>NC_091326.1:30543644-30546144 GCF_038502225.1 Cherax quadricarinatus
GCTGGAGCGAGTTACAGGGGCAGTGACCAGAGAAGACACAGCATATGAAGCTGCGAGGCTGAACAGGAAGGAAGGAATTATGAATTATGCTAAGGCCACATCAATCTGCCAAGGAGGACCAAGGAGTGAAAGGGAAGATCAACTGGTTGCAGATGGAGAGGGTGATAGGTCGAATGCTGAGGCACAACAAGGCTATCAAGAGCCACTGGAAAAATCAAGGGAGAAACTGACCACACACAGGCAGGATCCAGAGCCACAGAGGGTGAGGCAATGCGAGGAAGAAAGGGCAAAATCAGTGTTTATCCATGGGCTTCAGGAGAGAGAGGAAAGGACACACACTGAAAGGAAGCAGGAAGAAAGGAAGGAGATTGAGAAAATCATAACAGAAATAGGTGAAGAGAGGGACGAGATTGTAAATTTTCAGAGAATAGGGGGGTACTCGAAGGTGAGAAACCGACCAATCAAGCTGATTCTCAGGACGGAAACAGTGCGGAACAGGATCCTCCAAGAGAAACCACGATTGAAATACTCGGAAGAGTACAAGAGGGTGTTCCTAGACAGAGACAGAACAAAATCAGAACGACAGCAGCTGAGGGAGAGGACAAAAAAGCGAAAGGAGCTAGGAAAAGAGACAAGGAGGGAACCAGCAGAGGTCAGTCAGAGCAGGACAGAACAGCAAGGGCAAGCACACACACAACTACTCTCAGAACCACACAACCTATCACACCATCCCAACACACCCTACAATCCATACCCACAGCCTCCACCCAACACCAAGCTATAGAACCCCACAGTATGCCACCAGGTCTCCCACCCTCACAGGCCCCCCAAACCACAGTGTTGGAAAGGAAACTGAAGGTATGGTACACAAACGCTGATGGAATAACAAATAAGTGGGAGGAGTGGCAAGAAAGAGTCAAAGAAGCATCACCGGACATCATAGCTCTCACAGAAACCAAGCTTACAGGTATGATAACAGATGCCATCTTTCCAACGGGATACCAAATCCTGAGGAAAGACAGAGGGAACAGGGGGGGTGGAGGAGTGGCGTTGCTGATCAAAAATCGCTGGAATTTTGATGAGCTGGAGAGAGAAGATAGCGGAGAAGAAAGTGATTACATAGTGGGAACACTTCACTCTGGAGGTCCCAAGGTGGTAATAGCAGTGATGTATAACCCACCACAGAACAGCAGGAGGCCAAGGCAAGAGTACGACGAGAGCAATAGAGCGATGGTTGACACACTGGCTAGAGTGGCCAGAAGAGCTCATGCATGCAGGGCAAAGCTCCTGATCATGGGTGACTTTAACCACAAGGAGATAGATTGGGAGAACTTGGACCCACATGGGGGCCAAGATACTTGGAGGGCTAAGATGATGGAGGTGGTACTGGAGAACTTCATGTACCAACACGTAAGGGACACTACAAGAGAGAGAGGAGAGGATGAACCAGCAAGGCTGGACTTAGTATTCACCTTCAGTAGTGCAGATATCGAGGACATCACATATGAAAGACCCCTTGGGGCCAGTGACCATGTGGTTGTAAGCTTCGAATACACAGTAGAGCTACAAGTGGAGGGAGAAGCAGGAAGGCCAGGACGAATGAAGCCAAACTACAAGAAAGGGGACTACACAGGAATGAGGAACTACCTGAACGGGGTTCAGTGGGACAGAGAACTGGCAGGGAAACCAGTTAATGAGATGATGGAATATGTAGCAATAAAATGCAAGGAGGCTGAGGAGAGGTTTGTACCCAAGGGTAACAGGAGTAATGAAAAAGCCAGGATGAGCCCATGGTTTACCCAAAGGTGCAGGGAGGCAAAAACCAAGTGTGCTAGGGAATGGAAGAAATATAGAAGGCAAAGGACCCAGGAGAATAAGGAGAACAGTCGTAGAGCCAGAAATGAATATGCACAGATAAGAAGGGAGGCCCAAAGACAATATGAAAATGACATAGCAGCGAAAGCCAAATCTGACCCGAAACTGTTGTACAGCCACATCAGGAGGAAAACAACAGTCAAGGACCAGGTAATCAGGCTAAGGAAGGAAGGAGGAGAGACAACAGGAAATGACCGGGAAGTATGTGAAGAACTCAACAAGAGATTCAAAGAAGTGTTCACAGAGGAGACAGAAGGGACTCCAGAAAGACGGAGAGGTGGGGCACACCACCAAGTGCTGGACACAGTGCACACAACCGAGGAAGAAGTGAAGAGGCTTCTGAGTGAGCTAGATACCTCAAAGGCAATGGGGCCAGATAACATCTCCCCATGGGTATTGAGAGAGGGAGCAGAGGCGCTATGTGTACCCCTAACAACAATATTCAATACATCTATCGAAACCGGGAGATTGCCTGAGGCATGGAAGACAGCAAATGTAGTCCCAATCTTTAAAAAAGGAGACAGACATGAAGCATTAAACTACAGACCAGTGTCACTGACATGTATAGTATGCAAAATCATGGAGAAGATTATCAGGAGAAGAGTGGTGGAACACCTAGAAAGGA
>NC_091326.1:30556144-30608644 GCF_038502225.1 Cherax quadricarinatus
GTTTGGGAAGCGATGTAGTGGAGGCAGGATCCATACATAGCTTTAAGCATAGGTATGATAAAGCTCACGGTTCAGGGAGAGTGATCTAGTAGCGACCAGTGAAGAGGCGGGGCCAGGAGCTTGGACTCAACCCCTGCAACCTCAACTAGGTGAGTGCAACTAGGTGAGTCCAACTAGGTGAGTACAACTAGGTGAGTACAACTAGGTGAGTACAACTAGGTGAGTACAACTAGGTGAGTACAACTAGGTGAGTACAACTAGGTGAGTGCAACTAGGTGAGTCCAACTAGGTGAGTACAACTAGGTGAGTGCAACTAGGTGAGTACAACTAGGTGAGTACAACTAGGTGAGTACAACTAGGTGAGTCCAACTAGGTGAGTCCAACTAGGTGAGTCCAACTAGGTGAGTACAACTAGGTGAGTACAACTAGGTGAGTCCAACTAGGTGAGTCCAACTAGGTGAGTCCAACTAGGTGAGTACAACTAGGTGAGTACAACTAGGTGAGTACAACTAGGTGAGTACAACTAGGTGAGTACAACTAGGTGAGTACAACTAGGTGAGTACAACTAGGTGAGTACACACACACACACAAGTCATCACTGCAGCGTCACCTCCGCCACGGTAGTTGACGCCAGTTGAACCACAGTTCGGCACCAGCTTAAACTAACAGCTTATACCAGAGCCAGTCAGGAAGCTGCTCACTGAGCCAGCCAACTAGTCAGTAAGCCAGCCAGAAAACCAGCCAGTTAGTATTACAGCCAATCAGACAGTATTACAACCAACAAGACAGTATTACAGCTACCCATACAGTATTACCGCCACCCAGACAGAATTACAGCCACCCAGACAGTATTACAGCCTCCCAGACAGTATTACACCCACCCAGACAGTATTACAGCCACCCAGACAGTATTACAGCCTCCCAGACAGTATTACACCCACCCAGACAGTATTACAGCCACACAGACAGTATTACACCCACACAGACAGTATTACACCCACCCAGAGAGTATTACAGCCACCCAGACAGTATTACACCCACCCAGACAGCATTACAGCCTCCCAGACATTATTACACCCACACAGACAGTATTACAGCCACCCAGACAGTATTACACCCACACAGACAGTATTACACCCACCCAGACAGTATTACAGCCTCCCAGACAGTATTACACTCACCCAGACAGTATTACAGCCACACAGACAGTATTACACCCACACAGACAGTATTACACCCACCCAGACAGTATTACAGCCACCCAGACAGTATTACACCCACCCAGACAGTATTACAGCCTCCCAGACATTATTACACCCACCCAGACAGTATTACAGCCACCCAGACAGTATTACAGCCACCCAGACAGTATTACAGCCTCCCAGACATTATTACAGCCACCCAGACAGTATTACAGCCTCCCAGACATTATTACACCCACCCAGACAGTATTACAGCCACCCAGACAGTATTACACCCACCCAGACAGTATTACAGCCACCCAGACAGTATTACAGCCACCCAGACAGTATTACAGCCTCCCAGACATTATTACACCCACCCAGACAGTATTACAGCCACCCAGACAGTATTACAGCCACCCAGACAGTATTACACCCACACAGACAGTATTACACCCATCCAGACAGTATTACAGCCACCCAGACAGTATTACAGCCACCCAGACAGTATTACACCCACACAGACAGTATTACACCCATCCAGACAGTATTACAGCCACCCAGACATTATTACAGCCACCCAGACAGTATTACAGCCACCCAGACATTATTACACCCACCCAGACAGTATTACAGCCACCCAGACAGTATTACAGCCACCCAGACAGTATTACAGCCTTCCAGACATTATTACAGCCACCCAGACAGTATTACAGCCACACAGACAGTATTACAGCCACCCAGACAGTATTACAGCCTTCCAGACATTATTACAGCCACCCAGACAGTATTACAGCCACCCAGACAGTATTACAGCCACCCAGACAGTATTACAGCCACCCAGACAGTATTACAGCCTTCCAGACATAATTACAGCCACCCAGACAGTATTACAGCCACACAGACAGTATTACAGCCACACAGACAGTATTACAGCCACCCAGACAGTATTACACTCACACAGACAGTATTACAGCCTTCCAGACATTATTACACCCACCCAGACAGTATTACAGCCACCCAGACAGTATTACAGCCACCCAGACAGTATTACAGCCTTCCAGACATTATTACAGCCACCCAGACAGTATTACAGCCACACAGACAGTATTACAGCCACACAGACAGTATTACACCCACCCAGACAGTATTACACCCACCCAGACAGTATTACACCCACCCAGACAGTATTACACCCACCCAGACAGTATTACAGCCACACAGACAGTATTACAGCCACCCAGACAGTATTACAGCCACCCAGACAGTATTACAGCCTCCCAGACAGTATTACACCCACCCAGACATTATTACACCCACACAGACAGTATTACAGCCACCCAGACAGCATTACAGCCTCCCAGACAGTATTACACCCACCCAGACAGTATTACACCCACCCAGACAGTATTACAGCCACACAGACAGTATTACAGCCATACAGACAGTATTACACCCACCCAGACAGTATTACACCCACCCAGACAGCATTACACCCACCCAGACAGTATTACACCCACCCAGACAGTATTACAGCCACACAGACAGTATTACAGCCACACAGACAGTATTACAGCCACCCAGACAGTATTACAGCCACCCAGACAGTATTACAGCCACCCAGACAGTATTACACCCACCCAGACAGTATTACACCCACCCAGAGAGTATTACAGCCACACAGACAGTATTACACCCACACAGACAGTATTACAGCCTCCCAGACAGTATTACACCCACCCAGACAGTATTACAGCCACACAGACAGTATTACACCCACACAGACAGTATTACACCCACCCAGACAGTATTACAGCCACCCAGACAGTATTACACCCACCCAGACAGCATTACAGCCTCCCAGACATTATTACACCCACACAGACAGTATTACAGCCACCCAGACAGTATTACACCCACACAGACAGTATTACACCCACCCAGACAGTATTACAGCCTCCCAGACAGTATTACACTCACCCAGACAGTATTACAGCCACACAGACAGTATTACACCCACACAGACAGTATTACACCCACCCAGACAGTATTACAGCCACCCAGACAGTATTACACCCACCCAGACAGTATTACAGCCTCCCAGACATTATTACACCCACCCAGACAGTATTACAGCCACCCAGACAGTATTACAGCCACCCAGACAGTATTACAGCCTCCCAGACATTATTACAGCCACCCAGACAGTATTACAGCCTCCCAGACATTATTACACCCACCCAGACAGTATTACAGCCACCCAGACAGTATTACACCCACCCAGACAGTATTACAGCCACCCAGACAGTATTACAGCCACCCAGACAGTATTACAGCCTCCCAGACATTATTACACCCACCCAGACAGTATTACAGCCACCCAGACAGTATTACAGCCACCCAGACAGTATTACACCCACACAGACAGTATTACACCCATCCAGACAGTATTACAGCCACCCAGACAGTATTACAGCCACCCAGACAGTATTACACCCACACAGACAGTATTACACCCATCCAGACAGTATTACAGCCACCCAGACATTATTACAGCCACCCAGACAGTATTACAGCCACCCAGACATTATTACACCCACCCAGACAGTATTACAGCCACCCAGACAGTATTACAGCCACCCAGACAGTATTACAGCCTTCCAGACATTATTACAGCCACCCAGACAGTATTACAGCCACACAGACAGTATTACAGCCACCCAGACAGTATTACAGCCTTCCAGACATTATTACACCCACCCAGACAGTATTACAGCCACCCAGACAGTATTACAGCCACCCAGACAGTATTACAGCCACCCAGACAGTATTACAGCCTTCCAGACATTATTACAGCCACCCAGACAGTATTACAGCCACACAGACAGTATTACAGCCACACAGACAGTATTACAGCCACCCAGACAGTATTACACTCACACAGACAGTATTACAGCCTTCCAGACATTATTACACCCACCCAGACAGTATTACAGCCACCCAGACAGTATTACAGCCACCCAGACAGTATTACAGCCTTCCAGACATTATTACAGCCACCCAGACAGTATTACAGCCACACAGACAGTATTACAGCCACACAGACAGTATTACACCCACCCAGACAGTATTACACCCACCCAGACAGTATTACACCCACCCAGACAGTATTACACCCACCCAGACAGTATTACAGCCACACAGACAGTATTACAGCCACCCAGACAGTATTACAGCCACCCAGACAGTATTACAGCCTCCCAGACAGTATTACACCCACCCAGACATTATTACACCCACACAGACAGTATTACAGCCACCCAGACAGCATTACAGCCTCCCAGACAGTATTACACCCACCCAGACAGTATTACACCCACCCAGACAGTATTACAGCCACACAGACAGTATTACAGCCATACAGACAGTATTACACCCACCCAGACAGTATTACACCCACCCAGACAGCATTACACCCACCCAGACAGTATTACACCCACCCAGACAGTATTACAGCCACACAGACAGTATTACAGCCACACAGACAGTATTACAGCCACCCAGACAGTATTACAGCCACCCAGACAGTATTACAGCCACCCAGACAGTATTACACCCACCCAGACAGTATTACACCCACCCAGAGAGTATTACAGCCACACAGACAGTATTACAGCCACACAGACAGTATTACACCCACCCAGACAGTATTACACCCACCCAGACAGTATTACAGCCACACAGACAGTATAACAGCCACCCAGACAGTATTACACCCACCCAGACAGTATTACAGCCACACAGACAGTATTACAGCAACCCAGACAGTATTAGACCCACCTAGACAGTATTACAGCCACACAGACAGTATTACACCCACCCAGACAGTATTACAGCCACACAGACAGTATTACAGCCACACAGACAGTATTACAGCCACACAGACAGTATTACAGCCACACAGACAGTATTACACCCACCCAGAGAGTATTACAGCCACACAGACAGTATTACAGCCACACAGACAGTATTACAGCCACACAGACAGTATTACAGCCACACAGACAGTATTACAGCCACACAGACAGTATTACAGCCACACAGACAGTATTACAGCCACACAGACAGTATTACAACCACACAGACAGTATTACAGCCACACAGACAGTATTACACCCACCCAGACAGTATTACACCCACCCAGACAGTATTACAGCCACACAGACAGTATTACAGCCACCCAGACAGTATTACACCCACCCAGACAGTATTACACCCACCCAGACAGTATTACACCCACCCAGACAGTATTACACCCACCCAGACAGTATTACAGCCACACAGACAGTATTACAGCCACACAGACAGTATTACACCCACCCAGACAGTATTACACCCACCCAGACAGTATTACACCCACCCAGACAGTATTACACCCACCCAGACAGTATTACACCCACCCAGACAGTATTACAGCCACACAGACAGTATTACACCCACCCAGACAGTATTACACCCACCCAGACAGTATTACACCCACCCAGACAGTATTACACCCACCCAGACAGTATTACACCCACCCAGACAGTATTACACCCACCCAGACAGTATTACACCCACCCAGACAGTATTACACCCACCCAGACAGTATTACAGCCACCCAGACAGTATTACAGCCACATAGACAGTATTACAGCCACCCAGACAGTATTACAGCCACCCAGACAGTATTACAGCCACACAGACATTATTACAGCCACACAGACAGTATAACAGCCACACAGACAGTATTACAGCCACACAGACAGTATAACAGCCACCCAGACAGTATTACACCCACCCAGACAGTATTACAGCCACACAGACAGTATTACAGCCACACAGACAGTATTACACCCACCCAGACAGTATTACAGCCACACAGACAGTATTACAATCACCCAGACAGTATTACACCCACCCAGACAGTATTACAGCCACCCAGACAGTATTACACCCACCCAGACAGTATTGCAGCCACACAGACAGTATTACAGCCACACAGACAGTATTACACCCACCCAGACAGTATTACAGCCACACAGACAGTATTACACCCACCCAGACAGTATTACAGCCACACAGACAGTATTACAGCCACCCAGACAGTATTACACCCACCCAGACAGTATTACAGCCACACAGACAGTATTACACCCACCCAGACAGTATTACACCCACCCAGACAGTATTACAGCCACACAGACAGTATTACACTCACCCAGACAGTATTACACCCACCCAGACAGTATTACACCCACCCAGACAGTATTACACCCACCCAGACAGTATTACAGCCACCCAGACAGTATTACAGCCACCCAGACAGTATTACAGCCACACAGACAGTATTACACCCACCCAGACAGTATTACACCCACCCAGACAGTATTACAACCACACAGACAGTATTACACCCACCCAGACAGTATTACACCCACCCAGACAGTATTACAGCCACACAGACAGTATTACACCCACCCAGACAGTATTACAGCCACACAGACAGTATTACAGCCACACAGTATTACAGCCACACAGACAGTATTACACAAACCCAGACAGTATTACAGCCACATAGACAGTATTACAGCCACACAGACAGTATTACAGCCACACAGACAGTATTACAGGCACACAGACAGTATTACACCCACCCAGACAGTATTACAGCCACACAGACAGTATTACAGCCACCCAGACAGTATTACAGCCACACAGACAGTATTACACCCACCCAGACAGTATTACAGCCACACAGACAGTATTACACTCACCCAGACAGTATTACACCCACCCAGACAGTATTACACCCACCCAGACAGTATTACAGCCACACAGACAGTATTACAGCCACACAGACAGTATTACAGCCACACAGACAGTATTACAGCCGCCCAGACAGTATTACACCCACCCAGACAGTATTACAGCCACACAGACAGTATTACACCCACCCAGACAGTATTACACCCACCCAGACAGTATTACACCCACCCAGACAGTATTACACCCACCCAGACAGTATTACACCCACCCAGACAGTATTACACCCACCCAGACAGTATTACACCCACCCAGACAGTATTACACCCACCCAGACAGTATTACACCCACCCAGACAGTATTACAGCCACACAGACAGTATTACAGCCACACAGACAGTATTACAGCCACACAGACAGTATTACAGCCACACAGACAGTATTACAGCCACACAGACAGTATTACAGCCACCCAGACAGTATCCTAGACACCCTCCCACATCCAGCAGTTCCACCACAAACACTTCAGTCAGCATGTCAGTCAGTCAGTCAGTCATTAAGAATGTTTTCAAGTAATTACTTTCCTTCAGTCTGTCAGCCTTACTGACAGCCACAATGACTACCAGCCAGAATAACAGATAGCCAGATTTAAAGCCAGCCAGACTTTCACTCAGCCAAATAAACACTGAGCTTAACGTAATCAAACAGACCAGAACACAGAGGCAGAGTGAAAGTTACTAAGGCAAGTCTCTCCACCGTCATCCAGTATTTAGCATAAATATTCTAATAAGACATAGTCGTTGTGAATTATGGATGGAAGTGTATATGAGCAGAGCAGAGCAGGGTAGAGCAGAGCAGGGTAGAGCAGAGCAGGGTAGAGCAGAGCAGGGTAGAGCAGAGCAGGGTAGAGCAGAGCAGGGTAGAGCAGAGCAGGGTAGAGCAGAGCAGGGTAGAGCAGAGCAGGGTACAGCAGAGCAGGGTACAGCAGAGCAGGGTAGAGCAGAGCAGGGTACAGCAGAGCAGGGTAGAGCAGAGTAGGGTAGAGCAGAGCAGGGTACAGCAGAGCAGGGTACAGCAGAGCAGGGTACAGCAGAGCAGGGTACAGCAGAGCAGGGTAAAGCAGAGCAGGGTAGAGCAGAGCAGGGTAGAGCAGAGCAGGGTAGAGCAGAGCAGGGTAGAGCAGAGCAGGGTAGAGCAGAGCAGGGTAGAGCAGAGCAGGGTACAGCAGAGCAGGGTAAAGCAGAGCAGGGTAAAGCAGAGCAGGGTAAAGCAGAGCAGGGTAGAGCAGAGCAGGGTAGAGCAGAGCAGGGTAGAGCAGAGCAGGGTAGATCAGAGCAGGGTACAGCAGAGCTGGGTACAGCAGAGCAGGGTACAGCAGAGCAGGGTACAGCAGAGCAGGGTAGAGCAGAGCAGGATAGAGAAGAGCAAGGTAGAAAATAGCAGGGTAGAGCAGAGCAGGGTAGAGCAGAGCAGGGTAGAGCAGAGCAGGGTAGAGCAGAGCAGGGTACAGCAGAGCAGGGTTCAGCAGAGCAGGGTACAGCAGAGCAGGGTACAGCAGAGCAGGGTACAGCAGAGCAGGGTACAGCAGATCAGGGTACAGCAGAGCAGGGTAAAGTAGAGCATGGTAGAGCAGAGCAGGGTAGAGCAGAGCAGGGTAGAGCAGAGCAGGGTAGAGCAGAGCAGGGTACAGCAGAGCAGGGTACAGCAGAGCAGGGTACGGCAGAGCAGGGTAGAGCAGAGCAGGGTAGAGCAGAGCAGGGTAAAGCAGAGCAGGGTAGAGCAGAGCAGGGTAGAGCAGAGCAGGGTAGAGCAGAGCAGGGTAGAGCAGAGCAGGGTAGAGCAGAGCAGGGTAGAGCAGAGCAGGGTACAGCAGAGCATGGTAGAGCAGAGCAGGGTAGAGCAGAGCAGGGTAGAGCAGAGCAGGGTACAGCAGAGCAGGGTACAGCAGAGCAGGGTACAGCAGAGCAGGGTACAGCAGAGCAGCGTAAAGCAGAGCAGGGTAGAGCAGAGCAGGGTAGAGCAGAGCAGGGTAGAGCAGAGCAGGGTAGAGCAGAGCAGGGTAGAGCAGAGCAGGGTTGAGCAGAGCAGGGTACAGCAGAGCAGGGTACAGCAGAGCAGGGTACAGCAGAGCAGGGTACAGCAGAGCAGGATAGAGAAGAGCAAGGTAGAGAAGAGCAGGGTAAAGCAGAGCAGGGTAGAGCAGAGCAGGGTAGAGCAGAGCAGGGTAGAGCAGAGCATGGTACAACATAGCAGGATACAGCAGAGCAGGGTAGAGCAGAGCAGGGTGGAGCAGAGCAGGGTACACAGAGCAGGGTAGAGCAGAGCAGGGTACAACAGAGCAGGGTAGAGCAGAGCAGGGTAGAGCAGAGCAGGGTAGAGCAGAGTAGGGTACAGCAGAGCAGGGTACAGCAGAGCAGGGTACAGCAGAGCAGGGTACAGCAGAGCAGGGTAGAGCAGAGCAGGGTAGAGCAGAGCAGGGTAGAGCAGAGCAGGGTACAGCAGAGCAGGGTACAGCAGAGCAGGGTACAGCAGAGCAGGGTACAGCAGAGCAGGGTACAGCAGAGCAGGGTACAGCAAAGCAGGGTACAGCAGAGCAGGGTAGAGCAGAGCAGGGTAGAGCAGAGCAGGGTACAACAGAGCAAAGTACAGCAGAGCAGGGTACAGCAAAGTAGGGTTCAGCAGAGCAGGGTACAGCAGAGCAGGGTACAGCAGAGAAGAGCAGGGTACAGCAGAGCAGAGCAGAGCAGAGCAGGGTACAGCACAGCAGGGTAGAGCAGAGCAGGGTAGAGCAGAGTAGACCAGAGCAGGGTAGAGCAGAGTAGAGCAGAGAAGAGCAGGGTATAGCAGAAAAGAGTAGAGGATAGTAAAGCAGAACAGGGTAGAGCAGAGTAGAGGAGAGGAGAGTAGAGCAGGGTATGGTAGAGCAGTGTAGAGCAGGGTAGAGCAGAGTAGAGCAGGGTTGAGCAGAGCAGAGTAGAGCAGGGTACAGCAGAGTAGAACAGAGCAGAGTAGAACAGCGTAGAACAGAGTAGAGTAGAGTAGAGCAGGGTAGAGCAGAGAAGAGTAGAGTAGAGTAAAGCAGAATAGGGTAGAGCAGAGTAGAACAGAGTAGAATAGAGCAGGGTAGAGCAGAGCAGAGAATAACAGGGTAGAGCAGAATAGAGCAGAGTGCAGCAGGGTAGAGCACAGTAGAGTAGAACAGAGCAGAGCAGAGCAGAGCAGAGAATACCAGGGTCGAGCAGAGTAGAGCAGAACAGAGAACAACAGAGTAGAGCAGAGTAGAGTAAAGCAGAGAAGAGCAGGGTCGATCAGAGTAGAGCAGACTAGAGCAGAGCAGAGAAGAGCAGGGTAGAGCAGGGTAGAGCAGAATAGAGCAGAGCAGAGTAGAGCAGAGTAGAGCAGAGGAGAGCATGGTACAGCAGAGTAGAGCATAGTAGAGCAAGGAAGAGCAGAGTAGAATAGAGCAGGGTAGAGCAGAGAAGAGCAGAGAAGAGCAGAGAAGAGTAAAGCAGAGCATAGAATAACAGGGTAGAACAGAGTACAGCAGATCAGAGAAGAGCAGGGTAGAGCACAGTAGAGCAGAAAATAGCATGGTCGAGCAGAGTAGAGCAGAGCAGAGAACAGCAGGGTAAAGCAGAGTAGAGCAGAGCAGAGAAGAACAGGGTAGATCAAAGTAGAGCAGACTAGAGCAGAGCAGAGAAGTGCAGGGTAGAGCAGAATAAAGCAGAGCAGAGAAGGGTAGAGCAGGGTAGAGCAGAGCTGGGTAAAGCAAAATAGAGCAGAGTAGGGCAGGGTAGAGCAGAGTAGAGCAGGGTAGAGCAGAGTAGAACACAGCAGGGTAGACCATAGTAGAGCAGAGGATAGCAGAGCAGAGTAAAGCAGAGTATAGCAGAGTAGAGCAGGGCAGAGCAGGGTAAAGCAGAGTAGAGTAGGTTAGAGCAGAGAAGAGCAGAGCAGGGTAGAGTAGAGCAGAGCAGAGTAGAGGAGGGTAGATCAGGGTAGAGCAGAGTAGAGCACAGTAAAGCAGAGTAGAGCAGGGTAGAGGAAAGTAGAGCAGAGCAGAGTAGAGAAGAGTATAGCGTGGTAGAGAAGAGTAGAGCAAGGTATAGCAGAGTAGAACAGGTTAGAGCAGAGAAGAGCAGAGCAGGGTAGAGTAGAGCAGAGCAGAGTAGAGCAGGGTAAAACAGAGGAGAGCAGGGTAGAAGAGAGTAGAGCAGAGTAGAGCAGAGTAGAGCAGCAGAGTAGACCAGAGCATGGTAGAGTAGAGTAGAGTACAGTAAAGCAGGGCAGAGCAGAGGAGAGCAGGGTAGAAGAGAGTGGAGCAGAGTAGAGCAGAGTAGAGCAGGGTAGAGCAGAGTAGAGCAGGGTATAGCAGAGTAGAGCAAGTTAGAGCAGAGAAGAGCAATGTAGAGCATAGCACAGCAGGGTATAGCAGAGTAGAACAGAGCAGGGTAGAGCGGGCTAGAACAGAGTAGAACAGGGTCTAGCAGGATAGAGCAGGATAGAGCAGAGCAGAACTTATACTCTACTGTCTGTCACTACCTCTGAATGCTTGTTTGTGTCCCAGTATCTCTCTCTCTCTCTCTCTCTCTCTCTCTCTCTCTCTCTCTCTCTCTCTCTCTCTCTCTCTCTCTCTCTCGCTCTCTCTCTCTCTCTCTCTCTCTCTCTCTCTCTCTCTCTCTCTCTCTCTCTCTCTCTCTCTCTCTCTCTCTCTCTCTCTCTCTCTCTCCCTCTCTCTCTCTCTCTCTCTCTCTCTCTCTCTCTCTCTCTCTCTCTCTCTCTCTCTCTCTCTCTCTCACTCTCTCCTCTTTTTTTTTTTTTTTTTTTTTTTTTTTTTTTTTTTTTTTTTTTTTTTTTACACAGGGTTTGACAAGGCCCTTAAGGATCCCTAGCTTTATTGACAGCTATTTACAGGTTAAGGATTCTAACTTTATTGGCAAGTTTAAGAGCTGTTACCTACATCAGCTCATTTGAAAGCATTTTTGTTATGAGACATACAAGTAGGGAACAGGATGAAGTTGAGCCATCTGTGGGCCAGCATTTTCATTTGATCAACTGACGTTATCCTCGTTGACATCATTATGCTGTACGAATGTGTTCCATACTCGAGTCATCCTGGGTATGTATGATCTCAGATGGAGTGGATGTTCTGGAGAAGGGTACAGCCAGAGTGAAGTTGCTGCCTCTGCCCGTCTTGTGGCATAAAAGTCTTGTTTCACGCTGTCCTCTCTCTCTCTCTCCTCTCTCTCTCTCTCTCTCTCTCTCTCTCTCACTCTCTCTCTCTCTCGCTCTCTCTCTCTCTCTCTCTCTCTCTCTCTCTCTCTCTCTCTCTCTCTCTCTCTCTCTCTCTCTCTCTCTCTCTCTATTATCAAATATAACCTCACTTACACACATCGGCTCTAATCAATTAATTACCTTTGGAAAACAATTCCTGGAAGACAGTTAACGAGCAGGACGATGTAACAGAAGATTAGTAACTGGAAGAGAAGGTGGAGGAGGTGTTGGAGGAGGAGGTAGTGGAGGAGGAGGTAGTGGAGGAGGAGGTAGTGGAGGAGGAGGTGTTGGAGGAGGAGGTAGTGGAGGAGGAGGTAGTGGAGGAGGAGGTAGTGGAGGAGGAGGTAGTGGAGGAGGAGGTAGTGGAGGAGGAGGTAATGGAGGAGGAGGTGTTGGAGGAGGAGGTGTTGGAGGATGAGGTAACGGAGGAGGAGGTAGTGGAGGAGGAGGTAGTGGAGGAGGAGGTGTTGGAGGAGGAGGTAGTGGAGGAGGAGGTGTTGGAGGAGGAGGTAGTGGAGGAGGAGGTAGTGGAGGAGGAGGTGTTGGAGGATGAGGTAACGGAGGAGGAGGTAGTGGAGGAGGAGGTAGTGGAGGAGGAGGTGTTGGAGGAGGAGGTAGTGGAGGAGGAGGTGTTGGAGGACGAGGTAGTGGAGGAGGAGGTGTTAGAGGATGAGGTAATGGAGGAGGAGGTAGTGGAGGAAGAGGTAGTGGAGGAGGAGGTGTTGGAGGAGGTAGTGGAGGAGGAGGTGTTGGAGGAGGAGGTAGTGAAGGAGGAGGTGTAGAAGGATGAGGTAGTGGTGGAGGAGGAGGTGTTGGAGGAGGAGGTAGTGAAGGAGGAGGTGTTGAAGGATGAGGTAGTGGAGGAGCAGGAGGTGTTGGAGGAGGAGGTAGTGGAGGAGGAGGTGTTGGAGGAGGAGGTATTGGAGGAGGAGGTGTTGAAGGATGAGGTAGTGGAGGAGGAGGTGCTGAAGGATGAGGTAGTGGAGGAGGAGGTGTTAAAGGATGAGGTAGTGGAGGAGGAGGTGTTGGAGGAGGAGGTAGTGGAGGAGGAGGTGTTGGAGGAGGAGGTAGTGGAGGAGGAGGTAGTGGAGGAGGAGGTGTTGGAGGATGAGGTAACGGAGGAGGAGGTAGTGGAGGAGGAGGTAGAGGAGGAGGAGGTGTTGGAGGAGGAGGTAGTGGAGGAGGAGGTGTTGGAGGACGAGGTAGTGGAGGAGGAGGTGTTAGAGGATGAGGTAATGGAGGAGGAGGTAGTGGAGGAAGAGGTAGTGGAGGAGGACGTAGTATAGGAGGAGGTGTTGGAGGATGAGGTAGTGGAGGAGGAGGTGTTGGAGGAGGTAGTGGAGGAGGAGGTGTTGGAGGAGGAGGTAGTGAAGCAGGAGGTGTTGAAGGATGAGGTAGTGGAGGAGGAGGAAGTGTTGGAGGAGGAGGTAGTGAAGGAGGAGGTGTTGAAGGATGAGGTAGTGGAGGAGCAGGAGGTGTTGGAGGAGGAGGTAGTGGAGGAGGAGGTGTTGGAGGAGGAGGTAGTGGAGGAGGAGGTGTTGAAGGATGAGGTAGTGGAGGAGGAGGTGCTGAAGGATGAGGTAGTGGAGGAGGAGGTGTTGAAGGATGAGGTAGTGCAGGAGGAGGTGTTGAAGGATGAGGTAGTGGAGGAGGAGGTGCTGAAGGATGAGGTAGTGGAGGAGGAGGTGTTGAAGGATGAGGTAGTGGAGGAGAAGGTGTTGGAGGATGAGGTAGTGGAGGAGGAGGAAGTGTTGGAGGAGGAGGTAGTGAAGGAGGAGGTGTTGAAGGATGAGGTAGTGGAGGAGCAGGAGGTGTTGGAGGAGGAGGTAGTGGAGGAGGAGGTGTTGGAGGAGGAGGTAGTGGAGGAGGAGGTGTTGAAGGATGAGGTAGTGGAGGAGGAGGTTCTGAAGGATGAGGTAGTGGAGGAGGAGGTGTTGAAGGATGAGGTAGTGGAGGAGGAGGTGTTGAAGGATGAGGTAGTGGAGGAGAAGGTGTTGGAGGATGAGGTAGTGGAGGAGGAGGAAGTGTTGGAGGAGGAGGTAGTGAAGGAGGAGGTGTTGAAGGATGAGGTAGTGGAGGAGGAGGTGCTGAAGGATGAGGCAGTGGAGGAGGAGGTGCTGAAGGATGAGGTAGTGGAGGAGGAGGAGGTGTTGAAGGATGAGGTAGTGGAGGAGAAGGTGTTGGAGGATGAGGTAGTGGAGGAGGAGGAAGTGTTGGAGGAGGAGGTAGTGAAGGAGGAGGTGTTGAAGGATGAGGTAGTGGAGGAGCAGGAGGTGTTGGAGGAGGAGGTAGTGGAGGAGTAGGTGTTGGAGGAGGAGTTAGTGGAGGAGGAGGTGTTGAAGGATGAGGTAGTGGAGGAGGAGGTGCTGAAGGATGAGGTAGTGGAGGAGGAGGTGTTGAAGGATGAAGTAGTGGAGGAGGAGGCGGTGAAGGATGAGGTAGTGGAGGAGAAGGTGTTGAGGATGAGGTAGTGGAGGAGGAGGAAGTGTTGGAGGAGGAGGTAGTGAAGGAGGAGGTGTTGACGGATGAGGTAGTGGAGGAGCAGGAGGTGTTGGAGGAGGAGGTAGTGGAGGAGGAGTGTTGGAGGAGGAGGAGGTGAGGAGGAGGAGGTTGGAAGGATGAGGTAGGTGGAGGAGGAGGTTCTGAAGGATGAGGTAGTGGAGGAGGAGGTGTTGAAGGGATGAGGTAGTGGAGGAGGAGGTGTTAAGGATGAGGTAGTGGAGGAGTAGGTGTTGGAGGATGAGGTAGTGGAGGAGGAGGAAGTGTTGGAGGAGGAGGTGGAGGAGTTATGAGGTAGTGAAGGATTGAAGGATGAGGTAGAGGAGGAGGTGCTGAAGGATGAGGCAGTGGAGGAGGAGGTGCTGAAGGATGAGGTAGTGGAGGAGGAGGTGTTGAAGGATGAGGTAGTGGAGGAGAAGGTGTTGGAGGATGAGGTAGTGGAGGAGGAGGAAGTGTTGAGGAGGGAGGTAGTGAAGGAGGAGGTGTTGAAGGATGAGGTAGTGGAGGAGCAGGAGGTGTTGGAGGAGGAGGTAGTGGAGGAGGAGGTGTTGGAGGAGGAGTTAGTGGAGGAGGAGGTGTTGAAGGATGAGGTAGTGGAGGAGGAGGTGTGGCAAGGATGAGGTAGTGGAGGAGGAGGTGTTGAAGGATGAGGTAGTGGAGGAGGAGGTGTTGAAGGATGAGGTAGTGGAGGAGAAGGTGTTGGAGGGATGAGGT
Organism: Cherax quadricarinatus; assembly: GCF_038502225.1. NCBI lineage: Eukaryota > Metazoa > Arthropoda > Malacostraca > Decapoda > Parastacidae > Cherax > Cherax quadricarinatus. The sequence continues at coordinate 30,571,617 of NC_091326.1, forward strand.
AGTGGAGGGAAGGAGGAAGTGTTGGAGGAGGAGGTAGTGGAAGGAGGAGGTGTTGAAGGATGAGGTAGTGGAGGAGCAGGAGGGTTGGAGGATGGAGGTAGTGGAGGAGGAGTGGAGGAGGAGGTAGTGGAGGAGGAGGTGGTTGAAGGATGAGGTAGTGGAGGAGGAGGTGTTGGAAGGATGAGGTAGTGGAGGAGGAGGTGTTGAAGGATGAGGTAGTGGAGGAGGAGGTGTTGAAGGATGAGGTAGTGGAGGAGGAGGTGCTGAAGGATGAGGTAGTGGAGGAGGAGGTGTTGAAGGATGAGGTAGTGGAGGAGGAGGTGCTGAAGGATGAGGTAGTGGAGGAGGAGGTGCTGAAGGATGAGGTAGTGGAGGAGGAGGTGTTGGAGGATGAGGTAGTGGAGGAGGAGGTGCTGAAGGATGAGGTAGTGGAGGAGGAGGTGCTGAAGAATGAGGTAGTGGAGGAGGAGGTGCTGAAGGATGAGGTAGTGGAGGAGGAGGTGTTGAAGGATGAGGTAGTGGAGGAGGAGGTGTTGAAAGATGAGGTAGTGGAGGAGAAGGTGTTGAAGGATGAGGTAGTGGAGGAGGAGGTGTTGAAGGATGAGGTAGTGGAGGAGAAGGTGTTGAAGGATGAGGTAGTGGAGGAGGAGGTGTTGAAGGATGAGGTAGTGGAGAAGGTGTTGGAGGATGAGGTAGTGTAGAAGGTGTTGGAGGATGAGGTAGTGTAGAAGGTGTTGGAGGAGGAGAAGGCAAGAGGAAGTAAACCTCCAGGAATTTGTCTCAGAGGAAGAAAGTGGAGAGGAAATAAGAAGACAAAGAATAAGAGGAAGAAGAGGAGAGAGAGAGATGGATAAATAAGCCACACATAGTAGAAACAAACTTAACAACGTTAAACTTAACAACGTTAAACTTAACAACGTTAAACTTAACAACGTTAAACTTAACAACGTTAAGGTCCAACATGGACTAGTTACCACATCAAGTCGGACCGAAACGTGTGGGTTATTTGTGGGTATTGTGCCTTTGTATTCTCTGAGGTTAGAACTCTTCTGTGGTCATAGGAGTGAGGGACAGAAGAGCAGAAGGCTCTCTTGTCACTCTCCATATTTACATCAGCTCAACTGTATGCCAAAAACCATGACTGGATTGACCCGAATTGTGGAGAAATTGATCAGGATTAGTCGAGTGTTAATCTGTTACCACCAGTACTATTGAAACTACTACTGATACTTTTACTACTACTACTACTACTTCTACTACTACTACTACTACTACTACTACTACTACGACTACTACTACTGATACTACTACTGATACTGATACTACTACTACTACTAATACTTCTACTACTACTACTACTACTACTACTACTACTACTTCTACTACTACTACTACTACTACTACTACTACTACTTCTACTACTACTACTACTACTACTACTACTACTACTACTACTTTTACTACTACTACTATTACTACTACTACTTCTACTACTACTACTACTACTACTACTACTGATACTACTACTGATACTGATACTACTACTACTACTACTACTACTTCTACTACTACTACTACTACTACTACTACTACTACTGATACTACTACTGATACTGATACTACTACTAATACTTACACTACTCCTGATACTATTCCTGATACTACTACTACAGATACTGATACTATTCCTGATACTACTACTACACATACTAATATTGATACTACTCCTGATACTACTACTACTACTACTACAGATACTGATACTATTCCTGATACTACTACTACAGATACTGATACTATTCCTGATACTACTACTACAGATACTGATACTATTCCTGATACTACTACTACACATACTGATACTGATACTACTCCTGATACTACTACTACTACTACTACAGATACTGATACTATTCCTGATACTACTACTACACATACTGATACTGATACTACTCCTGATACTACTACTACTACAGATACTGATACTACTCCTGATACTACTACTACTGCAGATACTGATACTACTCCTGATACTACTACTACACATACAGATACTGATACTATTCCTGATACTACTACTTCACATACTGATACTACTCCTGATACTATTCCTGATACTACTACTTCACATACTGATACTACTCCTGATACTACTACTACTACTACTACAGATACTGATACTATTCCTGATACTACTACTACACATACTGATACTGATACTACTCCTGATACTACTATTACTACTACTACAGATACTTATACTACTTCTGATACTACTACTATAGATATTGATACTACTACTGTTACTATTATTATTACTAATACTACTATTAATATTAATACTATTAATATTGCTACTTTTACTACTACTACTACTTCTACTATTAATACTACTGCGGAAGTAGCAGTACTACTACTACTGCAACTATTATTGCTACTACTACTTCCTATCAGCATCCCAGCCACAGTGACTATCAGCATCCCAGCCACAGTGACTAACAGCATCCCAGCCACAGTGACTATCAGCATCCCAGCCACAGTGACTATCAGCATCCCAGCCACAGTGACTATCAGCATCCCAGCCACAGTGACTATCAGCATCCCAGCCACAGTGACTAACAGCATCCCAGCCACAGTGACTATCAGCATCCCAGCCACAGTGACTAACAGCATCCCAGCCACAGTGACTATCAGCATCCCAGCCACAGTGACTATCAGCATCCCAGCCACAGTGACTATCAGCGTCGTCTCAGCCACAGTGACTATCAGCTTGTTAATATACAACATGCAGCATGCCAGTATACAACATTCAGCATGCTAGTATACAACATACAGCATACAAGTATACAACACACAGCATACCAGTATACAACATACAACATGCTAGTATACAACATACAGCATGCTAGTATACAACATACAGCATGCTAGTATAAAACATACAGCATACCAGTAAGCATACAGCATGCTAGTATACAACATACAGCATGCTAGTATACAAAATACCAGTATACAACACACAGCATACCAGTATACAACATACAGCATGCTAGTATAAAACATACAGCATGCTAGTATACAACATACAACATGCAAGTATACAACATACCAGTATACAACACACAGCATACCAGTATACAACATAGAGCATACCAGTATAAAACATACAGCATACCAGTATACATCATACAGCATGCTAGTATACAACACACAACATACCAGTATACATCATACAGCATACCAGTATACAACACACAGCATACCAGTATACAACATACGGCAAACCAGTATAAAACACAAAACATACAAGTATACACCATACAGCATACCAGTATACGACACAAAGCATACCAGTATACATCACACAGCATGACAGTATGCAACACACAGCATACCAGTATACAACATACAGCATACCAGTATACAACACACAACATATCAGTATACATCATACACCATACCAGTATACATCACACAGCATGCCAGTATACAACACACAGCATACCAGTATACAACATACAGCATACCAGTATACAACACACAACATACCAGTATACATCATACACCATACCAGTATACATCACACAGCATACCAGTATGCAACATACAGCATATCAGTATACAACAAACAACATACCAGTATACATCACAGCATGCCAGTATACATCACACAGCATGCCAGTATACAACACACAGCATACCAGAATACAACATACAGCATATCAGTATGCAACGCAAAGCATACCAGTATACAACATACAGCATACCAATATACAACACACCACATAACAGTATACAACATACAGGATACCAGTATACAACATACAGCGCACCAATATACAACACACAGCATACCAGTATACAACACACAGCATACCAGTATACAACATACAGCATGTCAGTATACAACACAAAGCATTCCAGTATACAACATACAGCATACCAGTATACAACACACAGCATACCAGTATACAACACACAGCATACCAGTATACAACACACAGCATACCAGTATACAACACACAGCATACCAGTATACAACATACAACATACCAGTATACAACACACAGCATACCAGTATACAACATACAGCATACCAGTATACAACACACAACATACCAGTATACATCATACACCATACCAGTATACATCACACAGCATACCAGTATACAACACACAGCATACCAGTATACAACACACAACATACCAGTATACATCATACACCATACCAGTATTCATCACACAGCATACCAGTATACAACATACAGCATACCAGTATACAACACACAACATACCAGTATACATCATACACCATACCAGTATTCATCACACAGCATACCAGTATACAACACACAGCATACCAGTATACAACACACAGCATACCAGTATACAACACACAGCATACCAGTATACAACACACAGCATACCAGTATACAACACACAGCATACCAGTATTCATCACACAGCATACCAGTCAGTATACAACACACAGCATACCAGTATACAACACACAGCATACCAGTATACAACATACAGCATACCAGTATACAACACACAGCATACCAGTATACAACACACAGCATACCAGTATTCATCACACAGCATACCAGTCAGTATACAACACACAGCATACCAGTATACAACACACAGCATACCAGTATACAACACACAACATACCAGTATACAACATACAGCATACCAGTATACAACACACAGCATACCAGTATACAACACACAGCATACCAGTATACATCATACACCATACCAGTATTCATCACACAGCATACCAGTATACAACATACAGCATACCAGTATACAACACACAACATACCAGTATACATCATACACCATACCAGTATTCATCACACAGCATACCAGTATACAACACACAGCATACCAGTATACAACACACAAGCATACCAGTATACAACACACAGCATACCAGTATACAACACACAGCATACCAGTATACAACACACAGCATACCAGTATTCATCACACAGCATACCAGTCAGTATACAACACACAGCATACCAGTATACAACACACAGCATACCAGTATACAACATACAGCATACCAGTATACAACACACAGCATACCAGTATACAACACACAGCATACCAGTATACAACACACAGCATACCAGTATACAACACACAGCATACCAGTATACAACATACAGCATACCAATATACAACACACAGCATACCAGTATTCATCACACAGCATACCAGTATACAACATACAGCATACCAGTATACAACACACAGCATACCAGTATACAACATACAGCATACCAGTATACAACACACAGCATGCCAGTATACAACACACAGCATACCAGTATACAACACACAGCATACCAGTATACAACATACAGCATACCAGTATACAACATAGAGCATACCAGTATACAACACACAGCATACCAGTATACAACATACAGCATACCAGTATACAACATACAGCATACCAGTATACAACATACAGCATACCAGTATACAACACACAGCATACCAGTATACAACACACAGCATACCAGTATACAACACACAGCATACCAGTATACAACACACAGCATACCAGTATACAACATACAGCATACCAATATACAACATACAGCATACCAGTATACAACACACAGCATACCAGTATACAACATACAGCATACCAGTATACAACATACAGCATACCAGTATACAACACACAGCATACCAGTATACAACATACAGCATACCAGTGTACAACATACAGCATACCAGTATACAACATACAGCATACCAGTATACAACACACAGCATACCAGTATACAACACACAGCATACCAGTATACAACACACAGCATACCAGTATACAACATACAGCATACCAGTATACAACATACAGCATACCAGTATACAACATACAGCTTACCAGTATACAACATACAGCATACCAGTATACAACATACAGCATACCAGTATGCAACATACAGCATACCAGTATACAACACACAGCATACCAGTATACAACACACAGCATACCAGTATACAACACACAGCATACCAGTATACAACATACAGCATACCAGTATACAACATACAGCATACCAGTATACAACACACAGCATACCAGTATACAACATACAGCATACCAGTATACAACATACAGCATACCAGTATACAACACACAGCATACCAGTATACAACACACAGCATACCAGTATACAACATACAGCATACCAGTATGCAACATACAGCATACCAGTATACAACACACAGCATACCAGTATACAACACACAGCATACCAGTATACAACACACAGCATACCAGTATACAACATACAGCATACCAGTATACAACATACAGCATACCAGTATACAACACACAGCATACCAGTATACAACATACAGCATACCAGTATACAACATACAGCATACCAGTATACAACATACAGCATACCAGTATACAACATACAGCATACCAGTATACAACACACAGCATACCAGTATACAACACACAGCATACCAGTATACAACACACAGCATACCAGTATACAACATACAGCATACCAGTATACAACATACAGCATACCAGTATACAACATACAGCATACCAGTATACAACATACAGCATACCAGTATACAACATACAGCATACCAGTATGCAACATACAGCATACCAGTATACAACACACAGCATACCAGTATACAACACACAGCATACCAGTATACAACACACAGCATACCAGTATACAACATACAGCATACCAGTATACAACATACAGCATACCAGTATACAACACACAGCATACCAGTATACAACATACAGCATACCAGTATACAACATACAGCATACCAGTATACAACACACAGCATACCAGTATACAACACACAGCATACCAGTATACAACACACAGCATACCAGTATACAACATACAGCATACCAGTATACAACACACAGCATACCAGTATACAACACACAGCATACCAGTATACAACATACAGCATACCAGTATACAACACACATATCAGGATCGACATTCGACTTAAGAATATTAATAAATTAAGAATATTAATTAATTATATTTTCTCCATCTTCGAACGCGTCCATCAATAACGCATTTTAGATGTACCAACAAGTTCTAATCACGTTATTGCTAATACATATAATCATTTAATTTTAAAACATCTCGCTTCTTTTTGTATAAGCAAAATACTGTTTAAGCTGCAAGAGTTTGATGTCATTATTATTCAGCTTAACTAATCTCTTCTGATACTTGGATATCTGTGTAGGAACGTCAGCTGGTTGAGTGAGAGTTGTCTAGGATTGTTACATTGATGGTAGTTCTTATGGTGATGTGTCATGTTGTGGTGTTGACGCTATTGTTACATTGATGGTAGTTCTTATGGTGATGTGTCATGTTGTGGTGTTGACGCTATTGTTACATTGATGGTAGTTCTTATGGTGATGTGTCATGTTGTGGTGTTGACGCTATTGTTACATTGATGGTAGTTCTTATGGTGATGTGTCATGTGGTGTTGACGCTATTGTTACATTGATGGTAGTTCTTATGGTGATGTGTCATGTTGTGGTGTTGACGCTATTGTTACATTGATGGTAGTTCTTATGGTGATGTGTCATGTTGTGGTGTTGACGCTATTGTTACATTGATGGTAGTTCTTACGGTGATGTGTCATGTTGTGGTGTTGACGCTATTGTTACATTGATGGTAGTTCTTATGGTGATGTGTCATGTTGTGGTGTTGACGCTATTGTTACATTGATGGTAGTTCTTACGGTGATGCGTCATGTTGTGGTGTTGACGCTATTGTTACATTGATGGTAGTTCTTATGGTGATGTGTCATGTTGTGGTGTTGACGCTATTGTTACATTGATGGTAGTTCTTATGGTGATGTGTCATGTTGTGGTGTTGACGCTATTGTTACATTGATGGTAGTTCTTATGGTGATGTGTCATGTTGTGGTGTTGACGCTATTGTTACATTGATGGTAGTTCTTATGGTGATGCGTCATGTTGTGGTGTTGACGCTATTGTTACATTGATGGTAGTTCTTATGGTGATGCGTCATGTTGTGGTGTTGACGCTATTGTTACATTGATGGTAGTTCTTATGGTGATGTGTCATGTTGTGGTGTTGACGCTATTGTTACATTGATGGTAGTTCTTATGGTGATGTGTCATGTTGTGGTGTTGACGCTATTGTTACATTGATGGTAGTTCTTATGGTGATGTGTCATGTGGTGTTGACGCTATTGTTACATTGATGGTAGTTCTTATGGTGATGTGTCATGTTGTGGTGTTGACGCTATTGTTACATTGATGGTAGTTCTTATGGTGATGTGTCATGTTGTGGTGTTGACGCTATTGTTACATTGATGGTAGTTCTTACGGTGATGTGTCATGTTGTGGTGTTGACGCTATTGTTACATTGATGGTAGTTCTTATGGTGATGTGTCATGTTGTGGTGTTGACGCTATTGTTACATTGATGGTAGTTCTTATGGTGATGCGTCATGTTGTGGTGTTGACGCTATTGTTACATTGATGGTAGTTCTTATGGTGATGTGTCATGTTGTGGTGTTGACGCTATTGTTACATTGATGGTAGTTCTTATGGTGATGTGTCATGTTGTGGTGTTGACGCTATTGTTACATTGATGGTAGTTCTTATGGTGATGTGTCATGTGGTGTTGACGCTATTGTTACATTGATGGTAGTTCTTATGGTGATGTGTCATGTTGTGGTGTTGACGCTATTGTTACATTGATGGTAGTTCTTATGGTGATGTGTCATGTTGTGGTGTTGACGCTATTGTTACATTGATGGTAGTTCTTACGGTGATGTGTCATGTTGTGGTGTTGACGCTATTGTTACATTGATGGTAGTTCTTATGGTGATGTGTCATGTTGTGGTGTTGACGCTATTGTTACATTGATGGTAGTTCTTATGGTGATGTGTCATGTTGTGGTGTTGACGCTATTGTTACATTGATGGTAGTTCTTATGGTGATGTGTCATGTTGTGGTGTTGACGCTATTGTTACATTGATGGTAGTTCTTATGGTGATGTGTCATGTGGTGTTGACGCTATTGTTACATTGATGGTAGTTCTTATGGTGATGTGTCATGTTGTGGTGTTGACGCTATTGTTACTAACATTGAGTGCAGAAGTTGTGTTGGTGTTACTAACATTGAGTGCAGAAGTTGTGTTGGTGTTACTAACATTGAGTGCAGAAGTTGTGTTGTTGTTACTAACATTGAGTGCAGAAGTTGTGTTATTGATGTTATTGTTGCTAACTTTATCTGGGTACAGCAACATAAACTAGGTTACCTGGAGTTTACCTGGAGAGAGTTCCGGGGGTCAACGCCCCCGCGGCCCGGTCAGTTTACGGGATTTGTTCTGAAATCCGACGCGTATTAGTCGTGAAGAGTAGCCAGGACAGGACAAGAGCGTGAGTGTTGCGTGTGTGTCAGTACGAAAACTGCGGCGTCTGGAATAAGACGTCACGGTTTGGTGTTCGTGTAAGTAGGGATGGTGAGTTTGTGTAGTATAGGCCATAGGTTATTTTACTGGTTTTGGTGCTCTTATGTTTATCTGTAAGGCTCTAGTATGAGGATAGGCCTATTTAATTTTTGGGAAAGTTCTCGTGTAGTGTTTTTGCCTGCAGGCTAAGAGGCCAGGGAGCCTCCCTGTTGATAAATGTTTACGCTTTTCTAACCACTAGTAGCAGTGTCCTAGTGAGCTAATGTGGGTACTGGGTCAATGTGTACTGGTGTTTTTGTAGGTAGTGGGATGGTTGTATATGCAGGTTTATTATTGTATAGATGTATTTTTGTACGTTTAGTTGTGGTGTTCTTGCTTATAAGAAATGTAAGTATTGGCCATTTAATTAACGCTTATATGAAGGAACAAGCTGGCCCTAGGTTGGTCCCTAGGCTGGCCTTAGGTTGGCCCCCATGCTGGCACTAGGTTGGCCCCTAGGCTGGCCCTAGGTTGGCCCCTAGGCTGGCCTTAAGTTGGCCCCTAGGCTGGCCCAAGGTTGGTCCCTATGCTGGCCCTTGGTTGGTCTCTAGGTTGGCCCCTAGGCTGCCCTTAGGGTGGCCCCTAGGCTGGCCCAAGGTTGGTGGCCCAAGGTTGGTCCCTAGGCTGGCCCTAGGTTTCCCCCTAGGCTGGCCTTAAGTTGGCCCCTAGGCTGGCCCTAGGTTGGCCCCTAGGCTGGCCCATGGTTGGCCACTACGCTGGCCCTAGGCTTGCCCCTCGGCTGGCCCTAGATTGGCCCCTAGGCTGGCCTTAGGTTGGCCCCTAGGCTCGTCCTAGGTTGGCAATAGGCTGGCCCTAGACTACGCATATAGTTAACCCCAAGAAGTCAGAACATTCACGTAACGCAATAAATGGAGTAACAATATCATTGCTGCTAACTTCAGCTGGGCACAGCAACATTAACCAGTCCTGGACTGGTCCACGTGGGCGCTGACCCCTGGAACACCTTCCTGGACTGGTCCACGTGGGCGCTGACCCCTGGAACACCTTCCTGGACTGGTCCACGTGGGCGCTGACCCCTGGAACACCTTCCTGGACTGGTCCACGTGGGCGCTGACCCCTGGAACACCTTCCTGGACTGGTCCACGTGGGCGCTGACCCCTGGAACACCTTCCTGGACTGGTCCACGTGGGCGCTGACCCCTGGAACACCTTCCTGGACTGGTCCACGTGGGCGCTGACCCCTGGAACACCTTCCTGGACTGGTCCACGTGGGCGCTGACCCCTGGAACACCTTCCTGGACTGGTCCACGTGGGCGCTGACCCCTGGAACACCTTCCTGGACTGGTCCACGTGGGCGCTGACCCCTGGAACACCTTCCTGGACTGGTCCACGTGGGCGCTGACCCCTGGAACACCTTCCTGGACTGGTCCACGTGGGCGCTGACCCCTGGAACACCTTCCTGGACTGGTCCACGTGGGCGCTGACCCCTGGAACACCTTCCTGGACTGGTCCACGTGGGCGCTGACCCCTGGAACACCTTCCTGGTATTGTTTATCAGTCACTTTGATCAAATTTAAGCAATGACATTTTCTTAATGTTTCAATATTTTTCGTTTGTTTGTCAAATAGTTTTCGAATGCTTTATTTTTTGTTGTATCTGGACATTCTTGTGTTTATTTTAGATTATTGCAATTGAAAATACTACTATTATTTACACTAACTATTGCTACTACCACCAATATTTACACTACAATAACAACAACTAATGCTACAATTGCCAGCACTAATTCTGCTACTATCACTCATACTTCTGCTACCACCAGAACTACTGATACTATTACCACTCACTACTAATACCACTGTTCCCACGAATACTAATTGTACTATTACTACTGATAAAATTATTTCTACAACTAATATTGCTGCTGCAGCTATTACTCCTACCATTACTACTACTACTACTACTACTACTACTACTACTACTACTACTACTAGTACTATTACTTTTACTATTTTATATTATTAATATGCCTGTTAATGCAACTGCTGCTGGTACTACTAGCACTATTATTACTACCACAACTACCACTAGCACTATTATTACTACCACAACTACCACTAGTACTATTATTACTACCACAACTACTACTAGCACTATTATTACTACCACTACTACCACTAGCACTATTATTACTACCACAACTACTACTAGCACCATTATTACTACCACAACTACTACTAGCACTATTATTACTGCCTCAACTACTACTAGCTGCTATTAATACTACAGTTATTATTAGCATTATTAATAAAACTACTATTACTAGCACTACTACTGCTACAACTAGTAGCACTATCACTAATGCTACAACTCTACTACTACTACTACTACTACTAGCATTATTACTACTTCTACAACTACTATTACTATCGCTAATACTACTGCTACTCCTGCAGCTTCCATTAATTCTACTCCTGACTATTGAGTGAACTGCTAACCAAACTGACGTGACACTTCTTCCAGTCACTTCTCATCTCTTCCCTTGATGATAAATCATCATTGGCTGAAATTGGACCAATGTTCCTCCATAAGCACGTAAGAACGACGACGACCGTGAAAAATCGAGTGATAAGACCGATGGAGGAGGAAGTGACACAGATGGAAGACGACAACAAGTATACGAATTGCTTAATGAAATATTTAATTAGATGTTCAGGAAAGGCAGTGAGACTTACAAGAAGGTAATGTAGTCAGAAGTGGTCACTACCAGCTGGAGAGAATCAATGTAACACAGGAAAGATTGATGACACTAATAAGAGTTGGATGTAAATAACAACAGTGGGATCAGACAACAATATAACACCATGGGAGGCTGAGAGAAGGGTTGAAATATCTGCATGATCCTAATAGCAAAGGTTTTCAACCAATCTCCTCAGTCAGGACAATTGCCAGAAAATTTAAAAAAGTGGTCCTCATTTAACAAAAAAAAAAAAGATACTCAGGATGGCCTTAACCGTTGTGGGATCTGATAGTGAGGTGCTGGCCAGACCCCTTATATAGCTTCCTTGGATGCTTTACTTTCATAGTTCCTTGATAATGTGAGTAGTCACGAAAGCGCTTGGAATTTCTCTATTCTTTCAGAGTGGTTGTTTTGCATATTCTGAAATCACCTGTTTACTGTGATCTTATTGCATATATATATATATATATATATATATATATACATATATATATATATATATATATATATATATATATATATATATATATATATATATATATATATATATATATATATATATATATATTAAGAGTAAGACGGAAAATAGGATAGCAGATGAACAAGGAGGCTTTAGGAAAGGTAGGGGGTGTGTGGACCAGGTGTTTACAGTGAAACATATAAATGAACAGTATTTAGATAAGGCTAAAGAGCTCTTTGTGGCATTTATGGATTTGGAAAAGGCGTATGACAGGGTGGAGAGGGGGGCAATGTGGCAGATGTTGCAAGTGTATGGTGTAGGAGGTAGGTTACTGAAAGCAGTGAAGAGTTTTTACGAGGATAGTGAGGATCAAGTTAGAGTATGTAGGAAAGAGGGAAATTTTTTCCCAGTAAAAGTAGGCCTTAGACAAGGATGTGTGATGTCACCGTGGTTGTTTAATATATTTATAGAGGGGGTTGTAAGAGAAGTAAATGCGAGGGTTTTGGCAAAAGGCGTGGAGTTAAAAGATAAAGAATCACACACAAAGTGGGAGTTGTCACAGCTGCTCTTTGCTGATGACACTGTGCTCTTGGGAGATTCTGAAGAGAAGTTGCAGAGATTGGTGGATGAATTTGGTAGGGTGTGCAAAAGAAGAAAATTAAAGGTGAATACAGGAAAGAGTAAGGTTATGAGGATAACAAAAAGATTAGGTGATGAAAGATTGAATATCAGATTGGAGGGAGAGAGTATGGAGGAGGTGAACGTATTCAGATATTTGGGAGTGGACGTGTCAGCAGATGGGTCTATGAAAGATGAGGTGAATCATAGAATTGATGAGGGAAAAAGAGTGAGTGGTGCACTTAGGAGTCTGTGGAGACAAAGAACTTTGTCCTTGGAGGCAAAGAGGGGAATGTATGAGAGTATAGTTTTACCAACGCTCTTATATGGGTGTGAAGCATGGGTGATGAATGTTGCAGCGAGGAGAAGGCTCGAGGCAGTGGAGATGTCATGTCTGAGGGCAATGTGTGGTGTGAATATAATGCAGAGAATTCGTAGTTTGGAAGTTAGGAGGAGGTGCGGGATTACCAAAACCGTTGTCCACAGGGCTGAGGAAGGGTTGTTGAGGTGGTTCGGACATGTAGAGAGAATAGAGCGAAACAGAATGACTTCAAGAGTGTATCAGTCTGTAGTGGAAGGAAGGCGGGGTAGGGGTCGGCCTAGGAAAGGTTGGAGGTAGGGGGTAAAGGAGGTTTTGTGTGCGAGGGGCTTGGACTTCCAACAGGCATGCGTGAGCGTGTTTGATAGGAGTGAATGGAGACAAATGGTTTTTAATACTTGACGTGCTGTTGGAGTGTGAGCAAAGTAACATTTATGAAGGGATTCAGGGAAACCGGCAGGCCGGACTTGAGTCCTGGAGATGGGAAGTACAGTGCCTGCACTCTGAAGGAGGGGTGTTAATGTTGCAGTTTAAAAACTGTAGTGTAAAGCACCCTTCTGGCAAGACAGTGATGGAGTGAATGATGGTGAAAGTTTTTCTTTTTCGGGCCACCCTGCTTGGTGGGAATCGGCCAGTGTGATAATAAAAAATAAAATATATATATATATATATATATATATATATATATATATATATATATATATATATATATATATATATATATATATATATATATATATATACATATATATATATTATATATATATATATATTATATATATATATATATATATTATATATAAATATATATATATATATATATATATATATATATATATATATATTCATATATATATATATATATATATATATATATATATATATATATATATATATATATATATATATATATATATATATATATATATATATATATATATATATATATATATATATTATTATTATCACACTGGCCGATTCCCACCAAGGGTGGCCCGAAAAAGAAAAACTTTCACCATCATTCACTCCATCACTGTCTTGCCAGAAGGGTGCTTTACACTACAGTTTTTAAACTGCAACATTAACACCCCTCCTTCAGAGTGCAGGCACTACTTCCCATCTCCAGGACTCAAGTCCGGCCTGCCGGTTTCCCTGAACCCCTTCATAAATGTTACTTTGCTCACACTCCAACAGCACGTCAAGTATTAAAAACCATTCGTCTCCATTCACTCCTATCAAACACGCTCACGCACGCCTGCTGGAAGTCCAAGCCTCTCGCACACAAAACCTCTTTTACCTACTCCCTCCAACCTTTCCTAGGCCGACCCCTACCCTGCCTTCCTTCCACTACAGACTGATACACTCTTGAAGTCATTCTGTTTCTCTCTATTCTCTCTACATGTCCGAACCACCTCAACAACCCTTCCTCAGCCCTCTGGACAACAGTTTTGGTAATCCCGCACCTCCTCCTAACTTCCAAACTACGAATTCTCTGCATTATATTCACACCACACATTGCCCTCAGACATGACATCTCCACTGCCTCCAGCCTTCTCCTCGCTGCAACATTCATCACCCATGCTTCACACCCATATAAGAGTGTTGGTAAAACTATACTCTCATACATTCCCCTCTTTGCCTCCAAGGACAAAGTTCTTTGTCTCCACAGACAACTAAGTGCACCACTCACCCTTTTCCCCTCATTAATTCTATGATTCACCTCATCCTTCATAGACCCATCCGCTGACACGTCCACTTCCAAATATCTGAATACATTCACCACCTCCATACTCTCTCCCTCCAATCTGATATCCAATCTTTCATCACCTAATATTTTTGTTATCCTCATAACCTTACTCTTTCCTGTATTCACTTTTAATTTTCTTCTTTTGCACACCCTACCAAATTCATCCACCAATCTCTGCAACTTCTCTTCAGAATCTCTCAAGAGCACAGTGTCATCAGCAAAGAGCAACTGTGACAATTCCCACTTTATGTGTGATTCTTTATCTTTTAACTCCACGCCTCTTGTCAAGACCCTCGCATTTACTTCTCTTACAACCCCATCTATAAATATATTAAACAACGAAGGTGACATCACACATCCTTGTCTAAGGCCTACTTTTACTGGGAAATAATTTCTCTCTTTCCTATGTACTCTAACTTGAGCCTCACTATCCTCGTAAAAACTCTTCACTGCTTTCAGTAACCTACCTCCTACACCATACACCTGCAACATCTGCCACATTGCCCCCCTATCCACCCTGTCATACGCCTTTTCCAAATCCATAAATGCCACAAAGACCTCTTTAGCCTTATCTAAATACTGTTCACTTATATGTTTCACTGTAAACACCTGGTCCACACACCCCCTACCTTTCCTAAAGCCTCCTTGTTCATCTGCTATCCTATTCTCAGTCTTACTTTTAATTCTTTCAATAATAACTCTACCATACACTATACCAGGTATACGCAACAGACTTATCCCCCTATAATTTTTGCACTCTCTTTTGTCCCCTCTGCCTTTATACAAAGAAACTATGCATGCTCTCTGCCAATCCCTAGGTACCTTACTCTCTTCCATACATTTATTAAATAATTGCACCAACCACTCCAAAACTATATCCCCACCTGCTTTTAACATTTCTATCTTTATCCCATCAATCCCGGCTGCCTTGCCCCCTTTCATTTTACCTACTGCCTCACGAACTTCCCCCACACTCACAACTGGCTCTTCCTCACTCCTACAAGATGTTATTCCTCCTTGCCCTATACACGAAATCACAGCTTCCCTATCTTCATCAACATTTAACAATTCCTCAAAATATTCCCTCCATCTTCCCAATACCTCTAACTCTCCATTTAATAACTCTCCTCTCCTATTTTTAACTGACAAATCCATTTGTTCTCTAGGCTTCCTTAACTTGTTAATCTCACTCCAAAACTTTTTCTTATTTTCAACAAAATTTGTTGATAACATCTCACCCACTCTCTCATTTGCTCTCTTTTTACATTGCTTCACCACTCTCTTAACCTCTCTCTTTTTCTCCATATACTCTTCCCTCTTTCCATCACTTCTACTTTGTAAAAACTTCTCATATGCTAACTTTTTCTCCCTTACTACTCTCTTTACATCATCATTCCACCAATCACTCCTCTTCCCTCCCGCACCCACTTTCCTGTAACCACAAACTTCTGCTGAACACTCTAACACTACATTTTTAAACCTACCCCATACCTCTTCGACCCCATTGCCTATGCTCTCATTAGCCCATCTATCCTCCAATAGCTGTTTATATCTTTCCCTAACTGCCTCCTCTTTTAGTTTATAAACCTTCACCTCTCTCTTCCCTGATGCTTCTATTCTCCTTGTATCCCATCTACCTTTTACTCTCAGTGTAGCTACAACTAGAAAGTGATGTGATATATCTGTGGCCCCTCTATAAACATGTACATCCTGAAGTCTACTCAACAGTCTTTTATCTACAAATACATAATCCAACAAACTACTGTCATTTCGCCCTACATCATATCTTGTATACTTATTTATCCTCTTTTTCTTAAAATGTGTATTACCTATAACTAAACCCCTTTCTATACAAAGTTCAATCAAAGGGCTCCCATTATCATTTACACCTGGCACCCCAAACTTACCTAGCACACCCTCTCTAAAAGTTTCTCCTATATATATGTACAAAACAACCACTCTAAAAGAGTAGTGAAATTCCAAGCGCTTTCGTGACTACTCACATTGTCAAGGAATTATGAAAGTAATACATCAAAGGAAGGCAATTAAAGGGCTTAGACCACACCTCACAGTCAACTCCCACAACAAAGAAACACCTGACGCGGGACAATACCGGACTCATAAGAAAAGAGGAACACTGCAGTAGGTCCGCTGGTCCAACTAGACAGGTCCTCACGACAACCCACCAACAAATCATTCTACCCAAGAAATAAGGTTTATTATTTGTCCAATGTATTATTAAACTCTAACCAAATTTTATTAATTATAAATGAATCTAATTTATATAAACCTAAGGAAATATTCATATTATTTTCAAAACTGCTTATTATGAAACAAGATTCAATTGTATTTCTGTCAACCATGGACTTGTTTGATACAACTTTCTCAACTTTTTGAAAATCAATTGGATGGTTAAAATCTCTCACATGAATAAATAGAGCATTGGAATCTTGTCCAGTTCTAATGCTATATTTTTGTTGTTTTAATCTTAGTTCGAGATTTTTACCAGTTTGACCGTAATAAACTTTATCGCAAATTTTACAAGGAATCTTATAGACACATCCGTCAGCATTTTGGGGGGAATTCTTAATCAAAAGTTTTTTTACTGTATCAAGATTTTTAAATACAACTTTAATATTAAAAGTCTTAAGAAGAGAAGGCATATCAACCAAGTTTTCATGGTAAGGGAGAACCAACATATTTTTAGTTGAATAAGGTTGGTTGTCCCTTTTTGGGTTGTAAAAAGTATTTCTAGCAATTTTAAATGATTTATCAATTACATTTCTCGGGTATTTCAGATCATTGGCTATTTCATAAATTTTGGATATTTCTTCATCTATGAACTCAGGCCTACAAATACGTAAAGCTCTCAAAAACATTGATGAGAAAACAGACAGTTTAATTTTGTTTTGATGGGAAGAATAATAGTGTACATAGAAACAGTTATTTGTAGGTTTTCACTGCCGTCAACATGACGGCAGTGAGGGAACTTGAGCTAGAGTTCGTCACGGCCACGCTAGCTGGAGATTCGTCTGTAAAAACTTGCATTTGTGGTCACAGTGGTGCCTGTGCTAACCTTCCTATGGTGTAGAAATATACCTAGTTGGACGAATCTTATTGTGGCTAGCTGGTCTAGTGGCTAACGCGACGGTCTGGAGTTTTGAGACTCTCTGACCGCGGGTTCAATCCCGGCCGGGGTATGGTTTCCACGCCTCTTGCCAAGACCCTCGCATTTTCTTCTCTTACAACCCCATCTATAAATATATTAAACAACTTTGTAACATCACACATCCTTGTCTAAGGCCTACTTTTACTGGGAAATAATTTCCCTCTTTCCTACAAACTCTAACTTGAGCCTGATTATCCTCGTAAAAACTCTTCACTGGTTTCAGTAACCTACCTCCTACACCATACACCTGCAACATCTGCCACATTGCTCCCCTATCCACCCTGTCATACGCCTTTTCCAAATCCATAAATGCCACAAAGACCTCTTTAGCCTTATCTAAATACTGTTCACTTATATGTTTCACTGTAAACACCTGGTCCACACACCCCCTACCTTTCCTAAAGCCTCCTTGTTCATCTGCTATCCTATTCTCCGTCTTACTCTTAATTCTTTCAATAATAACTCTACCATACACTTTACCAGGTTTGTAAATGAATGATTCAGAGAACCGACAGGTTGATAAATTAGACACATGTGCAACACTTGGGTATCTTTAATGAGGAAACGTTTCGCCACACAGTGGCTTCATCAGTCCATATATAGGAGAAACTTGAAAAACAGGAGGAGAATGATTACCTCATTCTCCTCCTGTTTTTCAAGTTTCTCCTATATATGGACTGATGAAGCCACTGTGTGGCGAAACGTTTCCTCATTAAAGATACCCAAGTGTTGCACATGTGACTAATTTATCAACTTTACCAGGTATACTCAACAGACTTATCCCCCTATAATTTTTGCACTCTCTTTTGTCCCCTTTGCCTTTATACAAAGGAACTATGCATGCTCTCTGCCAATCCCTAGGTACCTTACCCTCTTCCATACATTTATTAAATAATTGCACCCACCACTCCAAAATTATATTCCCACCTGCTTTTAACATTTCTATCTTTATCCCATCAATCCCGGCTGCCTTACCCCCTTTCATTTTACCTACTGCCTCACGAACTTCCCCCACACTCACAACTGGCTCTTCCTCACTCCTACAAGATGTTATTCCTCCTTGCCCTATACACGAAATCACAGCTTCCCTATCTTCATCAACATTTAACAATTCCTCAAAATATTCCCTCCATCTTCCCAATACCTCTAACTCTCTATTTAATAACTTTCCTCTCCTATTTTTAACTGACAAATCCATTTGTTCTCTAGGCTTCCTTAATTTGTTAATCTCACTCCAAAACTTTTTCTTATTTTCAACAAAATTTGTTGATAACATCTCACCCACTCTCTCATTTGCTCTCTTTTTACATTGCTTCACCACTCTCTTAACCTCTCTCTTTTTCTCCATATACTCTTCCCTCCTTGCATCACTTCTACTTTACTACTCCCTTACTACTCTCTTTACATCATCATTCCACCAATCGCTCCTCTTCCCTCCCGCACCCACTTTCCTGTAACCACAAACTTCTGCTGAACACTCTAACACTACATTTTTAAACCTACCCCATACCTCTTCGACCCCATTGCCTATGTTCTCATTAGCCCATCTATCCTCCAATAGCTGTTTATATCTTACCCTAACTGCCTCCTCTTTTAGTTTATAAACCTTCACCTCTCTCTTCCCTGATGCTTCTATTCTCCTTGTATCCCATCTACCTTTTACTCTCAGTGTAGCTACAACTAGAAAGTGATCTGATATATCTGTGGCCCCTCTATAAACATGTACATCCTGAAGTCTACTTAACAGTCTTTTATCTACCAATACATAATCCAACAAACTACTGTCATTTCGCCCTACATCATATCTTGTATACTTATTTATCCTCTTTTTCTTAAAATGTGTATTACCTATAACTAAACCCCTTTCTATACAAAGTTCAATCAAAGGGCTCCCATTATCATTTACACCTGCCACCCCAAACTTACCTACCAAACCCTCTCTAAAAGTTTCTCCTACTTTAGCATTCATATCCCCTACCACAATTACTCTCTCACTTGGTTCAAAGGCTCCTATACATTCACTTAACATCTCCCAAAATCTCTCTCTCTCCTCTACATTCCTCTCTTCTCCAGGTGCATACACGCTTATTATGACCCACTTTTCGCATCCAACCTTTACTTTAATCCACATAATTCTTAAATTTACACATTCATATTCTCTTTTCTCCATCCATAACTGATCCTTCAACATTACTGCTACCCCTTCCTTTGCTCTAACTCTCTTAGATACTCCAGATTTAATCCCATTTATTTCCCCCCACCGAAACTCCCCTACCCCCTTCAGCTTTGTTTCGCTTAGGGCCAGGACATCCAACTTCTTTTCATTCATAACATCAGCAATCATCTGTTTCTTGTCATCTGCACTACATCCATGCACATTCAAGCATCCCAGTTTTATAAAGTTTTTATTCTTCTCTTTTTTAGTAAATGTCTACAGGAGAAGGGGTTACTAGCCCATTGCTCCCGGCATTTTAGTCGCCTCATACGACACGCATGGCTTACGGAGGAAAGATTCTTTTCCACTTCCCCATGGACAATAGAAGAAATAAAGAAGAACAAGAGCTATTTAGAAAAAGGAGAAAAACCTACATATATTTATATATATATATATGCATGTGCATGTCTGTGAAGTGTGACCAAAGTGTAAGTAGGAGTAGCAAGATATCCCTGTTATCTAGCGTGTTTATGAGACAGAAAAAGAAACCAGCAATCCTATCATCATGCAAAACAGTTACAGGTTTCTGTTTCACACACACACACACACACACACATCACAGATATATCTATTTATATATATATATATATATATATATATATATATATATATTTATATACATAGACACACACACACACACACACACACACACACACACACACATACACACACACACACATATATATATATATATATGTGTGTGTGTGTGTGTGTGTGTGTGTGTGTGTGTGTGTGTGTGTGTGTGTGTGTATGTATGTATATATATATATATATATATATATATATATATATATATATATATATATATATATATATATATATATATATATATATATATGTATATATTATATACAAACATGGATAGATAGAAAGGTATGGGAGATAGAGTGAGATGTGATAAGGTTGGTATTGCTGAGGGCGAGATTTAGGTACCAAGACTATTGATGTTGAAGCTTGAATGTAAGTGTTAGGTACCAGGACTGTTGGTGTTGAAGCTTGAAGGTAAGTGTTAGGTACCAGGACTTTTGGTGTTGAAGCTTCAAGGTAAGGTTTAGGTACCAGATTCGCTGAGGTTGAAGGTTGAGTGCGAAAGTTAGGTACCAGGATCGTTGTGAAAGAGGACTGAAGGTAAGAGTTAGGTACCAGGATCATTGAGGTTGAAGACTGAAGGAAAGAGTTAGGTATCAGGATCATCGTGGTTGAAGACCGAAGGTAAGAGTTAGGTACCAGGATCACTGAGGATGAAGACTGAAGGAAAGAGTTAGGAACCAGGATCATTGAGGTTGAAGACCGAAGGTAAGAGTTAGGTACCAGGATCATTGAGGTTGAAGACTGAAGGTAAGAGTTAGGTACCAGGATCATTGAAGTTGAAGACTGAAGGAAAGAGTTAGGTACCAGGATCATTGAGGTTGAAGACCGAAGGTAAGAGTTAGGTACCAGGATCATTGAGGTTGAAGACCGAAGGCAAGAGTTAGGTACCAGGATCATTGAGGTCGAAGACAGAAGGAAAGAGTTAGGTACCAGCATCATTGAGGTTGAAGACCGAAAGTAAGAGTTAGGTACCAGGATCATTGAGGTTGAAGACCGAAGGTAAGAGTTAGATACCAGGATCATTGAGGTTGAAGACCGAAGGTAAGAGTTAGGTACCAGGATCATTGAGGTTGAAGACTGAAGGTAAGAGTTAGGAACCAGGATCATTGAGGTTGAAGACTGAAGGTAAGAGTTAGGTACCAGGATCACTGAGGTTGAAGACCGAAGGTAAGAGTTAGGTACCAGGATCATTGAGGTTGAAGACCGAAGGTAAGAGTTAGGTACCAGGATCATTGAGGTTGAAGACTGAAGGAAAGAGTTAGGTACCAGGATCATTGAGGTTGAAGACCGAAAGTAAGAGTTAGGTACCAGGATCATTGAGGTTGAAGACCGAAGGTAAGAGTTAGGCACCAGGATCACTGAGGATGAAGACTGAAGGAAAGAGTTAGGTACCAGGATCATTGAGGATGAAGACTGAAGAAAAGAGTTAGGTACCAGGATCATTGAGGTTGAAGACTGAAGATAAGAGTTAGATACCAGGATCATTGAGGTTGAAGACCGAAGGTAAGAGTTAGGTACCAGGATCACTGAGGATGAAGACTGAAGGAAAGAGTTAGGTACAAGGATCATTGAGGTTGAAGACCGAAGGTAAGAGTTAGGTACCAGGATCATTGAGGTTGAAGACTGAAGGTAAGAGTTAGGTACCAGGATCATTGAGGTTGAAGACTGAAGGAAAGAGTTAGGTACCAGGATCACTGAGGTTGAAGACCGAAGGTAAGAGTTAGGTACCGGGATCACTGAGGATGAAGACTGAAGGAAAGAGTTAGGTACCAGGATCATTGAGGTTGAAGACTGAAGGAAAGAGTTAGGTACCAGGATCATTGAGGTTGAAGACCGAAGGTAAGAGTTAGGTACCGGGATCACTGAGGATGAAGACTGAAGGAAAGAGTTAGGTACCAGGATCATTGAGGTTGAAGACCGAAGGTAAGAGCTAGGTACCAGGATCATTGAGGTTGAAACCTGAGTGCCAGGTGGAATATCAGGTTAACTGGTAACAGTCATCCACTAAACTGATATACGCCAAGTGTTTAGCTCCGATTTTCATGTACACTATCCACCTTGATTTTGTTCTACAGTATGGTGTGAACAAATAACTGTTATTATCGAGTAGTTCTGTTTGTTGTTCTAGGTAATATTAAGTTTGGTGCCTATCCATGCAAACATTAAGGTGCGGAGTTTTGTCGCGGGGGATAACACAAACTACACTGATGTTACGAGTCTTGCAATCCTATTGGCTTTCTTGTATTCTGTTTATGTGTTGTGTGATGTTTAGCATACCTTTTGTTTCCCACATCCTGCACAGGATGTGTGACGCAGACTCCGGCACTGGTGTTAAGTTCACTGTGTCCTCCTCAGGTTTCGTCTCACGTAATTCTTCATTTGAGTTCTGTTTTATAGGAACCACTTTTACTGAGGGTCTGTGTAATTATCATATTTTCCGGCATATAAGGCGCACTGCAGAATTTTCATAATTGTAATTCAGTAATCATATTCAAGGGTTAATCACCCACTTACTTTACACCAAAGTGTACACAGCACATACCCTCAACCCTGACCTTGAGCTTATAAGACACAGGTTGATTTTCAAGACTATTGTGAGGGAAAAAGGAGCGCCTTATATGCCGAAAAAAATACTGCGTGTTGGTTATTTTTTCCAGTAGGAACTTGAGACATCTGTTCATACTGTTGTCTTCATTACGTGTGGAGAGTATTTTTTCCAGTAGGAACTTGAGACATCTGTTCATACTGTTGTCTTCATTACGTGTGGAGAGTATTTTTTCCAGTAGGAACTTGAGACATCTGTTCATACTGTTGTCTTCATTACGTGTGGAGAGTATTTTTTCCAGTAGGAACTTGAGACATCTGTTCATACTGTTGTCTTCATTACGTGTGGAGAGTATTTTCTGGTCTCATTGTCTGCTAGTCTGGACACAGTGTGAAGGGAAATATAATGATGAGATTTCCTGACAAGAGGCATATTCTTTGTCGAGATATACAGAGATGCTAATTCTTTAGGCTTCCAGCAAAACTGCAATAATAACTCCTACAAGAATAATCAACAGGATCTTCACTTCTACAGTAGTGTGCATATTAATTGGAACAGCAGTAAGTTTTGTGATTATCTCATAATATGTCTTAGGCTCTGGCTTAATTAATGTAATTTGGGTTATTTTCGGAAGTTTGCTACCGACTTCTGGCAACCATCCAGCTGTGCTGTTATCCTCCGATTATCGTCAGTGCTACAACAGCTGTTGTAGCACTGACAATAATCGCAGTAAATGTGGTTTCACCAAATTCTCTCCTTCAGTTCATCATTACTGCTGAAATTCATGATGGATGTGCATGTACTGTAGCTCATAGTAAACATACTGATTAGAGTATTAGACAGTTCCCCGAAAATTTGAGCTTAGCAAAGTCCACTGTTGGTAGGATTCTAAAGAGAGCTGACGACACTGGTGATTGTGGAGGGTTGCATCGAAGATGTGGAAGAAAACGCAAGACAACACTCCACAATGACAATGTTATCATAAGAAATAGTGTAAAGGATCCCACGAAAACCAACAAAGATCTACAGAAAGATCTGGCTTCAGCTGGTATATATGTTGATTCTTCAACTGTTTGACGAAGGCTACTTAAACTGGCAGAACTACCAGAAAGCTGGTTAAGAAGCAATTATTAGCTGCTGCTGTTATGAGGTAAAAACGGCTGCGGTGAGCACTCGTTCATGAGAGATGGATGACATATGAATGGAGACAAGTTATATTTTCAGATGTGGCATATTTTGAAGTACATATTTATAGATCAATGGTTGTGAGACTGTGCAAAGGCGAACCTCTTCGGAATGGACACTTTCAATAAGCGCTAAAACACCCACCTAAGATGTTTTGGGGTACTTTTACTGCTAAAGGCCCTAGACGGTTTGTTATTGTTGAGGGAATGATGAGCAGTGACCAATACAAGGCAATTCTGGTAACTCGTTTGCTTCCCATTGTGGATAAAGACTTTCTCGATGGAGAAGGCATTTTCCAGCAGGATCTTGCTCCATGTCACACTTTTAGAAAAATGCTGACATTCTTCGAAGTGGGCCAAGCGTTCTAAATTGGCCTGGAAACTCTCCTGACCTTAACCCAATTAAGACTCTATGGGTAATAACCAAACGCAGGATCGCAAAACAGGATTTTTGAAGAAGCGAATTGCAGGTGTTATTAGGACCTTGCCAAAGAACTTTCCAAAATATGCTTAACTTTGGTTGATTCTATGCTACAGCGAGTAGCAATATTTGTAAAAGCGAACTTTTATTAAATCAACTGTCTGTCATATCATTACTGAGAATTTTTTAAAATAACATTAATTTTCCAAATTAATGTCTTATTTCAAAACTGTCCCAGTTAATATGCAGAATACTGTATATGGTTCCAGTCCATACATACTGCCTCCTCTTTTTTCCATAACCTGACAGAAAAAAATGTGAAAAGGATGACGAAGTGAGGAGAGAAAAATCTAGATTACTAAATGGTGTACTCGTGGTTGATCAAAGAATTTTAGAAATCAGGCCATGTAAGAATGACGAGATAGGCTGCCGGACAGTGTGAGAATGAAGAGATAGGCTGCCGGACAATGTGAGAAGCTGCCAAGCGAAAGTGAAAACCAAAGATCATGTATGGCATCACCAGAAGAATGATGCTGGAGATCAAGAGAGTGTTCTGAAGGTGGAGGAGATCTGATAAGGAAGTGTAATTAACTAAACAATGTTTCTTCGAGGATGTATTCACCGAGATATTAAGAGGGATGCTGGAGAGAATAAGGGAACATAAATTACATATAAAAGCTGCTAAATTAATTGGAAAAGCCAAAAGTAATGAAACCTGATAAGAAGAATTCTTGGCTACTGAGGAAAGACCTTAAAATACTGTGTGAATTGCTACCGAAAATCTACAAGTCGTCGAGGACTAAGCATATCCCAGAAAGCCGGAAAGCAGAAAATGTCGTTATAGTTGTCAAGGAAGGAAGCAGTCAGCACTAGACACAGGTCGGTAATAGGGAGAGCAGCGAAACAACTGGAGAGGCTTAGAGTCATTAACGACAGCTCAAAGGGCTTAGGGAAGACAACGGAAATGGAGCAGGCACGACAGGAATAATTTAAGTACCTATTTTTCAACGGTTAGAAAATATGTGACGCAGTTTCCCACAAAGAGGCTAGTCAACAAGCAGGAAGAACAGTCATGGGTAAGAGAAAATGCATTTTAATAGAACAAAACAAGAGAGAATGAGAGAGAGAGAGAGAGAGAGAGAGAGAGAGAGAGAGAGAGAGAGAGAGAGAGAGAGAGAGAGAGAGAGAGAGAGAGAGAGAGAGAGAGAGAGAGAGAGAGAGAGAGAGAGAGAGAGAAAGAACGATGGTCTCTGAAGGGGTATCGAGATGAACAAGTGTGAAGAGTAGTAGCTAACTGTAGTCGTCCTGATATACAAAAAGACATGCCTAACGAGATGAAGTCGTGTGTTTTCCTGTTAGGAGGCGATGTGAAGCAATAAGGCGAGTAAATACCTGAGAAGACAGGAAAAGGAAACAAGAGAATCTGAGGAGATAGATAAAGTGGTCAGTCAGCCTGTTATTCAGAGTCGAGCCCAGCAAGAATAGAGGAATGAAAAACCGGGATGGGCAGCAAAGACCAAGTATAGAAAGAAGACTAGATAGAGGCCACAGTGATTAGTAGGTAATCAGAGTACCAATCATATAGCAGAAGATGCACATCAACCTAATGCCGGAAGTGACACATGCCTGAATAGTAAATTTGAAAGTGGAATTTAGTAGCCTAATTAAACAAGTATTTATTACAATAATGATATACAATACTGAGAAGATGAGAAAGTGGACACAGAAGCCTCATTTGGATTTATCATCTCCGTATAGAGTAAAAGAAGTCTCTGTGGTTGGAGACCCGTCTTCAAATACAGGCACCCAGGTGTTGGTTACGTCTATCTACCTACCTGGAAAGGGTTCCAGGGTCAACGCCTCTGCCGCCCGGTCCATGACTAGGTCTTGTGGTGGATCAAGCCTGATCAATCAGGCTGTTACTCCTGGATTCATGCAGTCCAACGTACGAAGTCAAGCCAGGCTGGTCTGGCACTGACTCTAGGTGCCCGTTAATTAAGCTCTCTCTTGAAGACAGTCAGGGGTCTATGGATAATTTTTCCCTTATGTATGATGGGAGGAAGTTGAAGAGTCTTGCACCCCTAACACTTATTGTGTTGCATCTAAGTGTACTCGTGGAACCCCTCCTTCTCATTGTGGGGTGGATGTTGCACCGCCTCCTGAGTCTTTTGCTTTCGTACATTAGGGAACTTTAAACGGTCCCAGTAATTGAGGTGTTTGACTGTATTTAAACGTGCAGTGAAATTTTTCTGTACATCATCCAGATCTGCAATTTCGCCTGCCTTGAAAGGGACCGTTAGTATACAACAGTATTCAAGCCTAGAGAGAACAAGTAATTTAAAGAGAATCATCACTGGCTTGGTATCCCTTGTTTTGAAGGTTCTCATTATCTATCATATCATTTGCCTAGATGTAATAACGACATTGCTGTGATCTTTGAAAGTGAGGTCCTATAACATTATCACTCCCAAGTCCTTAACATTAGTTTTCTGCTCTATTGCGTGGCTAGAGTTTGGTTTATACTCCGATCTAGCTTTCATTTCCTCAAGTTATCCATAGCGGAGTAATTGTCAAATCTGTCTACACTGAACTTCATTTTTCTGTAGCCCATTTGAAGACTTGGTTTATATTCACTTGGAGATTTGTAGTACCCTGAATGGATGACACTCACGCAAATTCTAGTATTGTCAGCAAAGGAAGACAGTGCTATGGTTTGCATTTCTGTCTATGTCATATATGAGGATGAGGAAAAAGATGGTAGCGAGTACTATACCTTGTGGAACACAACTTTTCACTGTAACTGCCTTTGACTTAACTCTGTTTACTATTACTCTTTGTGTTCTGTTGGTTAGAAAATTAATGATCCATCTAACCACTTTTCCCCTTATCCCTTTATCACGCATTTTGTGTGCTATTACACAATGATCGCACTAGTCGAAGGCTTTCCAAAGTCTGTGTATACTATATCTGCATTCTGTTTGTCCTCCAGTGCATCCAAGACCATTTCATGATAGTCCAGTA
The DNA here is from genome assembly GCF_038502225.1 of Cherax quadricarinatus. Taxonomy (NCBI): domain Eukaryota; kingdom Metazoa; phylum Arthropoda; class Malacostraca; order Decapoda; family Parastacidae; genus Cherax; species Cherax quadricarinatus. The sequence goes on from NC_091326.1 coordinate 30,600,129, forward strand.
GCCGTGAGAGGCAGGAGCGACATGTTCTAGCCCTGGATAGAGCAATTGCTGAGTATCCAGGAGGTTGGCAAACTTGTTTGTTGCAACCCTTTAAAAGATTTTTATGATGTGGGACATTAGTGCTATCGGTCTATAATTCTTTGTAACTGCTTTAACTGCCACCTCTGTGGAGTGGGGCTGAATTCCATTGTTTTTAGTGACTGTGGAACGACCTTTGTGTCTAGGCTTCCTCTCAACAGAATACTTAAGACACGCAAAAGGGAGTTTCTTGTTCTTCTTGACGATCACGTGTCTGATTTCTCTACTTCAGCAGGTTCATAAAAATTTGCATTACTAATTCAAAATTTACAATTTGGAACTAGTTTTTTCTTGCTCTTTAATTAGAGAAAATAACAAACTAATTAATAACTCACCTATTCCTTAGTTAGCACGAGCGTCGTGTTTTCTTTATTCCTGAATGAGAAATTATATTATCTGTTAATTTTATGAAATTATTAATTAGAATGATACAAAGAATTATTTTAATTAAGTCATATGTAGTGGGACACATGAATTTAAACTATGTGACTAAGCCTCTTAAGCTTTACTGTTAGATTAAGCTTTCCCGTCCCAAAGAGTGTTTAAGCTTTTTATTCAGTTAATTTACAGACTGTTGGTCGTTATCTTTCCTCAGTTCATTTGTAAGTCCAGTCTAGTCTATGGTTTACTATCATACAGTCAAGATGCGGCCGATAATAGTTTACTAACTCTGAGGAATCTATTTAGTGCTGGGTGAATTAGAGAAGATGTGAAGAGGCTTACGTGGAAATCTGCGTTTTGGTCGAGGTGTTTTGCAATGTCGAGGAAGGGTTGCTATGTACTGTCAGTACGATATGCGATAAGAATGATGAAGTCAAATATCTTAGTTACTTCCAGCAGCTCTCATTGTATGTGTGAGAATGTTGGAATACTATAACGTTGTGTGAGAATGTTGGAATACTATAACGTTGCTTCCAGCAGCTTTCTTGGTGAGAGATGAAAGTGAATTTGGCCCACAGGATAGTAGACTCAGTGAAATTCTGTCGTGGTACCAGATTAGTAGACTCAGCGAAGTCCTGTCGTGGTACCAGGTAAGTAGGCTCAGTGAAGTCTTGGCGTGGTACCAGGTTAGTAGACTCAGTGAAGTCCTGTCATGGTACCAGGTTAGTAGACTCAGTGAATTCCTGTCGTGGTACCAGAAAGTCGTTTTTTGTTGATCTTTTGTCTATGATTGTCGATGGCGGCGTCAGTAGGGACATTATTGAAGAGAAACGTGACGTCAGTGGAGAAAGGTGTTGGGTATCACCGCCTCTCCTCCCTCATTAGCGGTGGCAACGATAATGTTGATGTTGTTGGCCAAGCTTTTAAAAACCTGGATATACCACCTCTTCTCGCTGACAGGCTTTCCAATATTTGGAGAGGACCACAACATTTTTTTCGAGAAATTTAGAAAAAATAGACATCTAACATACTGTAATGGTGTTATATATATCTATTACAGTATACTGATGTTTGGATTCTCCTCTAAAAGACCAGCTTTCCACTGCAACCCGATTCCTTTGTTCAGATTTCATGTGCAGCAGACACGAAAATCCACATTTAATTAATGCAAATGACCAAAAAATTATGATTGAATGTGCTGACAAATTTGGGCAGTGCCCAGTCATTCTGGCCCAAATTTCCTTCATGGTCGGCTGCTGGTACACATCTTGAGCCGCCAAATCATATTTCAAAGTCAGGAATTCCACCTGAAGATCCTCTGGAAAACTGTTAACATCTGTTGTTAATGGAGTTCCAACGAAAGAACAACATATCACGTGTCCTGTCCATCTCACGAAACTCTCGGTGGAATTCGTCCAGTAACTTCTGTAAACGATATTGAATTTGCCTTCTGAAGGTTTGTTTTTACAAAATTTTTACCTTCGACTCTTATGGTCCAGAGTTCAAATTTGTCAAGAAAAGCCTTAGTGATGCCTTGGTGAGAAAACAGATTTGCATGTTTTTTTTTTTTTTTTTTTTTTTTTTTTTTTTTTTTTTTTTTTTTTTTTTTTTTTTTTTTTTTTTTTTTTTTTTTTTTTGGCATCAGAAGATTCAGTTTGTTCAAAATACCAAAAATATCAACAAGATAAGCAAGTTATAGATCTTACTGCGTCAACCTTATTCAGAATTCCTCTTTCCCATGAACATGGAGAATTATGTACAACCTCCCTCCCCCTCTTTCAATTAAAAAATTCGTTCTGTGCTGCCAGCCACCGTACAGAAGCGTACAACAGCAACACTTTAAAGTCGGAATCAACAGAGATACCTTTACTTTGGAATCAACAGAGATACCTTTACTTTGGAATCAACAGAGATACCTTTACTTTGGAATCAACAGAGATACGTTTACTTTGGAATCAACAGAGATACCTTTACTTTGGAATCAACAGAGATACCTTTACTTTGGAATCAACAGAGATACCTTTACTTTGGAATCAACAGAGATACCTTTACTTTGGAATCAACAGAGATACCTTTACTTCGGAATCAACAGAGATACCTTTACTTTGGAATCAACAGAGATACCTTTACTTTGGAATCAACAGAGATACCTTTACTTTGGAATCAACAGAGATACCTTTACTTTAGAATCAACAGAGATACCTTTACTTTGGAATCAACAGAGATACCTTTACTTCGGAATCAACAGAGATACCTTTACTTTGGAATCAACAGAGATACCTTTACTTTGGAATCAACAGAGATACCTTTACTTTGGAATCAACAGAGATACCTTTACTTTAGAATCAACAGAGATACCTTTACTTTGGAATCAACAGAGATACCTTTACTTTGGAATCAACAGAGATACCTTTACTTTGGAATCAACAGAGATACCTTTACTTTGGAATCAACAGAGATACCTTTACTTTGGAATCAACAGAGATACCTTTACTTTGGAATCAACAGAGATACCTTCACTTTGGAATTAACAGAGATACCTTCACTTTGGAATCAACAGAGATACCTTCACTTTGGAATCAACAGAGATACCTTCACTTTGGAATCAACAGAGATACCTTTACTTTGGAATCAACAGAGATACCTTTACTTTGGAAAGCTCAAACTACCGCAGTTGTAAGGTCTATCCAGAACTCATAAACCAAACATTCCTCTTTGAACCATCCTCTCCGGCCAAGGTACAATACTGCCACGCAGTGGGACTACTTACCAGATATCTATACGGACTCCTGGAAGCTATCAGCCTCATGCATTTGAACACTCCGGTGACCTGTGCTACGTCTCCAGCATCATCGTCATCAGAATGAAACATATGATCTCTTATGACGTCACGTTATACTAATATCATCAGAATCTCCACGACTACGGTGCTCTTCGCACCTACTCCAAGGTTGAGGGACTGATTACCTCAACTTCTGTATATAGTCCTACTGTCTTCAAGTTATGTCCTGGAATTTGTATTGATAAAGCCACTGGATGGCGAAACGTCTACAATAAAGATATCCAGATGTTGCACATGTGTCTTAATTTCATCTTGTCGGTATTATATACCATTCTTGCACTACTAATATCCCTACTGACGACGCCATCAAAATTCGTAGACGGAAGATCAGCTGTGACACCAGCCTTCCAGTATCGTGACAAAACTTAGGAACATAAGAAAGAAGGAACACTACAAGAGGCCTACTAGTCCATGCGAGGCAGGTCCAGTTCTCCCACTGGCTTAAGCCAACGCCTTGACCTAGTCAGGTCAGTCATGTCACTTAAGGGAGGAGCACGGCATCCGACCTAGTAGCACAAGCTAGTCAGGTCCAACTCACACCCACCCACACCCACTCATGTATTTATTCAACCTATTTTTTAAACTTCACAACGTCTTAGCTTCTATGACGGTACTCGGGAGTTTCTTCCACTTATCCACAACTCTATTACCAAACCAGTGCTTTCCTATATCCTTCCTGAATCTGACTTTTTTTCAATTTAAAACCATTGCTGAGAGTCCTGTCTATGTTAAATATTTTTAGCACGCTATTAACATCCCCTTTATTAATTTCTGTATTCCATTTATACACCTCAATCATATCCTCCCTAATTCTACGCCTTTCTACAGAGTGCAGATTCAGGGCCTCAGTCCATCCTCATAGGGAAGATTTCTGATACATGGGATAAACTGTGTCATCCTCCTTTGTACGTTTTCCAGTGGATTTATATCCATTCTGTAATACGGTGACCAAAACTGTGCAGCATAGTCTAAATGAGGCCTAACCAAGGATATATAGAGTTGAAGAACAACCTGAGGACTTCTATTATTTATACTTTTTGCTATGAAGCCAAGGATTCTGTTAGCCTTACTGCGAACACTAATGCACTGTTGTCTTGGTTTCAGATTACTGCTAACCAGAACTCCTAAATCCTTTTTGCAATCCGTAATATTAAGATCTACATTATTTAGTTTATATATGGCATGGTTATTTTCCCGTCCAACATTTAGAACTTTGCATTTGTCTATATTAAACTGCATCTGCCACTTCTCCGACCATTGCATCAGTCTACTCAAATCATCCTGGAGTGCTCTAGTGTCCTCATTAGAATGAATTGGACGGCCTATTTTGGTGACAGCAGCAGATTTGCTTATGTCGCTATTTATTCCCTCATCTATGTCGTTTATGTAGATTGTGAACAACAACGGGCCCAACACTGACCCCTGAGGAACACCACTTGTGACGTTCCCCCATTCTGATTTCTCCCCATTTATGCAAACTCTCTTCAAAATTCAAAACTTCAACCAAATCAACGCTGTCAAACTAAGCATTAAATTTACTTTAGAACTTGAAGAAGACACAACTACCCTTCTTAGATCTCCCCTGCAGAAGAGATAACGACTCGATCATTCAAAGAATACAGAAACCCCACCAACAGAAGAAGGGAAGGATAAAGTGATTTTTTGTAACCTTATAGCCTTCGGAATATTAAGTCTTGTATTTTTCCAAGAGAAATGCTCCTTCATCTCATAAGACTTCACATGTCTACATTTCCCTACCATCTTCATCCTGCCTAAACGCCACATCTTCTTTACACGCCAAAAAAGAGTTACTTGGTCTTTTCATGTGATGACAACACACTATGATTCTTGGTTTCTTATGGCCTCCAAGGCCATAAGAAACCACACGACGAAGTGGCCTACTATAACCCATCCGCAGCCACTGAGAACATTTGACGAACTGTAACAAAACTCAGATTATCAGTGAACCAGAATTACTGTAGAATGTCAAGTTTTTAAATATCTTTGGCAAATCTGATAGACACAGTAAATTGTAGTACTACGCTGGTTCTGGACAACGTTTAGCCTCGCCCACCGCGAGATATGACCGTCAGGTGATCGCTCTACGAACTCACCTCTTCTCATCACTTGATATTGCCTGAGTTCCTTATATCAAATGCCTCCTTGCATATACTAAGAGTGAGAAATGTCCTAGGATCTAAACGTCTCCTCACTGAAATGTCCTATAGGTGTACTCTTGCAATTTTATACTTAACTTGTGGGTATTAATTAATTTTGTTCAATCTAATTTCGAATTGTTTGATTACCATTCAACTCTGCAAATGTTGACCAAAGAGTGATCTATATATTCACAAAACCCCAAATCATTATTTGTTTAAAGATGACTTTTGTTTTTACTCCCTTTTCCCCATATATCCATGTAATGGTCTACGATTTATTTAATTACTACGGCATAAGGTGAAGAACATCACTGAAGTTAAGTAAACGAATTTATGGCAGATCAAAGTTAGTGAGAAAAAGGTTCCAAACGAGACATGTGAATTTACTTTTGTTGAAATACAAAGGAGTTAAACGTCCTCGTCTGTTCGGTAATCCCTTTTATGAAAACAAAATTATCAGTGTGAAATAACCTACGTATCAACTGAAAGTTTTTACAAGGATAGGGGATAATATATCGTGATGCGTAGTTACGAAGGTAGAAACATAGATGCAACTGTCTGTGGTAGCAAATGAAGTCTCCATAACATTTCTATGACAGCCGGAGTTTTACACTATTGAATTTCCAGGCTGGTAACTATTATCCCGCCACAGTTCATTTAGAAACCCAACGATATCGAAGGTATACTGCCACCCATTCTCCTAGGAAGTGACCCACAACATTCCACTAACATCAGGGTAACTATTTACTGCTGGGATAAAAGGGTGAGCAGGTGCAAGTAGACTTGTCAATACGTCTCGCTCTACCTGGATTCCTCTGGTTGTGAGCAGAAGGCTAGCCAGTGAGCCGCTGCTGTTTATTGCGTCATATTTATGTTACGATACTACTCATTTACCTGTAATATCATAAATGGAGTGGTAATAAGCGAACGTAAAAGTGACTTACCGATAGTAGAGACAATAGTGTAGACGAAGTAAAAGCTGCCAGCGAAATCCCAAAGTTGTCGGTCCTGGGGCGTGTATCGTTGGCTGGACATGTTACCCCAAGAAAACACAAGGTCATCAACTTGAGATAAGTTCAAACGTTTGTTATTAATAGAATCATTTACTATCTGGCGCATTTTGTTGTACTGGAACATGTGCTTGATTCTCTGTTGCTTCTCATTCTCCTCCTCTAAGAGCTGGAAAACGAGAGCACCTAGCAACATATAGAGCAGCAGCACTATCGCCAGTAGCAGGAAACGTGCGTTGTCTTCCTTTAAAGAGAGTTTGCGCAGCAAGCCCTTTTTTGGTCGAGGTGTAGCCAGGCGCGCACTTGCAGGCATCACCACCACCTCCGTCTCATGTCTGACGACGGAGGAACGTCGTGATGCAGGACACAGACAGGTACAACACCCCACGCTGGCTCCACTGATGCTTGTCCTGGTGCTACTTCCATAGCTGTCGGAGTAGCTGTCAGTATCCCCACTGCTGCTGCTACTAATATTTGGTTTTCGGTGCGTAGCGCGGCCGGATTGCGAACCCGTCCATCCATCTACTGTCCACACTGGTCTGTTGATGTGTCGGGGAGTGTCGGGTAGCTCTATAGACTCGCCGGTGTGTGCATCCCAGGACCGCTCCAGGTTAGCCAGTTGGGTGTGAGAGCGACGACTGTCCATGTGAACCATCGCTACCTGTCCGGGCAGTGGAAGGGAACCTCTGAAGCCCTCAGTTTCCTCATAGTGGCCGGTGTTGAGGCGCAGCGTAGCCACGTCCCGCCTCGCAGAGTGCGTAACCACCACTCACTCGTCCTGCCCCACACTACCTTCTCTGCGGATCTTTGCAGTAAATCTTCGTAACCTCACAGAAGCAAGGTTGAGTGAAGGTGTTTAAATGCTTCATGTGGAGACGGGAAGGAGCGCGTCACTCAACATCATTGTAAAGGATAACACTGTCCCAACCACTAGCGCCACCCAGCAACAAATCTTCTACTGTCTACCAGTGTCTGAAAAAGAAAAAGAAACTTGGTTAGAATATCCAAGGTGCAAATATTTCAGAATTATTATTATTATTATTATTATGAAAACTTATCGCTAAACCTACAAGACCATATAGCCCTGCAGAGTAGGATGTGCTAAGGATGTAATATGCCGGATCAAAACCAGCGAGGGGTAAAAAGGAGGCAGGAAACATAGTCAGTAAGGGAGGTGAGAAGTGCTAAAGGAAAAGGATAATCCAAGTTGGTATAACAAAGATGTCGCTGATACCAAGATATATAAGATACGTATGTAGAAAAACTAGATCGTGTTAGATGATGCGATTCAAAAGTTTTACGTTTATATTAATAATAGTTTTTCTAACACTGCGAAAGTTATATTTATTTAACAGGAAAAATCAACTCATTGATGTCAGTTATGGCAAGTTGTAGTGGAGGAAGTAGTTCTCTATACCAGCTTATAATAACGTTTCACTTAGTAGCCACTGTTAACATTATCAATCCAGCATGTGACACATCTGAATATATATATATATATATATATATATATATATATATATATATATATATATATATATATATATATATATATATATATATATATATATATATATATATATATATATATATATATATATATACAGGGAAAGATCGCAGTCAGCAGGACTCGATACTGCTACTGGGACGGACAAGATTCCCAGCATATGTGGCCACACAAATGCCACATATGCTGGGTAGCATTGAAATAGCTTGAATCCATGCTCAAGGTGAATGTATTCAGATATTTGGGAGTGGACGTGTCAGCAGATGCGTCTATGAAAGATGAGGTGAATAATGGAATTGACGAGGGGAAAAAGGTGAATGGTGCACTGAGGAGTCTGTGGAGACAAAGAACTTTGTCCATGGAAGCAAAGAGGGGAAAGTACGAGAGTATAATTATGCCAATGATCTTATATGGGTGTGAAGCAATGGTTGTGATTATTGCAACAAGGAGAAGGCTGGAGGCAGTGGAGATGTCATGTCTTAGGGCATCGTGTGGTGTGAATATAATGCAAAGAATTCGTAGTTTGGAAATTAGGAGGA
>NC_091326.1:30611144-30626144 GCF_038502225.1 Cherax quadricarinatus
TCACTCCATCACTGTCTTGGCAGAAGGGTGCTTTACACTACAGTTTTTAAACTGCAACATTAACACCCCTCCTTCAGAGTGCAGGCACTGTACTTCCCATCTACAGGACTCAAGTCCGGCCTGTCGGTTTCCCTGAATCCCTTCATAAATGTTACTGTGCTCACACTCCAACAGCACGTCAAGTATTAAAAACCATTTGTCTCCATTCACTCCTATCAAACACGCTCACGCATGCCTGCTGGAAGTCCAAGCCCCTCGCACACAAAACCTCCTTTACCCCCTCCCTCCAACCTTTCCTAGGCCGACCCCTACCCCGCCTTCTGGACAACAGTTTTGGTAATCCTGCACCTCCTCCTAACTTCCAAACTACGAATTCTCTGCATTATATTCACACCACACATTGCTCTCAGACATGACATCTCCACTGCCTCCAGCCTTCTCCTCGCTGCAACATTCATCACCCATGCTTCACACCCATATAAGAGCGTTGGTAAAACTATACTCTCATACATTCCCCTCTTTGCCTCCAAGGACAAAGTTCTTTGTCTCCACAGACTCCTAAGTGCACCATTCACCCTTTTCCCCTCATCAATTCTATGATTCACCTCATCTTTCATAGACCCATCCGCTGACACGTCCACTCCCAAATATCTAAATACATTCCCCTCCTCCATACTTTCTCCCTCCAATCTGATATCCAATCTTTCATCACCTAATCCTTTTGTTATCCTCATAACCTTACTCTTTCCTGTATTCACTTTTAATTTTCTTCTTTCGCATACCCTACCAAATTCATCCACCAATCTCTGCAACTTCTCTTCAGAATCTCCCAAGAGCACAGTGTCATCAGCAAAGAGCAACTGTGACAACTCCCACTTTATGTGTGATTCTTTATCTTTTAACTCCACGCCTCTTGCCAAGACCCTCGCATTTACTTCTCTTACAACCCCATCTATAAATATATTAAACAACCACGGTGACATCACACATCCTTGTCTAAGGCCTACTTTTACTGGGAAATAATTTCCCTCTTTCCTACATATCCATTCTGTAATACGGTGACCAAAACTGAGCAGCATAGTCTAAATGAGGCCTAACCAAGGAAGTATAGAGTTGAAGAACAACCTGAGGTCTTCTATTATTTATACTTCTTGATATGAAGCCAAGAATGGTAGATGAATGGTTCAGAGAACCGACACATTGATAAATTAGACACATGTGCAACTCTTGGGTATCTTTATTGAGGAAACGTTTCGCCACACAGTGGCTTCATCAGTCCATACATAGGAGAAACTTGAAGAACAGGAGGAGAATGAGGTAATCAGTCCCTCAACCTTGAGTCGATGTGGTCAGTCCATCATTCTTGAATAGAATAAGGCATATGTGCGGAGAAGCAGCTTATAAACCGTAGGCAGGAGAGGTGCAGCAGATGTAGGTGGTGTCACATTTGTTCAATGTGGAAATAGGTCGTGCCCAAGGGTTAGGCAAGCGAAGAATTCTCAGACTGATAGACTGACCACATCGACTCAAGGTTGAGGGACTGATTACCTCATTCTCCTCCTGTTCTTCAAGTTTCTCCTAAGTATGGACTGATGGAGCCACTGTGTGGCGAAACGTTTCCTCAATAAAGATACCAAAGAGTTGCACATGTGTCTAATTTATCAAGCCAAGAATTCTGTTAGCTTTATTGTGAACACTAATGCACTGTTGTCTTGGTTTTAGATTACTGCTAACCAGAACTCCTAAATCCTTTTCGCAATCGGTAGTATTAAGATCTACATTATTTAGTTTATATGTGGCATGGTTATTTAACTGTCCATCATTTAGAACTTTGCATTTGTCAATATTAAACTGCATCTGCCACTTCTCCAACCATTGCATCAGTCTATTCAAATCATCCTGAAGTGCTCTAGTGTCCTCATTAGAATGAATTGGACGGCCTATTTTGGTGTCATCAGCAAATTTGCTTATGTCGCTATTTATTCCCTCATCTATATCGTTTATGTAAATTGTGAACAACAACGGGCCCAACACTGACCCCTGAGGAACACCGCTTGTGACGTGCCCCCATTCTGATTTCTCCCCATTTATGCAAACTCTCTGCTGTCTATTTGTCAGCCATGCCTCTACCCAGGAAAAAATTTCTCCTCTTATTCCGTGTGCCTTAAGTTTCCTCAATAGCCTCTGGTGTGGAACTCTATCAAAAACATTACTGAAGTCCATATACACAATATCATATTCATTACCATGATCTACCTCCTCAAACACCTTAGTGAAAAAAGTTAATAAATTCGTAAGACAGGAACGCCCCTTTGTAAAACCGTGTTGAGATTCATTAATCAATCTGTGCCTGTCAAGATGGCTACAAATTGCCTCTGCAATTATTGATTCCATAAATTTTCTCACTATGGAGGTAAGGCTTATTGGTCTATAGTTCGAGGCCAAGAACCTGTCACCTGCCTTGTAAATAGGTATTACATTTGCCATTTTCCACTTATCAGGCACTATGCTAGTTTTTAGTGATTTGTTAAAAGGATTAGCCAAAGGTATAAGAACATAAGAACATAAGAACGAAGGAACACTGCAGAAGGCCTACTGGCCCATGCGAGGCAGGTCCAAGTCCCTACCGGCTTAAGCCAATGCACCCAACCTAGTCAGGTCAGGTCACATTGAGTTAAGGGAGGAACACGGCAACCGACCTGTTAGCACAAGCTATCAGGTCTAACTCACACCCACCCACATCTACTCATGTATTTATCCAACCTATTTTTAAAGCTACACAACGTTCTGGCCTCTATAACGGTACTTGGGAGTTTGTTCCACTCATCCACAACTCTATTACCAAACCAGTACTTTCCTATATCCCTCCTGAATCTGAATTTTTCCAACTTAAAACCATTGCTGCGAGTCCTGTCTAGGCTAGATATTTTCAGCACACTATTTACATCCCCTTTATTTATTCCTGTCTTCCACTTATAAACCTCAATCATATCCCCCCTGATTCTACGTCTTTCTAGAGAGTGCAGTTTCAGGGCCCTTAGTCTATCCTCATAGGGAAGGTTTCTGATACATGGGATCATCTTTGTCATCCTCCTTTGTACATTTTCCAGAGAATTTATATCCATTCTGTAATACGGTGACCAAAACTGTGCAGCATAATCTAAATGAGGCCTAACCAAGGATGTATAGAGTTGAAGAACAACCTGAGGACTCCTATTATTTATGATTCTTGATATGAAGCCAAGGATTCTATTAGCTTTATTGCGAACACTTATGCACTGTTGTCTTGGTTTCAGATTACTGCTAACCAGAACTCCTAAATCTTTTTCGCAATCCGTAATATTAAGATCTACATTATTTAGTTTATATGTGGCATGGTTATTGTCCTGTCCAACATTTAGAACTTTGCATTTGTCTATATTAAACTGCATCTGCCACTTCTCCGACCACTGCATCAGTCTATTCAAATCTTCCTGGAGTGCTCGAATGTCCTCGTCAGAATGAATTCGACGGCCTATTTTGGTGTCATCGGCAAACTTGCCGATGTCGCTCTTTATGCCCTCATCTATGTCGTTTATGTAGATTGTGAACAGCAGGGGGCCCAACACTGACCCCTGTGGAACACCGCTCGTGACGCTTCCCCACTCTGATTTCTCCCCATTTATGCAAACTCTCTGCTGCCTATTTGTCAACCATGCCTCTATCCAGGAAAAAATTTCTCCTCCTATTCCATGTGCTTTAATTTTCCTCAATAGTCTCTGATGTGGGACCCTGTCAAAAGCCTTACTGAAGTCCATATACACAATATCATATTCATTACCATGATCTACCTCCTCAAATACCTTAGTGAAAAAAGTTAATAAATTCGTAAGGCAGGAACGCCCCTTTGTAAAACCATGCTGAGATTCGTTGATTAATTTATGCTTTTCAAGGTGGCTACGAACTGCCTCGGCAATTATTGATTCCATAAATTTTCCCACTATGGAGGTTAGGCTTATTGGTCTATAGTTCGAAGCTAAGGACCTGTCACCTGTTTTGAAAATAGGTATCACATTTGCCATTTTCCACTTATCTGGCACCATGCCAGTTTGTAGTGATATGTTGAAAAGATTAGCCAAAGGTGTGCTAAGCTCCTCTTTACATTCCTTTAGAACCCTTGCATACAGTTCATCAGGGCCTGGGGATTTGTTAGGTTTTAATTTATCTATTTGCCTAAGGACCATGTCACTTGTGACCCTAATCGTGCACAGTTTATTATCGTCCTGTTCTACATAATTTATCATTACTGGAATATCGCTGGTATCCTCCTGTGTAAAAACTGAGAGGAAGTATGTGTTAAAAATTCTACACATTTCCTTATCACTGTCAGTGAGCTGACCCGAGGAACTTTTGAGTGGGCCTATCTTGTCCCTGATCTTACTTCTGTATACCTGAAAGAATCCTTTTGGGTTAGTCTTCGATTCTCTTGCAACTTTAACCTCATAATCTCTTTTTGCTTTTCTAATTCCCTTTTTTATTTCTCTCTTTAACTGAATATATCGATTTCTTAATTGCCCCTCTCCTCTTTTGATTTGCCTATATATGCCTCTCTTTTGACCAATCAGATATTTTAATCTATTGTTCATCCATTTAGGATCATTTTTGTTTGATCTGATTTCCCTATTTGGAACATAATTTGACTGAGCAGCTAGAACTATGCCCTGGAAAGCATCATATCGGCAACCATCACCACCTACCTGACCCCTAGTCAGGTCATTCCAGTTCAGCCCACCTAAGTAATTTTTCAGTCCTATGAAATCAGCCAAGCGAAAGTCAGGGACGGAGACTTGATTGCCATTATTAGGGGAATTCCATGATATGTTAAAACTGAGTGATTTGTGATCACTCTCCCCAAGCTCATCATTAACCTCAAGATTATTAATTAGTGTTTCCCTACTGGCAAGAACCAAGTCAAGGAGGTTATTTCCCCTAGTTGGCTCTGTCACAAACTGTTTTAAAAAACAATCCTGGATCGTATCAAGAAAGTCACCCGACTCTAAATTTCCTGTCAAATTGCTCCAGTCAATCTGTCTATAGTTGAAATCTCCCATTAGCACAACATTTTCGTATGTAGATGCCTTACGAATTTCGTCCCATAGAAGTTTACTGCACTCCCTATCAAGATTTGGGGCCCTGTAAATCACACCCAAAATTAGTTTTTCTCGGCCCTCGAGAAGCTGTAACCAAACAGATTCAGTGGCTGACGCTTCTAATTTAATATCTTGTCTAACACAACAATTTAAATTGTCTCTGACATACATCGCTACTCCACCACCTTTCCTGTTGACCCTGTCAGTGTGGAATAATTTATAGCCTTGTATGTGACATTCAGAGGGCATCTCTCTATCTTTCAGATTGAGCCAGGTCTCTGTTATAGAATAATATCTATGTTTCCTGCACTTGCAATTAATCTTAGCTCATCTATCTTATTTCTAACACTCCTGCTATTAGTATAGTAAACCTTAAGGGAGCTAGTCCCTTGCTGCCCTCTGCTGTCCCCCTTTGTTTGCTGACCTGTTCTATTGTCTTTATTTATAACTTCATGCTGAATGCCTTTTATACATTTAATGTTTCCAACCCTAGTGTTGCAACCTGCTTGTTTCCCACACACACCCATACCTCTATCTTCCATCAGTTTAAAATCATAGGCATTTCACCAATGGCCTTCTCAATCGAGTCTGCAAGTGCTACCACCCCTGCCCCAGAGAGATGAACCCCATCCCTTGCATACATATCATGTTTGCCATAAAAGTTGTTCCAGTTGTCAATGAATGGGATTGCAAGCTCCTTGCAGTATCTGTCTAGCCAGCAATTTACACCAATTGCCCTAGACAACCATTCATTTCCTACTCCCCTTCTAGGCAAGATGCTACATATGATTGGGATCCCTCCCTTAGACTTAATGAAATCTATAGCTGACCTGTACTTATCTAGCAGCTCTTCTCTCCTACCCTTCCCAATATCATTTCCACCAGCACTGAGACAGATAATGGGCTTGTTCCCATTACCTGACATGATATTATCCAGTCTGTTGACAATGTCCCCAACACCAGCTCCAGGGAAGCACACTCTATCTCTCATCTTCTTATTCCTATTACAAAAAGCACGGTCAACATATCTTACCTGAGAGTCACCAACCACAAGAATGCGCTTACCTTCATTAGCAGGGGCAGTAGTACCCTTACCTTCACTGGCCACTGAAGTACATTCATCCTGGAGAACAGAGAAGCGATTTCCTACCTTCAGATCTTCACTCTTAACTTTCCTTACTCTGATGCGCCTCCCATTACTGTGAACAACTCGCCACTTGTAGCAGGTGCTGGGCTGCACCTCACTGCTGGTAGCCGTTGCTACCTCCCCACCTACAGCCTCCTCACAGTGAGAGACAGACTGCACCTCACTGCTAGAAGCCTCATTCCCCACATCTCCAACCACCTCACACTCTCTCCCAGGCCCATTGAGGTGGACCTTCAGCCTCCTAATCTCCTCCTGGAGAAGCAAGACCTCCTCCTTCAACTCTCCAACCTCAGTTTTTAAAACACTGCAGAAGCAAGCCATGCTTTGTAACCGTCCACGCTAATCCCCAAAGCAGCTCAGGGTCTGTGACCTCACGTGACGACTGACCACGTGACGACTGCAAACAGTTCGTCAGGACCTTGGGATTTGTTAGGTTTTAGTTTCTCTATTTGTCTGAGGACCATGTCACTAGTTACCGCAATCGTACATAGTTTATTATCCTGTTCTACATAATCTATTATTTCAGGAATATCGCTAGTATTTTCCTGGGTGAAAACTGAGAGGAAGTAGGTATTGAGAATTTCACACATTTCCTTATCACTGTCAGAGATCTGACCAGAGTTACTCTTAAGTGGACCAGTCTTGTCCCTAATCTTACTTCTATATACCTGAAAGAACCCTTATGGGTTAGTCTTTGAATCCCTTGCGTGCTTTGCCTCATAATCCCTTTTTGCTTTTCTTATTCCTTTCTTTATTTCTCTCTTTAATTGAATATATTGATATCTTAACTGCCCATCCCCTCTTTTGATACGCCTATGTATGCCTCTCTTTTGACCAATGAGATGTTATAATCTATTGTTCATCCATTTGGGATCATTTTTGTTAGAACTAATTTCCCTACTCGGAACAAAAGTTGTCTGGGCAGCTAGAACTATGCTCTGAAAAACGTCATATTGGCAACCAAGATCACCTACCTGACCCATAGTCAGGACATCCCAATTTAGCCCACCCAGGTAATTTTTCAGTCCCATGAAGTCGGCCAAGCGAAAATCTGGGACAGAGATTTGATTGCAGTTATCTGGGTAATTCCATGATATATTAAAACTAAGTGATTTGTGATCACTTTTCCCAAGCTCATCATTAACCTCAAGATTATTAATTAGTGAACCTTTGTTGGCAAGAACCAAGCCATGCAGATTGTTTCCTCTAGTTGGTTCTGTCACAACCTGTTCTAAAAAGCAATCTTGAACCGTATCAAGAAAGTCACTAGACTCAAGATTTCCTGTCATATTGTTCCAATCAATTTGTCTAAAGTTAAAACCTCCCATTATCACAACATTTTCATATCTAGATGCCTTATGAATTTCGTCCCATAACAGCTTACTGCACTCCCTATCAAGGTTTGGGGGCCTATAAATCACACCCAAAAATAATTTGTCATGTCCCTCGAGAAACTGTAGCCAAACAGATTCTGTGTTCGAAGTTTCTAATCTTATATCATGTCTAAGACAACAATTTAAATTTTCTCTGAGATACATCGCCACTCCACCACCCTTCCTGTTGATCCTATCAATGTGGAATAGTTTATAACCCTGTATGTTGCATTCAGAAGGCAGTTCTCTATCTTTCAGGTTGAACCAGGTCTCTGTTATACCAATAATATCTATATTACCTACACTTGCACATAATCTTAGCTCATCTATCTTATTTCTTAGACTCCTACTATTTGTATAGTAAACCTTAAGAGAGCTAGTCACTCGTTGCCCTCTACTATCTCTCTTTGTTTGTTGATCAGTTGATTTGCCGTTACTAGCAACTTTATTTTGAATATTGTCTTTTAAACATATCCCTGAGGTATCCCGGTAATAACTGCTGTTTTTAACCCTAATACTGCAGCCTGATTGTTTCCCACAAACACCCATACCTCTATAATCTATCAGTTTAAATTCCTAGACAAGTCATCAATTACCCTCTCAATTGAATTGGCTAATGCAACCACACCAGCCCCAGAGAGATGAACCCCATCCCTTGCATACATATCACGTTTGCCAAAGAAAAGGTCCCAGTTATCAATGAATGGGATTGCAAGTTCCTTGCAGTACCTGTCTAGCCAGCAATTTATATCAATTGCTCTAGACATCATTCATTGCCCACTCCCTTTCTAGGCAAGATGCTATATATGACTGGGATCCCTCCCTTAGACCTAACTACTTACATGGCTGACCTGTACTTATCCAGCAGCTCCTCTCTCCTGCCCTTCCCAATGTCATTACCTGCCATAATATTATCCAACCTGCTGACTATGTCACTAACACCAGCTCCAGGAAGACACACTCTCTGTCTGACCTTTCTGTCTCTGTTACAAAATGACTAATGTGACATTTTATTGTGGCAACGTTTCGCTCTCTAGGAGCTTTGTCAAGCTGTTACAAACAATACATGGACACAGTGGGTATATATAGGCTTAGAGTGAGATGTAATACTACTACTAGTAGTAGTATTACACCTCATAATAATAATAATAGTAGTAGTAGCAGTAGCAATAATATTAGTTATACTAGTACTAATACAATATGGTAGAAGAATCAACTAGCACATAGCTACGACTACTACTACAACTAATATTATTACTACTACTACTATTACCACTAGTATTACACTTCACTTTAAGCCTATATATACCCTCTGTGTCCATGTATTGTTTGTAACGGCTTTACAAAGCTCCTGGTGAGCGAAACGTTGCCACAATAAAATGTCACATTAGTTGCACTTGTGTCCTTTTACCTAACATATAGTCGTTAATTCTACCAACATTAATACAATAGCAATAATGTTGAAGCATCAATTATGGCAAGAAACGAGGGATTATAAATGAAAAAGTTCAAAGATTCTCTGGTGTAAAATAAGGGTTGGATGTGAAAAGTCGGTTATAATAAATTTTGAAATAAGTGAGAGAGTAATTGTGGTAGGGGACCTGAAAGCTGAAGTGGGAGAAACGATTATAGAGGGTGTGGTACGTAAGTTTGGGGTGCCAGGTGCAAATGATAATGGGGGCATTTGATTGAACTTTGTATAGAAAGGGGTTTAGTAGTAAATAATATATATTTTAAGAAAAAGAGGATAAATAAGTCTTTGAGATATGATACAGAGCATAATGGCAGTAGTTAATTGGATTATGTGTTGGTGGATAAAAGGTTGATGGGTAGACTTCTGGACATGCATTTTTATAGAGAAACAAAAAATATATCAGATAAAAAAATGGCATCAGTGAGTAAATGAGAGGTGAAAATTTGTAAATTAAAGGAAGAAGTAGTCAGAGTAAGTTATAAATAATTACTGGGAGAAAGACTGCGAGAATAGGCAATGAAGAGGTTAAGTTAAAGAGGTTTGGAGTAGATTTAAAAAATGCTGTGCTAGAGTGTGCAATAAAAGTTTGTGGATATAGAAGGGTGGGTGTGGGAGAGAAGAGGAGCGATTGGTGGAATGATGAGATAGTTGGAGTGGTAAGGGAGAAAAAGTTAGCACATGAGAGGCTTTTACAAAGCAGAAGTGATATAAGAAGGGTGGAGTGTATGAATAGTAAGAGAGATTAAGAGAGTAGTGAGGAGTGTAAACGAAGAGCAAATAAGAGAACGAGCTAGGTTCTGTCAACAAACTTTGCTGAGATTAAGAAAAAGTTTTGTAGCGAGATAATAGGCTGAGAAAGCCTAGGGAACAAATATATTTGGCAGTTAAAAATAGAAGACGGGAGCTAGATGGGGAGATGGAGGTGTTGGGAAGATGGCAGGAATATCTTGAGGAACTGTTAAATGTTGATGAAGAAAGGGGGGCAGGGATTTCATGCACTGACCAGGGAGATATAACATCTTTTAGGAGTAAGGAAGACCTAGATCAGAGAGTGAGGGAGGTACGTAAAACAGTGCGTAGAATGAAATCGGGGGTAAAGAAGCTGGGAATAATGGGTTGAAGAAAGAAAAGTTAAAAGCATGAGGTGATATAATTTTGGAGAGGTTGGAACATTTGTCAAATATATTTATGAAAAAGGGAAAGATACCTAGGGACTAGCAGAGAGCATGTATAAAGAAAAGGGGGACAATAGAGAATGTAAAAAATTAAAGGTAATAAGCCTACTGAGTATACCATTTGAAGTGTATAGTTGAATTATTATTGAAAGTATTAAGGGTAAGACGGAGAGCAGGATCGCAGTTGAGCAACTTAGGATGGGTAAGGGATGTGTTGATCAAGTGTTTACATAAAAGCATTTAAATAAACAATATTTAGAAGTTTTCGTTGTTTTCATGAATATAGAAAACGCATATGATAAGGTGGAGAGGAAAGCAATGTGGCAGATGTTGCAAGTGTGTGGGATAAGTGGTAGGTTACTAAATGCTGTTAGAGTTTTTATGAAGATAGTGAGGCTCAGGTTAAGGTATATAAGAGAGAGGGCAATTACTTTCCAGTAAAAGTAGGCCTTAGACAGGGATGCATCACCACTGCTGATTAACATATTAATAGACGGGGTTGTAAAAGAAGTGAATACCAGGGTGTTGGTCAGGAAGTGGGATTAAAATATGCGGTATCTGGTACAGAATAGGAGGTGTCACAGGTACTTTTTGCTGGTAGAACTGTGCTTTTGGGAGATTCTGAAGAGAAACTGCAAAGGTTGGTGGACAAATTTGGGAGTGTGTGTAAAGGAATGTGAAATTGAACATGGGAAAGTGATGTGGGTAACAAATGAGATAGGTAACGAGAGACTGGATATCAAACTGGAGGGAGGGAGGGGAATGTATGAGAGTATAATTATACGAACGCTCTTATATGGGTGTGAAGCATGGGTGGTGAATGTTGCAGCGAGGAGGATGGAGGCAGTGGAGATATTGTGTCTGAGGGCAATGTGTGATGTGAATATTATGTAGAGAATTCGTAGTTTGGAGATCAGGAGGAGGTGCAGGGCTACTAAAATATTATCCAGAGGGCCGAGAGGTAGTTGAAGTGGTTTGATCATTTAGAGAAGCTGGAGCAAAATAGGATGACTTAGAGGGAAGGCGGTGTAAGGGTCGTCCTAGGAAAGGATTGGGGAAGGGAAGAAAGGAGGTTTTGTGTGCAAGTGGCTTAGACATCCAAGAGGCAGGTGTGAGCGTGTTAGACAGGGGTGGAGGCAAATGATTTTTGAGACCTGACGAGTTGTTAGAGAGTGTTTCAAGGAATCCAGTTAGCCGAACTTGAGTTCTGGAGTTGGGAAGTACAGTGTCTGCGCTCTAGAGGATGTTAATATTTGCTGTTAGGAGAAACATCTGAACTGTTGTAGCTACGCGCCTCTGGCAAAACAGTGATAGTGTGAATGATAGAGAGTACTGCTGGTCTCGACCCAAGCAAAAATACAGTGCGAGTACACATAATTATTTTAGCAAGGTTGTATCGATCTAGGTGACCTATCTTCGCCTGGCCTCAGGTTCTTCACTCGTGTATGGTGCTTAATAACAGTGTCCTAGACAAGTGTGTCATGTTTGCAACGTGTCAGAAGCCTGATGATGATGCAAATAATCGCGCATGAGATATGACATGACGTGATAGTGTAATATATTATTATGACAGTACTAGCGCTTGAGAGAGAGAGAAGAGAGAGAGAGAGAGAGAGAGAGAGAGAGAGAGAGAGAGAGAGAGAGAGAGAGAGAGAGAGAGAGAGAGAGAGAGAGAGAGAGAGAGAGAGAGAGAGAGAGAGAGAGAGAGAGAGAGAGAGAGAGAGAGAGAGAGAGAGAGAGAGAGAGAGAGAGAGAGAGAGAGAGAGAGAGAGAGAGTATGTGTGTGTGTGTGTGTTTGCTCGCTCGCTCACCTAATTCAACTCACATATTTGTGGTTGCATAGGTCGAGTCATACCTCCTGGCCCCGCCTATCAACTTACTGCTTACCAGATTCACACCTTCCTAAGCTCATTGGCCCTATCATACCTACTCTTAAAACTATGTCTGAAGCCTGCCTCCACCACTTCATCATCGACGTCATAAAACTTACTGACTACCATAAGACTAAAGAAACACTTCCTGACTTCCCATTGACTCATCTGAGTCCCTAACAAGCTGACCCTATGAGTACTTTACATGTTGTTGTTATTTCCTCCCCGATTCTTTTGTCCTAAAATGTTAAATTTGATTTCGTTAGCCTCGTTCCCTCCAATGAAAAGCAGGGGCGCCACGAGTACACTGAGAGACAACACAATAAGTGTCAGGGGCCCAAGACTGTTCAACTGCCTCCCAGCATACATAAGGGGGATTACCACTAGATCCCTGGCTGTCTTTAATTAAGAAGGCACTGGACAGGCACCTAAAGTAAGTACGGCCAGTAGTAACAGCCTGGTTGATCAGACCCTAATCCACCATGTGGCCTGGTCTCAGACCAAGCCGTGGGGGGCGTTGACCCCTGAAACCCTCTCCAAGTAAACTCCAGGTAACTCTCCTTGTACGTCAAGACTCTTAGCTACCGAACAAGTCTCATTGCATCCTTCTGCACTTTCACCAATTTCTGAAATGCTTGTTTCAGGTGTGGGCTCCATGCCGGTGCTGCATACTCCAAGACTGGCTTGACATGTTGTCTAGATTGTCGAGATTCTCAGATTTGCCAGACGAGCAATGGCTGCAAAGCTTTTCGTCTGATTTGAGCCTCTGATGATATGCCAGATAGTTTGGTTACTCTTAGGTCTTTCTCTCTGAGTGAGATTTGCACCTTCTGTCCTCCGAGTGTATACTCCGTGTCTGGTCTTCTTGACCCTTTCCCATTCTCATAACCTTGCATTTGCTGGGGATGAATTCAAGATCCAATTTATCCAACCCATTTTATAGTTTGTCCAGATCCATTTGTAGCCTCTGTTCTCATATGCTTTTGTTAGCATTATTTACTTAACATAAAGAGAAATACAGGCGACTCATTCTCATGTGATAATTCCATTCACATAAACCAGAAACAAAACTGTTCCCAATGCCGACCCTTGCGGAACCTACTTCTTACTCGTCTCCATTCTGGTCTCTCTACCCTGACAATCTTTGCATCTCTCTCCTAAATCATTTTCTGAGGCACCTCTGTGTATTATTTGTTATTCCATAATGCACCTCAAGTTTTTGTCCCATCCTCTTATGGGGTACAGCATCAAATGCCACCTTGTTGTCAAAGAAAGTGCAATCCACCCATCCCTCTCCTGCCTCACCTCTGTTATTTTGTCATAGAACTCCCGGAGGTTGATAACACAAGATTTACAATATCCCAACCATATTGCTTATTGTTATAATATAAATAATAATAATAATAATAATAATAATAATAATAATAATAATAATAATAAGAAGAAGAAGAAGAAGAAGAAGAAGAAGAAGAAGAAGAAGAAGAAGAAGAAGAAGAAGAAGAAGAAGAAGAAGAAGGAGAAGAAGAAGAAGGAGAAGAAGAAGAAGAAGGAGAAGAAGAAGAAGAAGAAGGAGAAGAAGAAGAAGAAGAAGGAGAAGAAGAAGAAGAAGAAGAAGAAGAAGAAGAAGAAGAAGAAGAAGAAGAAGAAGAAGAAGAAGAAGAAGAAGAAGAAGAAGAAGAAGCAATAATAATCTTTATTTCTGAAAGGTACATTGTATAAGTGATATAGTATTAGTAAGTATTATTGGTACACCTTACAGTAGCCCCTGGATATACTGATCACATCATGCAGCCTTGAAATCTTTAAATTTAATAACTACTGGATAATTAATCAATTTGGTTTAAAAGAACACTGAAAGTTACAATCTTAAACATTAAATCTTTGGTTTATAATTATCACTTGGTTTTTTAATCATGTGATAAAGTTTGTAGTAATTATTACTTGGTTTTTTTAAATAGAAATACTAATCTACATTTCAGTATTACTGTACAGGATGTAAAATAATGTGTATAGGATGTACAATAATGTGTATAGGATGTACAATAATGTGTATAGGATGTACAATAATGTGTATAGGATGTACAATAATGTGTATAGGATGTACAATAATGTGTATAGGACGTACAATAATGTGTATAGGATGTACAATAATGTGTATAGGATGTACAGTAATGTGTACAGGATGTACAATAATGTGTACAGGATGTACAATAATGTGTATAGGATGTACAATAATGTGTATAGGATGTACAATAATGTGTATAGGATGTACAGTAATATGTACAGGATGTACAATAATATGTACAGGATGTGCAATAATCTGTACAGGATGTACAATAATCTGTACAGGATGTACAATAACATGTACAGGATGTACAATAATATGTACAGGATGTACAATAATATGTACAGGATGTACAATAATATGAACAGGATGTACAATAATCTGTACAGGATGTACAATAATATGTACAGGATGTACAATAATATGAACAGGATGTACAATAACATGTACAGGATGTACAATAATATGTACAGGATGTACAATAATATGAACAGGATGTACAATAATCTGTACAGGATGTACAATAATATGTACAGGATGTACAATAATATGAACAGGATGTACAATAACATGTACAGGATGTACAATAATATGTACAGGATGTACAATAATCTGTACAGGATGTACAATAATCTGTACAGGATGTACAATAATATGAACAGGATGTACAATAACATGTACAGGATGTACAATAACATGTACAGGATGTACAATAATATGTACAGGATGTACAATAATATGTACAGGATGTACAATAATGTGTACA
>NC_091326.1:30631144-30733644 GCF_038502225.1 Cherax quadricarinatus
TGTGTGCCACCAGTGTGTGTGCCACCAGTGTGTGTGCCACCAGTGTGTGTGCCACCAGTGTGTGTGCCACCAGTGTGTGTGCCACCAGTGTGTGTGCCACCAGTGTGTGTGCCACCAGTGTGTGTGCCACCAGTGTGTGTGCCACCAGTGTGTGTGCCACCAGTGTGTGTGCCACCAGTGTGTGTGCCACCAGTGTGTGTGCCACCAGTGTGTGTGCCACCAGTGTGTGTGCCACCAGTGTGTGTGCCACCAGTGTGTGTGCCACCAGTGTGTGTGCCACCAGTGTGTGTGCCACCAGTGTGTGTGCCACCAGTGTGTGTGCCACCAGTGTGTGTGCCACCAGTGTGTGTGCCACCAGTGTGTGTGCCACCAGTGTGTGGGACACCAGTGTGTGTGCCACCAGTGTGTGTGTGTGTGCCACCAGTGTGTGTGTGTGTGCCACACTGTGTGTGCCACACTGTGTGTGCCACCAGTGTGTGTGCCACCACTGTGTGTGCCACCAGTGTGTGTGCCACCAGTGTGTGTGCCACCAGTGTGTGTGCCACCAGTGTGTGTGCCACACTGTGTGTGCCACACTGTGTGTGTGACACAGTGTGTGTGTGTGTGCCACACTGTGTGTGTGACACAGTGTGTGTGTGTGTGCCACACTGTGTGTGTGACACAGTGTGTGTGTGTGTGCCACACTGTGTGTGCCACACTGTGGGTGTGACACAGTGTGTGTGCCACCAGGGTGTGTGCCACCAGTGTGTGTGCCACCAGTGTGTGTGCCACCAGTGTGTGTGCCACCAGTGTGTGTGCCACCAGTGTGTGTGCCACCAGTGTGTGTGCCACCAGTGTGTGTGCCACCAGTGTGTGTGCCACCAGTGTGTGTGCCACCAGTGTGTGTGCCACCAGTGTGTGTGCCACCAGTGTGTGTGCCACCAGTGTGTGTGCCACCAGTGTGTGTGCCACCAGTGTGTGTGCCACCAGTGTGTGTGCCACCAGGGTGTGTGCCACCAGGGTGTGTGCCACCAGTGTGTGTGCCACCAGTGTGTGTGCCACCAGGGTGTGTGCCACCAGGGTGTGTGCCACCAGTGTGTGTGGGTGTGTGCCACCAGGGTGTGTGCCACCAGTGTGTGTGCCACCAGTGTGTGTGCCACCAGGGTGTGTGCCACCAGTGTGTGTGCCACCAGTGTGTGTGCCACCAGTGTGTGTGCCACCAGTGTGTGTGCCACCAGTGTGTGTGCCACCAGTGTGTGTGCCACCAGTGTGTGTGCCACCAGTGTGTGTGCCACCAGTGTGTGTGCCACCAGTGTGTGTGCCACCAGTGTGTGTGCCACCAGTGTGTGTGCCACCAGGGTGTGTGCCACCAGTGTGTGTGCCACCAGTGTGTGTGCCACCAGTGTGTGTGCCACCAGTGTGTGTGCCACCAGTGTGTGTGCCACCAGTGTGTGTGCCACCAGTGTGTGTGCCACAAGTGTGTGTGCCACCAGTGTGTGTGCCACCAGTGTGTGTGCCACCAGTGTGTGTGCCACCAGTGTGTGTGCCACCAGTGTGTGTGCCACAAGTGTGTGTGCCACCAGTGTGTGTGCCACCAGTGTGTGTGCCACCAGGGTGTGTGCCACCAGGGTGTGTGCCACCAGTGTGTGTGCCACCAGTGTGTGTGCCACCAGTGTGTGTGCCACCAGTGTGTGTGCCACCAGTGTGTGTGCCACCATTGTGCGTGCCACCAGTGTGTGTGCCACCAGTGTGCGTGCCACCAGGGTGTGTGCCACCAGTGTGTGTGCCACCAGTGTGTGTGCCACCAGTGTGTGTGCCACCAGTGTGTGTGCCACCAGGGTGTGTGCCACCAGTGTGTGTGCCACCAGGGTGTGTGCCACCAGTGTGTGTGCCACCAGTGTGTGTGCCACCAGTGTGTGTGCCACCAGTGTGTGTGCCACCAGTGTGTGTGCCACCAGTGTGTGTGCCACCAGTGTGTGTGCCACCATTGTGCGTGCCACCAGTGTGTGTGCCATCAGTGTGTGTGCCACAAGTGTGTGTGCCACAAGTGTGTGTGCCACCAGTGTGTGTGCCACCAGTGAGTGTGCCACCAGTGTGTGTGCCACAAGTGTTTGTGCCACCAGTGTGTGTGCTAGCAGGGTGTGTGCCACCAGTGTGTGTGCCACCAGTGTGTGTGCCACCAGTGTGTGTGCCACCAGTGTGTGTGCCACAAGTGTGTGTGCCAGCAGGGTGTGTGCCACCAGTGTGTGTGCCACCAGTGTGTGTGCCGCAAGTGTGTGTGCCACCACTGTGTGTGTGCCACCAGGGTGTATGCCAACAGTGTGTGTGCCACCAGGGTGTGTGCCACCAGTGTGTGTGTCATCAGCGTGTGCCACCAGTGTGTGTGCTACCAGTGTGTGTGCCACCAGGGTGTGTGCCACCATGGTGTGCGCTCCCAGTGTGTGTGCCACCAGTGTGTATGCCACCAGTGTGTGTGCCACCAGGGTGTGTGCCACCAGTGTGTGTGTCACCAGTGTGTGTGCCTCCAGTGTGTGTGCCACCAGTGTGTGTACCACCAGTGTGTGTGCCACCAGGGTTTATGCCACCAGTGTGTGTGCCACTAATGTGTGTGCCACCAGTGTTTGGGCCACCAGTGTGTGTGCCACCAGTGTGTGTGAAACCAGTGTGTGTGCCACCAGAGTGTATGCCACTTGGGTGTGCCATCAGGGTGTGTGTCACCAGTGTGTGTGTCACCAGGGTGTGTGCCACTTGGGTGCGTCATCAGGGTGTGCGCTACCAGGGTGTGTGCCACCAGGGTGTGTGCCACTAGAGTATGTCCCCAGGATGTGTGCCACCAGGGTGTATGCCACTAGGGTGTGTCACTAGGGTGTGTGCCACCAGGGTGTATGCCACTAGGGTATGTCACTAGAGTGTGTATCACCAGTGCGTGTGCCACCAGGGTGTATGCCACCAGTGTGTAGGCCACCAGGGTGTATGCCACCAAGTTGCATGCCACCAGGGTGTATGCTACCAGGGTGTATGCCACCAGGTTGTATGCCACCAGGATGTATGCCACCAGGGTGTATGCCACCAAGTTGCTTGCCATAAGAGCGTATGCCACCAGGGTGTATGCCACCAGGTTGTATGCCACCAGGGTGTATGCCACCAGGGTGCATGCCAACAGGGTGTATGCCACCAGGTTGTATGCCACCAGGGTGTATGCCACCAGGTTGTATGCCACCAGGTTGTATGCCACCAGGTTGTATGCCACCAGGTTGTATGCCACCAGGGTGTATGCCACCAGGGTGCATGCCACCAGGGTGTATGCCACCAGGTTGTATGCCACCAGGTTGTATGCCACCAGGTTGTATGCCACCAGGTTGTATGCCACCAGGTTGTATGCCACCAGTGTGTAGGCCACCAGGGTGTATGCCACCAAGTTGCATGCCACCAGGGTGTATGCTGCCAGGGTGTATGCCACCAGGTTGTATGCCACCAGGATGTATGCCACCAGGGTGTATGCCACCAAGTTGCTTGCCACCAGAGCGTATGCCATCAGGGTGTATGCCACCAGGTTGTATGCCACCAGGGTGTATGCCACCAGGGTGCATGCCGCCAGGGTGTATGCCACCAGGTTGTATGCCACCAGGGTGTATGCCACCAGGTTGTATGCCACCAGGTTGTATGCCACCAGGTTGTATGCCACCAGGTTGTATGCCACCAGGGTGTATGCCACCAGGGTGCATGCCACAAGGGTGTATGGCACCAGGTTGTATGCCACAAGGTTGTATGCCACCAGGGTGTATGCCACCAGGGTGCATGCCACCAGGGTGTATGCCACCAGGTTGCATGCCACCAGGTTGTATGCCACCAGGGTGTATGCCACCAGGTTGTATGCCACCAGGTTGTATGCCACCAGGTTGTATGCCACCAGGTTGTATGCCACCAGGGTGTATGCAACGATGGTGCATGCCCCCAGGGTGTATGCCACCAGGTTGTATGCCACCAGGTTGCATGCCACCAGGGTGTATGCCACCAGGGTGCATGCCACAAGGGTGTATGCCACCAGGTTGTATGCCACCAGGTTGTATTCCACCAGGGTGTATGCCACCAGGGTGCATGCCACCAGGGTGTATGCCACCAGGGTGTATGCCACCAGGTTGTATGCCACCAGTTTGTATGCCACTAGGGTGTATGCCACCAGGTTGTATGCCACCAGGGTGTATGCCACCAGGTTGTATGCCACCAGGTTGTATGCCACCAGGTTGTATGCCACCAGGTTGTATGCCACCAGGTTGTATGCCACTAGGTTGTATGCCACCAGGGTGTATGCCACCAGGGTGTATGCCACCAGGGTGTATGCCACCAGGGTGTATGCCACCAGGTTATATGCCACCAGGTTGTATGCCACCATGGTGTATGCCACCAGGTTGTATGCCACCAGGTTGTATGCCACCAGGTTGTATGCCACCAGGTTGTATGCCACCAGGTTGTATGCCACCAGGTTGTATGCCACCAGGTTGTATGCCACCAGGTTGTATGCCACTAGGTTGTATGCCACCAGGGTGTATGCCACCAGGGTGTATGCCACCAGGGTGTATGCCACCAGGGTGTATGCCACCAGGTTATATGCCACCAGGTTGTATGCCACCATGGTGTATGCCACCAGGTTGTATGCCACCAGGTTGTATGCCACCAGGTTGTATGCCACCAGGTTGTATGCCACCAGGTTGTATGCCACCAGGTTGTATGCCACCAGGGTGTATGCCACCAGGTTGTATGCCATCAGGGTGTATGCCACCAGGGTGTATGCCACCAGGTTGTACGCCACCAGGGTGTATGCCACCAGGTTGTATGCCACCAGGTTGTATGCCACCAGGGTGCATGCCACCAGGTTGTATGCCACCAGGTTGTATGCCACCAGGTTGTATGCCACCAGGGTGTATGCCACCAGGGTGTATGCCACCAGGTTGTATGCCACCAGGTTGTTTGCCACCAGGTTGTATGCCACCAGGTTGTATGCCACCAGGTTGTATGCCACCAGGTTGTATGCCACCAGGTTGTATGCCACCAGATTGTATGCCACCAGGTTGTATGCCACCAGGGTGTATGCCACCAGGTTGTATGCCACCAGGTTGTATGCCACCAGGTTGTATGCTACCAATGTGTATGCCACCAGGGTGTATGCCACCAGGGTGTATGCCACCAGGGTGTATGCCACCAGGGTGTATGCCACCAGGTTGTATGCCACCAGGGTGTATGCCACCAGGTTGTATGCCACCAGGTTGTATGCCACCAGGTTGTATGCCACCAGGTTGTTTGCCACCAGGTTGTATGCCACCAGGGTGTATGCCACCAGGTTGTATGCCACCAGGTTGCATGCCACCAGGTTGTATGCCACCAGGTTGTATGCCACCAGGTTGTTTGCCACCAGGGTGTATGCCACCAGGGTGTATGCCACCAGGGTGTATGCCACCAGGGTGTATGCCACCAGGGTGTATGCCACCAGGTTGTATGCCACCAGGTTGTATGCCACCAGGTTGTATGCCACCAGGTTGTATGCCACCAGGTTGTATGCCACCAGGTTGTATGCCACCAGGTTGTATGCCACCAGGTTGTATGCCACCAGGGTGTATGCCACCAGGGTGTATGCCACCAGGGTGTATGCCACCAGGTTGTGTGCCACCAGGTTGTATGCCACCAGGTTGTATGCCACCAGGTTGTATGCCACTAGGTTGTTTGCCACCAGGTTGTATGCCACCAGGGTGTATGCCACCAGAGTGTATGCCACCAGGGTGTATGCCACCAGGTTGTATGCCACCAGGTTGTATGCCACCAGGGTGTATGCCACCAGGGTGTATGCCACCAGGGTGTATGCCACCAGGTTGTATGCCACCAGGTTGTATGCCACCAGGGTGTATGCCACCAGGGTGTATGCCACCAGGTTGTATGCCACCAGGGTGTATGCCACCAGGGTGTATGCCACCAGGGTGTATGCCACCAGGGTGTATGCCACCAGGGTGTATGCCACCAGGGTGTATGCCACCAGGGTGTATGCCACCAGGGTGTATGCCACCAGGGTGTATGCCACCAGGGTGTATGCCACCAGGGTGTATGCCACCAGGTTGTATGCCACCAGGGTGTATGCCACCAGGGTGTATGCCACCAGGTTGTATGCCACCAGGGTGTATGCCACCAGGGTGTATGCCACCAGGTTGTATGCCACCAGGGTGTATGCCACCAGGGTGTATGCCACCAGGTTGTATGCCACCAGGGTGTATGCCACCAGGGTGTATGCCACCAGGGTGTATGCCACCAGGGTGTATGCCACCAGGGTGTATGCCACCAGGGTGTATGCCACCAGGGTGTATGCCACCAGGGTGTATGCCACCAGGGTGTATGCCACCAGGGTGTATGCCACCAGGGTGTATGCCACCAGGTTGTATGCCACCAGGGTGTATGCCACCAGGGTGTATGCCACCAGGGTGTATGCCACCATGTTGTATGCCACCAGGGTCTATGCCACCAGGGTGTATGCCACCAGGTTGTATGCCACCAGGGTGTATGCCACCAGGGTGTATGCCACCAGGTTGTATGCCACCAGGGTGTATGCCACCAGGGTGTATGCCACCAGGTTGTATGCCACCAGGGTGTATGCCACCAGGGTGTATGCCACCAGGGTGTATGCCACCAGGGTGTATGCCACCAGGGTGTATGCCACCAGGGTGTATGCCACCAGGGTGTATGCCACCAGGGTGTATGCCACCAGGTTGTATGCCACCAGGGTGTATGCCACCAGGGTGTATGCCACCAGGGTGTATGCCACCAGGGTGTATGCCACCAGGGTGTATGCCACCAGGGTGTATGCCACCAGGGTGTATGCCACCAGGGTGTATGCCACCAGGGTGTATGCCACCAGGGTGTATGCCTGTTGCAACACCTGAATGGATTGCAATGTATATTATTTATATATAATACATGTATATTACCTTTTCATATAATTTTATATTGCTTATGTTTGCGATAATAGCTAAATCGTAAATATATGACTTTATATTATTATTTGACTTCGTTTCCTTTTATTAGGTAGGATGTAACACATATATTATATGCTCAAAGTTCAAGTCTTGATTGTCTAACTACTGTAATTATCGCTTGTGGCTCGTTACTCTGCCGGCTTCTGTTGCTGGGCAACAGCTGTCCACGGGGCTATCACGTGATCGAGGGGAGGGGTGTCCTCACCTCGCCTGAAGTATTCAGTGTGGGCTAGACTCGCTGGGTGGTTGGACGTATTCTTGACAAGACGAGCCTAAATCTTCCTTATAGGCCCTTGTTGGAAGATCGTCTCTGTAGCTTTCTTGTTGGTTCTGAGAGACTCTGTTCACAGAACATTGTATAGATTTAGTGATTTTCGACGTTGTACTGAGGTTGTGTGTCGCATAGACACTCTGAGCAACTCAGGTCCTGAGCTGTAGCTTCTGACCTAATTTGTACTGGTATCTGTGTACTGTCACAGTCGGGGATTTTCTTATGCTGAACATAGATTCAGTAGTATGGGAGTTTTATGACTTTTGTGGAGGATCTGCTGATGGTCCCTACTTAGTGTCGTTATATTATCTCCTTGTTCCTGATTCTATGTCGCAGTTGCTTGTTATATTGCTATTGGGCTTAGCATTCTTTTTATTGTTCAAGGAGACTGTTCTGATTGCCAGTTGGTCAAGAAGTCAGTTTATGTGAGGACTTTGTCAGTCACTTGTTTAAGTCTAGTCGAGTCGTGAGACATAGTGAACTACTTAGAGCACTTACACATATACACACAAACTTACTTGTACATATTTGTAATATCTTATTAAATGTTAACGTACCAGACGGTACTTAAGAATTATAAATGTGATATGTGCTTTCAGCACAATAATATTGTACACGAGAGAAGTGATTATTATTAATTTGTTTGAATTGATTAATTTAATTTAATTTGATGATATACCTCTAGACGATACTTAATAAATTTATTAAATTTTATTTTCTGTAGTTAGTAGCCTACCAGTTGTAATCCTGAAGCACTAATAAATCATACTGAATTATAATGGATAATTGGACAAGGATACTGACTACTTGTTACGAAAACCCAGTAACAGGCTGGATGCTAGAAGGGCAGTACTTTCTAGTATTACCTGGAGATCTCTAAGCTTTTAGAATCTCGTTTTTTGTAACAATGTCACAAGGGTGTATGCCACCAGGGTGTATGCCACCAGGGTGTATGCCACCAGGGTGTATGCCACCAGGGTGTATGCCACCAGGGTGTATGCCACCAGGGTGTATGCCACCAGGGTGTATGCCACCACGTTGTATGCCACCAGGGTGTATGCCACCAGGGTGAATGCCACCAGGGTGTATGCCACCAGGGTGTATGCCACCAGGGTGTATGCCACCAGGGTGCATGCCACCAGGGTGCATGCCACCAGGGTGTATGCCACCAGGGTGTATGCCACCAGGGTGTATGCCACCAGGGTGTATGCCACCAGGGTGTATGCCACCAGGGTGTATGCCACCAGGGTGTATGCCACCAGGGTGTATGCCACCAGGGTGTATGCCACCAGGGTGTATGCCACCAGGGTGTATGCCACCAGGGTGTATGCCACCAGGGTGTATGCCACCAGGGTGTATGCCACCAGGGTGAATGCCACCAGGGTGTATGCCACCAGGGTGTATGCCACCAGGGTGTATGCCACCAGGGTGTATGCCACCAGGGTGTATGCCACCAGGGTGTATGCCACCAGGGTGTATGCCACCAGGGTGTATGCCACCAGGGTGTATGCCACCAGGGTGTATGCCACCAGGGTGTATGCCACCAGGGTGTATGCCACCAGGTTGTATGCCACCAGGGTGTATGCCACCAGGGTGTATGCCACCAGGGTGTATGCCACCAGGGTGTATGCCACCAGGGTGTATGCCACCAGGGTGTATGCCACCAGGGTGTATGCCACCAGGGTGTATGCCACCAGGGTGTATGCCACCAGGGTGTATGCCACCAGGGTGTATGCCACCAGGGTGTATGCCACCAGGGTGTATGCCACCAGGGTGTATGCCACCAGGGTGTATGCCACCAGGGTGTATGCCACCAGGGTGTATGCCACCAGGGTGTATGCCACCAGGGTGTATGCCACCAGGTTGTATGCCACCAGGGTGTATGCCACCAGGTTGTATGCCACCAGGGTGTATGCCACCAGGGTGTATGCCACCAGGGTGTATGCCACCAGGGTGTATGCCACCAGGGTGTATGCCACCAGGGTGTATGCCACAAGGGTGTATACCACCAGGCAGGGCCAGATTAAGAAGTCTCCGGGCCCTAGGCTATTCAGATTGGCGGGGCCCCTTTGAGTTACGGGTAAGCGAAGCGACCCCTTCCAGCTTGGGGGTGGGGGGGGGGCGGTGTGAGCCTGTTTAAGGTCTTCTTCTTGAATTTTCTTCTTTCTTTTCTGTGACCCACTCGCATAAGAACGTCCAACATCACGTTCACGAGATGCCATAATGAGGATGTATCACTCTCTGTAATCTTGCAAATACAAATTTTTCATTATCAATTATTATTAATTTTTAATTATTATTAATTTTTTTTCTGTCAATTGGGGGGATATGGCCCTTGTAGCCCCCTTTCCTCTGGCTGCGCATCTAAAAATTCAAAACGTTACCAGAAAGGAGTCATATACAGAACTTTTACCATAGATTAGGTTAGTGATTTGGGCTACGAATATTTTACTAATTCATCCTCCTTGATCTCCAATTTACTTAAACAGAAATCATACTGAGTCCAAGAACAATGCACAATGGTATTTATATTACCATTTTCATAACTAAACTAATCATTATGTTTTGCATGATATATGGCCTACCACCATAGATAAGGACATGAGAATTAAAGAATGCAGGGACAAATTTCAGTTTCACCCAACCAACGATTTTCTGATGTGGCTTATGTGTTTCTGGGGAAATATGTAGTAAATTAATTGATGTTCTACATCACTTCCGTCGCAACTTGAAAACTAAGCATTTGCGACGGAAGTGATGTAGAACATCAATCAATTGAGATCTGTTATTGAAATGATAAAGACTTAAAGACAGGACAAAGTGCTTTTAAAACCTACAAACGGAAGTCAGTTTGCGTTTTTAGGTTTTTCTTTATAGTATTTTTACCAAAAATGCGTCTTTACTGGTCCATGCGTCTTTACTGGTCAAGTAACCCTATCAGGTACCTCCCTTAACATTTAGAGGCGAAAACAAACATTTATCCATACACATCAATGTCTATCAACAACACTTCAGTTAATTTGTCACAGTACAAGTCTAGATAACGTGTAATTACTACAGAAAATTGGAGAGGAATCTCCCATACTCAGCCATTAGCGGGAAAACACAGCTGTTCTGATGTAAACAAAGGCGTGTTGAGTGTTGCCATCTATGGTTAGGTTTATTTATTTTTATTTTATTTTATTTCATTATTTATTTTTGTTTTGATTAATTTTTAAAAATCAATTTTACTCTCCGAACACTTGAACTTTTTAGGTAGGGACCCCTTTGCACTTGCACCATGTGCGCAGTCTTGGATGAGCCCCTGAACCCCTTGGACCGCAGGGCCCCCAAATGCCTAGTTTGCCTATGCGGTAATCCGGCCCTGCCACCAGGGTGTATACCATCGGAGTGTATGCCACCAGGGTGTATGCCACCAGGTTGTATGCCACCAGGTTGTATGCCACCAGGGTGTATGCCACCAGGTTGTATGCCACCAGGGTGTACGCCACCAGGTTGTATGCCACCAGGTTGTATGCCACCAGGTTGTATGCCACCAGGGTGTATGCCACAAGGTTGTATGCCACCAGGTTGTATGCCACCAGGATGTATGCCACCAGGTTGTATGCCACCAGGTTGTATGTCACCAGAGTATATGCCAGCAGGTTGTATGCCACCAGGGTGTATGCCAGCAGGTTGTATGCCACCAGGGTGTATTCCACCAGGTTATATGCCACAAGGTTGTATGCCACCAGGTTGTATGCCACCAGGTTGTATGCCACCAGGTTGTATGCCACCAGGTTGCATGCCACCAGGTTATATGCCACCAGGGTGTATGCCACCAGGGTGTATGCCACCAGGGTGTATGCCACAAGGGTGTATGCCACCAGGGTGTATGCCACCAGAGTGTATGCCACCAGGGTGTATGCCAAAAGGGTGTATGCCACCAGGTTGTATGCCACCAGGTTGTATGCCACCAGGTTGTATGCCACCAGGGTGTATGCCACAAGGTTGTATGCCACCAGGTTGTATGCCACCAGGGTGTATGCCACCAGGTTGTATGCCACCAGGGTGTATGCCACCATAGTATATGCCAGCGGGTTGTATGCCACCAGGGTGTATGCCACCAGGTTGTATGCCACCAGGTTGTATGCCACCAGGTTGTATGCCACGAGGTTGTATGCCACCAGGTTGTTTGCCACCAGGTTGCATGCCACCAGGTTATATGCCACCAGGGTGTATGCCACAAGGGCGTATGCCACCAGGGTGTATGCCACCAGGTTATATGCCACCAGGGTGTATGCCTCCAGGTTGTATGCCACCAGGGTGTATGCCACCAGGGTGTATGCCACCAGGGTGTATGCCACCAGGGTGTATGCCACCAGAGTGTATGCCACCAGGGTGTATGCCACCAGGGTGTATGCCACCAGGTTGTATGCCACCAGGTTGTATGCCACCAGGTTGTATGCCACCAGGTTGTATGCCACGAGGTTGTATGCCACCAGGTTGTATGCCACCAGGTTGCATGCCACCAGGTTATATGCCACCAGGGTGTATGCCACCAGGGCGTATGCCACCAGGGTGTATGCCACCAGGTTATATGCCACCAGGGTGTATGCCTCCAGGTTGTATGCCACCAGGGTGTATGCCACCAGGGTGTATGCCACCAGGGTGTATGCCACCAGGGTGTATGCCACCAGAGTGTATGCCACCAGGGTGTATGCCACCAGGGTGTATGCCACCAGGTTGTATGCCACCAGGTTGTATGCCACCAGGTTGTATGCCACCAGGTTGTATGCCACCAGGTTGTATGCCACCAGGTTGCATGCCACCAGGTTATATGCCACCAGGGTGTATGCCACCAGGGCGTATGCCACCAGGGTGTATGCCACCAGGTTATATGCCACCAGGGTGTATGCCTCCAGGTTGTATGCCACCAGGGTGTATGCCACCAGGGTGTATGCCACCAGGGTGTATGCCACCAGGGTGTATGCCACCAGAGTGTATGCCACCAGGGTGTATGCCACCAGGGTGTATGCCACCAGAGTATATGCCACCAGGTTGTATGCCATGCCACCAGGGTGTATGCCACCAGGGTGTATGCCAGGTTGTACACCAGGTTGTATGCCACCAGGTTGTATGCCACCAGGGTGTATGCCACCAGGTTTTATGCCACCAGGGTGTATGCCACCAGAGTATATGCCAGTAGGTTGTATGCCACCAGGGTGTATGCCACCAGGTTATATGCCACCAGGTTGTATGCCACCAGGTTGTATGCCACCAGGTTGTATGCCACCAGGTTGTATGCCACCAGGTTGCATGCCACCAGGTTATATGCCACCAGGGTGTATGCCACCAGGGCGTATGCCACCAGGGTGTATGCCACCAGGTTATATGCCACCAGAGTGTATGCCTCCAGGTTGTATGCCACCAGGGTGTATGCCACCAGGGTGTATGCCACCAGGTTATATGCCACCAGGGTGTATGCCACCAGGTTATATGCCACCAGGGTGTATGCCACCAGGGTGTATGCCACCAGGGTGTATGCCACCAGGGTGTATGCCACCAGGTTAAATGCCACCAGGGTGTATGCCACCAGGTTATATGCCACCAGGGTGTATGCCACCAGGGTGTATGCCACCAGGGTGTATGCCATCAATGATGGTGGCAGTATCCCACGTTCATCATCGTTCATTCCCTTTATATTATTATCCTGCCGGAAGGTCACGACCACAGTCCACTGTAACCCAGTGAATAATTACCATCCATCCCACAGAGTACCAACCCATACCACAGAGTGCCAACCCATACCACAGAGTACCAACCCATACCACAGAGTGCCAACCCATCCCACAGAGTACCAACGCATACCACAGAGTGCCAATCCATACCATAGAGTACCAACCCATACCACAGAGTGCCAACCCATACCACAGAGTGCCAACCCATACCACAGAGTACCAACCCATACCACAGAGTACCAACCCATACCACAGAGTGCCAACCCTTCCCACAGAGTACCAACCCATACCACAGAGTGCCAACCCATATCAGAGAGTGCCAACCCATCCCACAGAGTACCAACCCATACCACAGAGTACCAACCCATACCACAGAGTGCCAACCCATCTTACAGAGTACCAACCCATACCACAGAGTGCCAACCCATACCACAGAGTGCCAACCCATCCCACAGAGTACCAACCCATACCACAGAGTACCAACCCATACCACAGAGTGCCAACCCATCCCACAGAGTACCAACCCATACCACAGAGTGCCAACCCATACCACAGAATGCCAACCCATCCCACAGAGTACCAACCCGTACCACAGAGTGCCAACCCATCCCACAGAGTATCAACCCATACCACAGAGTACCAACCCATACCACAGAGTGCCAACCCATCCCACAGAGTACCAACCCATACCACAGAGTGCCAACCCATACCACAGAGTACCAACCCATACCACAGAGTGCCAACCCATCTTACAGAGTACCAACCAATACCACAGAGTGCCAACCCATACCACAGAGTGCCAACCCATCCCACAGAGTACCAACCCATACCACAGAGTACCAACCCATTCCACAGAGTGCCAACCCATCTTACAGAGTACCAACCCATACCACAGAGTGCCAACCCATCCCACAGAGTGCCAACCCATACTACAGAGTGCCAACCTATCCCACAGAGTGCCAACCCATACCACAGAGTGCCAACCCATCCCACAGAGTGCCAACCCATACTACAGAGTGCCAACCTATCCCACAGAGTGCCAACCCATACCACAGAGTGCCAACCTATCCCACAGAGTGCCAACCCATACTACAGAGTGCCAACCTATCCCACAGAGTGCCAACCCATACCACAGAGTGCCAACCCATCCCACATTGCCCACTCATCAAAGAGTGCAAACTTTGATTCCCCATCTCCAGAGAGCAAGTCCGGCTGACCGGTTACCCAGAATCCCTTCATACACGTTACGCTGCTCACACTACATCACCTTAAACACCAAAACCAACATGATTCCCCCTCCCGACTACCAGGCTCACCCATGCTCTGTATGCTCTATATGCTTTACACCTCTATCAATATTTTTCAAACACACTCACCCTCTTGAGCAATTTATTCCATTACTTCTTTTGTAATTAAACAAAGCTTTACAACAACCCCGTCCTCGTCTCTTTGAACTCTGTCTAAAACTCTCACACCGTCTTGTAAATTTTTCATATCCTCGCATACCATCGTCATGACTGGGAGTGATCAAGTTACGCCAGGTGTTATTATCTGACTGTAACTGTGTTAATGTAAGTTTGTCTCTCTTTTGTTTACCCACGAGAAATAACCTGGGTAACCTCTCCCTTCAACAACACCTGCCCTCACAAGAATTACTTCCGCCACCATTACCACTCAATCATCATCACTATCTCCATCACCACGGCCATTACCATCACCACCCGCATGGATCATTATTAATATGTCCATCGCCCACCACCTCCTTTAGCCATGACTATCACTACCTGTAACTATCACCACCACTACTATCAGCATCACCAACACCACTACCTATCTTGTCCAACCTTTGGACGAAGACCTACTTCGACTAGTGGATGGTACCACTATGACCCCGCCTCCTCTTGCTTCGCGTCACCTGACTACAGTATATAAGCCACGTCTACGGCCTTATGCTGTACATTCTCCAAGATTGATGGATTGAACACATCGACTCCAGGCTGAGGGACTGATTACCTCAAACTCCTTCTCCCCTTACACCTTACTGCTTTGTATTGGACTGATGAAGCCACTCTGTGGCGAAACGTTTCCTCAATAAAGATTCCCATATGTTGCATAAGTGTCTCAATCTTCAACTTGTCTTTTTTTTTAAGCCATTTATCACACCATTACCTGCCCGGAGTCTACATGGAGGGAATCCCGGGGATCAACGCCCCCGCGGCCCGGTCCACGACCAGGCTTCCAGGTGGACCAGGTTACTACTGTCCGCACGCAGTCCAACATACGAACCACAGCCCAACTGATCCGGCACCGACTTTAAGTATCTATCCAGTTCCCTCTTGAAGACAACCAGGGGTCTATTGGTAATTCCCCTCATGCCTGGTAATTCCCCTTATGCATATAACTGCTATCACCACCTCTCCACACCTGTCACTACCAGAACAACAAGAAACGAGACACCTGCAAACACACATAGGTGTGGGGGACATAGATAAATAATTTTGTAACGTATTGACCAAAAATAAATTATCAGGCAAGAAATGCTGAGAGATATAAATGTAAGTGAATTATTGACTAAGGAAATGCGAGTTAAGATGAAAGATTTGGAAACTTAAAATTGATTTCATTGCGGAAAAGACGTAAAGGAGATGAAATAAACATGGTTAGCAAAATAGAGAACAATGCTGAAAAGATGAGAGAAAACATAAGAATGGAGGAACACTGCAGGAGGCCTACTGGTCTATACTTGACACTTGACAAGTGCAATAATCTACACAAGAAGGCATAGAGAACAACAACTATTGCGAAATTTAAAAAAGAAGAATGTGTATATAATAAATTTAATTATTCTAATTGGATATAGTGAGATTAGCTCTATTTCTAGATCCATAAATAAATAAAATACTCTCAAACACACACACACACACACACACACACACACACACACACACACACACACACACACACACACACACACACACACATACATACACAGGACAGTGATGTAGCGGGGGTTGGATCCATACATAGCTTTAAGAAGAGATACGATAGAGCTTAAGGAGAAAAAAGTGTGTGGACCTAGTAGCGACCAGCGAAGAGGCAGGGCCAGGAGCTGTGAAACAACCCCTGCAACCACTAATAGGTGAGTACAAATAGGCGAGTACAACAACATAATGAGCCACATGGAAAATAACTTTTTAGACTCTCTGATCGCGGGGTCTAACCCCACCCGTGGTACGGTTTGTTTACGTGGAAGGTAGATCATAAGAGGAAAGAAAAGAAGGATGGTTCCCATATCTTGAGCTGGACTGTCAAACAAAAGGAAAGAATGAAAAAAAAAGGCCAGTTTAAACACTAACCATGAATAGAGGCAAAGGCAGACACACCTAGGCAATGTTTACACAGATTACCTGTACATAGAACAACGAACTTATGATGACATTTCGGTACTGTGCCTTTGTTATTTAGTGTGTTACACTGGCCAGGAGTCTTACCAAGCCTCAATGTATATATTAATAGTTGAGTGATTATTTTACGAGGACCGAGCGAGGTTATAATAATGAATTAATAACAACTGCATTGTATAGATTGAATTGTTCTTGGGAAGGTTGTACTCTAGCTTAGATTGAATTGTTCTTGGGAAGGTTGTACTCTAGCTTAGATTGAACTGTTCATGGGAAGGTTGTACTCTAGCTTAGATTGAACTGTTCATGGGAAGGTTGTACTCTAGCTTAGATTGAACTGTTCATGGGAAGGTTGTACTCTAGCTTAGATTGAACTGTTCATGGGAAGGTTGTACTCTAGCTTAGATTGAACTGTTCATGGGAAGGTTGTACTCTAGCTTATTTTGAACTGTTCTTGGGAAGGTTGTACTCTAGCTTAGATTGAATTGTTCTTGGGAAGGTTGTACTCTAGCTTAGATTGAATTGTTCTTGGGAAGGTTGTACTCTAGCTTATTTTGAACTGTTCTTGGGAAGGTTGTACTCTAGCTTAGATTGAATTGTTCTTGGGAAGGTTGTACTCTAGCTTAGACTGAACTGTTCTTGGGAAGGTTGTACTCTAGCTTAGATTGAACTGTTCTTGGGAAGGTTGTACTCTAGCTTAGACTGAACTGTTCTTGGGAAGGTTGTACTCTAGCTTAGATTGAATAACAGAGTTGTACAAACTGTTTACATCTGTAACAGGTGTCAAGTGGTTTCTGTTGTGGTAATTCATGACTGTTCTTAATAACTCGGACTTACGACTAGATATATTTCAGTCGCTGCATGATCACAGATAAATATCCGCGTATTGCTTAATCACAGACCTTTGTACCTCAATACATGCGATTGGAATAGTGCAGAGTGCGGCACTATTATTATCACTGAAGATTTGAAGACAATCAGAAGATGCAATCACAAATCATATGGAAATTAATAACTCAGTTCCCTCAATAAAAATGGAAAATTGAGACATACCCAGCCTAAATTTAATTTAATTCCACCACATAGTACATTATCATGAGAGATAATTGAAAAGATAATCGAGAAAAACCGTCGTAGGTCATAGATGGCAAAGGTTTAAATCCTGTTTAAATCCTGTTGCATAAACCTGCTGAAAATCTATGACAGGGCAACAGATATGAAGCAAAGAAAGGAAGACAAAAAGGGAAAGTTCAGAGAGAGACGTCAGAGCGGGAAAGTGTACCAAGTGGGGTGCCATAAGCATCAGTACTGGGGCAGGAATGTCATACACAGGGTAGAGCAAGGAAAACATGATGACAAGGTACAAAATAATACGAGGACTTGATAACATAGATAAAAGATATGTTTGCTCAGTAAGTGGCAAAGATGTACAAAGTAACAGAGGTGAAGAAATCAAACAAACATCTGATGAAGCGGAAACAGATAATTCAAGGCCATTGTAAGTTAGCAACACTGTTGGGAAGGGTTCGTGGAGGTGTGATGGTTGGAGTTAAACACACTTGTTGGATGGTAACACTTATATTGCAGAGTGTGAGAAGGGGGGAGCCCAGACTGCCTGTGTTGGCCGTAGACCTAAGCGTGGAGAACTGAGGGAGTTACAGGGATTCTCACGCACACATGCGCATCACGTGACGTCACACATGCTAGTCGCTGAGCCTACTGAAAGGGAGCCTAAATATATACATGGATGGTACGATCTACAATATACTACACAAGTATACGTATAGGGGAATTCAGTAGCTATACTGCCAACACTATAATAACTAGAACACAACAGTGACACAGTGTTGAGCAGGCAACAGTGACACAGTGTTGAGGAGCAGGCAACAGTGACACAGTGTTGAGGAGCAGGCAACAGTGACACAGTGTTGAGCCGGCAACAGTGACAGTGCTGAGCAGTTAACAGTGACACAGTGTTGAGCAGGCAACAGTGACAGTGCTGAGCAGTTAACAGTGACACAGTGTTGAGCAGGCAACAGTGACACAGTGCTGAGGAGCAGGCAACAGTGACACAGTGCTGGGGAGCAGGCAACAGTGACACAGTGTTGAGGAGCAGGTAACAGTGACACAGTGTTGAGGAGCAGGTAACAGTGACACAGAGCTGAGTAGCAGGCAACAGTGACACAGTGTTGAGGAGCACGTAACAGTGACACAGTGTTGAGGAGAAAGGTAACAGTGACACAGTGTTGAGGAGCAGGCAACAGTGACACAGTGCTGAGGAGCAGGTAACAGTGACACAGTGTTGAGGAGCAGGCAACAGTGACACAGTGTTGAGGAGCAGGCAACAGTGACAGTGCTGAGTAGCAGGCAACAGTGACAGTGCTGAGGAGCAGGCAACAGTGACAGTGCTGAGTAGCA
The DNA here is from genome assembly GCF_038502225.1 of Cherax quadricarinatus. Taxonomy (NCBI): domain Eukaryota; kingdom Metazoa; phylum Arthropoda; class Malacostraca; order Decapoda; family Parastacidae; genus Cherax; species Cherax quadricarinatus. The sequence goes on from NC_091326.1 coordinate 30,649,950, forward strand.
GGCAACAGTGACAGTGCTGAGTAGCAGGCAACAGTGACACAGTGTTGAGCAGGCAACAGTGACAGTGCTGAGTACCAGGCAACAGTGACAGTGCTGAGGAGCAGGCAACAGTGACAGTGCTGAGTAGCAGGCAACAGTGACAGTGCTAAGGAGCAGGCAACAGTGACACAGTGCTGAGGAGCAGGTAACAGTGACACAGTGCTGAGGAGCAGGTAACAGTGACACAGTGTTGAGGAGCAGGTAACAGTGACACAGTGTTGAGGAGCAGGTAACAGTGACACAGTGTTGAGGAGCAGGTAACAGTGACACAGTGTTGAGGAGCAGGTAACAGTGACAGTGCTGAGGAGCAGGTAACAGTGACACAGTGCTGAGGAGCAGGTAACAGTGACACAGTGCTGAGGAGCAGGTAACAGTGACACAGTGTTGAGGAGCAGGTAACAGTGACACAGTGCTGAGGAGCAGGTAACAGTGACAGTGCTGAGGAGCAGGTAACAGTGACACAGTGTTGAGGAGCAGGTAACAGTGACACAGTGTTGAGGAGCAGGTAACAGTGACAGTGCTGAGGAGCAGGTAACGGTGACATAGTGCTGAGGAGCAGGTAACAGTGACACAGTGCTGAGAAGCAGGTAACAGTGACACAGTGCTGAGGAGCAGGTAACAGTGACACAGTGTTGAGGAGCAGGTAACAGTGACAGTGCTGAGGAGCAGGTAACAGTGACACAGTGTTGAGGAGCAGGTAACAGTGACAGTGTTGAGGAGCAGGTAACAGTGACAGTGCTGAGGAGCAGGTAACAGTAACACAGTGTTGAGGAGCAGGTAACAGTGACACAGTGTTGAGGAGCAGGCAACAGTGACAGTGCTGAGGAGCAGGCAACAGTGACACAGTGCTGAGGAGCAGGAAACAGTGACACAGTGCTGAGGAGCAGGCAACAGTGACACAGTGTTGAGGAGCAGGTAACAGTGACACAGTGCTGAGGAGCAGGCAACAGTGACACAGTGTTGAGGAGCAGGTAACAGTGACACAGTGCTGAGGAGCAGGCAACAGTGACACAGTGTTGAGGAGCAGGTAACAGTGACACAGTGCTGAGGAGCAGGCAACAGTGACACAGTGTTGAGGAGCAGGCAACAGTGACACAGTGCTGAGGAGCAGGAAACAGTGACACAGTGCTGAGGAGCAGGCAACAGTGACACAGTGCTGAGGAGCAGGCAACAGTGACACAGTGTTGAGGAGCAGGCAACAGTGACACAGTGTTGAGGAGCAGGCAACAGTGACACAGTGTTGAGGAGCAGGCAACAGTGACACAGTGTTGAGGAGCAGGCAACAGTGACACAGTGTTGAGGAGCAGGCAACAGTGACACAGTGTTGAGGAGCAGGTAACAGTGACACAGTGTTGAGGAGCAGGCAACAGTGACACAGTGTTGAGGAGCAGGTAACAGTGACACAGTGTTGAGGAGCAGGCAACAGTGACACAGTGCTGAGTATCAGGAAACAGTGACACAGTATTGAGGAGCAGGCAACAGTGACACAGTGTTGAGGAGCAGGCAACAGTGACACAGTGTTGAGGAGCAGGAAACAATAACTGGAATAAGCTAAGTGGATCAAAGAGTATATATATAAAGGAAGGGAGACTAAGCAAGTGCCTCAGATGAGGTATCAGAATGGACAAGAGTAACAAGTGTGTCAGAGGATCCGATGCTCGAGCCTGTGTTGTTCCTGGTATATGTGAGTGACGTACCTGTATGGTAGGTCATGTATCTCTGTTCACAGAGGATTTTAAATTAATGAGGAGAATAAAAACAGATGAGGACAAGAAAAGGCATTGAAACGATTTGTAAATGATGAAGAATTAGCAAGAACAGGAAGAGTCAAAGATGAATAACGATGTATGATGATAACAAAAGGATCTGTAGATTTTAGTGTTCAGTAGCATATACCTGTAGTGGGATATACCTGTAGTGGGATATACTTGTACTTGGATATACCTGTACTGGGATATACCTGTACTGGGATATACCTGTACTGGGATATACCTGTACTGGGATATACCTGTACTGGGATATACCTGTACTGGGATATACCTGTACTGGGATATACCTGTACTGGGATATACCTGTACTGGGATATACCTGTACTGGGATATACCTGTACTGGGATATACCTGTACTGGGATATACCTGTACTGGGATATACCTGTACTGGGATATACCTGTACTGGGATATACCTGTACTGGGATATACTTGTACTGGGATATACCTGTACTGGGATATACCTGTACTGGGATATACCTGTACTGGGATATACCTGTACTGGGATATACCTGTACTGGGATATACCTGTACTGGGGTATATACCTGTACTGGGATAATACCTGTACTACTGGGATATACCTGTACTGGGATATACCTGTACTGGGATATACCTGTACTAGGATATACCTGTACTGGGATATACCTGTACTGGGATATACATGTACTGGGATATACCTGTACTGGGATATACCTGTACTGGGATATACCTGTACTGGGATATACCTGTACTGGGATATACCTGTACTGGGATATACCTGTACTGGGATATACCTGTACTGGGATATACCTGTACTGGGATATATACTGGGATATACATGTACTGGGATATACCTGTACTGGGATATACCTGTACTGGGATATACCTGTACTGGGATATATACATGTACTGGGATATACCTGTACTGGGATATACCTGTACTGGGATATACCTGTACTGGGATAAACCTGTACTGGGATATACCTGTACTGGGATATACCTGTACTGGGATATACCTGTACTGGGATATACCTGCACTGGGATATACCTGTACTGGGATATACCTGTACTGGGATATACCTGTACCGGGATATACCTGTACTGGGATATACCTGTACTGGGATATACCTGCACTGGGATATACCTGTACTGGGATATACCTGTACTGGGATATACCTGTACTGAGATATACCTGTACTGGGATATACCTGTACTGGGATATACCTGTACTGGGATATACCTGTACTGGGATATACCTGTACCGGGATATACCTGTACTGGGATATACCTGTACTGGGATATACCTGTACTGGGATATACCTGCACTGGGATATACCTGTACTGGGATATACCTGTACTGGGATATACCTGTACTGGGATATACCTGTACTGGGATATACCTGTACTGGGATATACCTGTACTGGGATATACCTGTACTGGGATATACCTGTACTGGGATATACCTGTACTGGGATATACCTGTACTGGGATATAGGAGACATAATATGAGAAAGATGAGAACAGCCACTAAGAATAACATTGACAGAGATAAAGCCTAAGAAAGAATGCCTAAAGATATCTAGAGATAAAAATACGGAAGTCTATAAAGATACCCAAATTATGAAATCTGTTTCAAAGACGAATAGCAAATAAAAAAACTTGATAAATACTGTTAAGTGGTTAAATGAAGATAGAAGTGAGAAGGAGAATTAGATAAGAAAAATGAGAGATTAAATACTGAAGGAATCAAGAGTTTGGGTGAAAATGGAAACAAGAGATTATAGATTTATAAGAACTAAATCGCAAATATATGGTGTAACGAGGTGTTTATGCACCATCATACGAGTATAACTGTAGTAACGCGAGTATAACTGTAGTAACGCGAGTATAACTGTAGTAACGCGAGTATAACTGTAGTAACGCGAGTATAACTGTAGTAACGCGAGTATAACTGTAGTAACGCGAGTATAACTGTAGTAACGCAAGTATAACTGTAGTAAGGCAAGTATAACTGTAGTAACGCGAGTATAACTGTAGTAACGCGAGTATAACTGTAGTAACGCGAGTATAACTGTAGTAACGCGAGTATAACTGTAGTAACGCAAGTATCACTGTAGTAACGCGAGTATAACTGTAGTAACGCAAGTATAACTGTAGTAACGCAAGTATAACTGTAGTAACGCGAGTATAACTGTAGTAACGCAAGTATAACTGTAGTAACGCGAGTATAACTGTAGTAACGCGAGTATAACTGTAGTAACGCGAGTATAACTGTAGTAACGCGAGTATAACTGTAGTAACGCGAGTATAACTGTAGTAACGCGAGTATAACTGTAGTAACGCGAGTATAACTGTAGTAACGCAAGTATAACTGTAGTAACGCGAGTATAACTGTAGTAACGCGAGTATAACTGTAGTAACGCGAGTATAACTGTAGTAACGCGAGTATAACTGTAGTAACGCGAGTATAACTGTAGTAACGCGAGAGTATAACTGTAGTAACGCGAGTATAACTGTAGTAACGCGAGTATAACTGTAGTAACGCGAGTATAACTGTAGTAACGCGAGTATAACTGTAGTAACGCGAGTATAACTGTAGTAACGCGAGTATAACTGTAGTAACGCGAGTATAACTGTAGTAACGCGAGTATAACTGTAGTAACGCGAGTATAACTGTAGTAACGCAAGTATAACTGTAGTAACGCAAGTATAACTGTAGTAACGCGAGTATAACTGTAGTAACGCGAGTATAACTGTAGTAACGCAAGTATAACTGTAGTAACGCGAGTATAACTGTAGTAACGCGAGTATAACTGTAGTAACGCAAGTATAACTGTAGTAACTCAAGTATAACTGTAGTAACGCAAGTATAACTGTAGTAACGCAAGTATAACTGTAGTAACGCGAGTATAACTGTAGTAACGCGAGTATAACTGTAGTAACGCGAGTATAACTGTAGTAACGCAAGTATAACTGTAGTAACGCGAGTATAACTGTAGTAACGCGAGTATAACTGTAGTAACGCGAGTATAACTGTAGTAACGCGAGTATAACTGTAGTAACGCGAGTATAACTGTAGTAACGCGAGTATACTGTAGTAACGCGAGTATAATTGTAGTAACGCGAGTATAACTGTAGTAACGCGAGTATAACTGTAGTAACGCGAGTATAACTGTAATAACGCGAATATAACTGTAGTAACGCGAGTATAACTGTAGTAACGCGAGCATAACTGTAGCAACGCGAGCATAACTGTAGTAACGCAAGTATAACTGTAGTACCGCGTATAACTGTAGTAACGAAAGTATAACTAGTAGTATAACGCGAGTATAACTGTAGTAACGCAAGCAGTAAGGCAAGTATAGTAGTAACGCGAGTATAACTGTATAGTAACGCAAGTATAACTGTAGTAACGCAAGTATAACCGTAGTAACGCAAGTATAACTATAGTAACGCTAGTATAACTGTAGTAACGCGAGTATAACTGTAGTAACGCGAGCATAACTGCAGTAACGCAAGTATAACTGTAGTAACTCAAGTATAACTGTAGTAACGCAAGTGTAACTGTAGTAACGCGAGCATAATTGTAGTAACGCAAGCATAACTGTAGTAACGCAAGTATAACTGTAGTAACGCGAGCATAACTGTAGTAACGCGAGCATAACTGTAGTAACGCAAGTATAACTGTAGTAACGCGAAAATAACTGTAGTAACGCGAGTATAACTGTAGTAACGCAGGCATAACTGTAGTAACGCAAGTATAACTGTAGTAACGCAAGTATAACTGTAGTAACGCGAGTATAACTGTAGTAACGCGAGTATAACTGTAGTAACGCGAGTATAACTGCAGTAACGCGAGTATAACTGTAGTAACGCGAGTATAACTGTAGTAACGCGAGCATAACTGTAGTAATGCAAGTATAACTGTAGTAACGCAAGTATAACTGTAGTAACGCAAGTATAACTGTAGTAATGCGAGCATAACTGTAGTAACGCAAGCATAACTGTAGTAACGCAAGTATAACTGTAGTAACGCAAGTATAACTGTAGTAACGCGAGTATAACTGTAGTAACGCAAGTATAACTGTAGTAACGCGAGTATAACTGTAGTAACGCGAGTATAACTGTAGTAACGCAAGTATAACTGTAGTAATGAGAGCATAACTGTAGTAACGCAAGTATAACTGTAGTAACGCAAGTATAACTGTAGTAACGCGAGTATAACTGTAGTAACGCAAGTATAACTGAAGTAACGCAAGTATAACTGAAGTAACGCGAGTATAAATGTAGTAACGCGAGTATAACTGTAGTAACGCGAGTATAACTGTAGTAACGCGAGTATAACTGTAGTAACGCGAGTATAACTGTAGTAACGCGAGTATAACTGTAGTAACGCAAGTATAACTGTAGTAACGCGAGTATAACTGTAGTAATGCGAGTATAACTGTAGTAACGCGAGTATAACTGTAGTAACGCATGTATAACTGAGGTAACGCGAGTATAACTGTAGTAACGCGAGTATAACTGTAGTAACGCGAGTATAACTGTAGTAACGCAAGTATAACTGTAGTAACGCAAGTATAACTGTAGTAACGCAAGTATAACTGTAGTAACGCAAGTATAACTGTAGTAACGCAAGTATAACTGTAGTAACGCAAGTATAACTAGTAACGCAAGTATAACTGTAGTAACGCAAGTATAACCGTAGTAACGCAAGTATAACTGTAGTAACGCGAGTATAACTGTAGTAACGCAAGTATAACTAGTAACGCAAGTATAACTGTAGTAACGCAAGTATAACCGTAGTAACGCAAGTATAACTATAGTAACGCTAGTATAACTGTAGTAACGCAAGTATAACTGTAGTAACGCAACTATAACTCTAGTAACGCGAGTATAACTGTAGTAACGCGAGTATAACTGTAGTAACGCGAGTATAACTGTAGTAACGCAAGTATAACTGTAGTAACGCAAGTATAACTGTAGTAACGCGAGTATAACTGTAGTAACGCAAGTATAACTGTAGTAACGCGAATATAACTGTAGTAACGCAAGTATAACTGTAGTAACGCGAGTATAACTGTAGTTACGCAAGTATAACTGTAGTAACGCAAGTATAACTGTAGTAACGCAAGTATAACTGTAGTAACGCAAGTATAACTGTAGTAACGCAAGTATAACTGTAATAACGCGAGTATAACTGTAGTAACGCGAGTAAAACTGTAGAAACGCAAGTATAACTGTAGTAACGCGAGTATAACTGTAGTAACGCGAGTATAACTGTAGTAACGCGAGTATAACTGTAGTAACGCAAGTATAATTGTAGTAACGCGAGTATAACTGTAGTAACGCGAGTATAACTGTAGTAACGCGAGTATAAGTGTAGTAACGCCAGTATAACTGTAGTAACGCAAGTATAACTGTAGTAACGCGAGTATAACTGTAGTAACGCGAGTATAACTGTAGTAACGCAAGTATAACTGTAGTAACGCGAGTATAACTGTAGTAACGCAAGTATAACTGTAGTAGCGCGAGTATAACTGTAGTAACGCGAGTATACCTGGAGTTTACCTGGAGAGAGTTCCGGGGGTCAACGCCCCCGCGGCCCGGTCTGTGACCAGGCCTCCTGGTGGATCAGAGCCTGATCAACCAGGCTGTTGCTGCTGGCTGCACGCAAACCAACGTACGAGCCACAGCCCGGCTGGTCAGGAACCGACTTTAGGTGCTTGTCCAGTGCCAGCTTGAAGACTGCCAGGGGTCTGTTGGTAATCCGCCTTATGTATGCTGGGAGGCAGTTGAACAGTCTCGGGCCCCTGACACTTATTCCATGGTCTGTTAACGTGCTAGTGACACCCCTGCTTTTCATTGGGGGATGTTGCATCGTCTGCCAAGTCTTTTGTTTTCGTAGTGAGTGATTTTCGTGTGCAAGTTCGGTACTAGTCCCTCTAGGATTTTCCAGGTGTATAAAGTCATGTATCTCTCCCGCCTGCGTTCCAGGGAATACAGGTTTAGGAACCTCAAGCGCTCCCAGTAATTAAGGTGTTTTATCTCCGTTATGCGCGCCGTGAAGGTTCTCTGTACATTTTCTAGGTCAGCAATTTCACCTGCCTTGAAAGGTGCTGTTAGTGTGCAGCAATATTCCAGCCTAGATAGAACAAGTGACCTGAAGAGTGTCATCATGGGCTTGGCCTCCCTAGTTTGAAGGTTCTCATTATCCATCCTGTCATTTTTCTAGCAGATGCGATTGATACAATGTTATGGTCCTTGAAGGTGAGATCCTCCGACATTATCACTCTCAGGTCTTTGACGGTGGTGTTTCGCTCTATTTTGTGGCCAGAATTTGTTTTGTACTATGATGAAGATTTAATTTCCTCGTGTTTACCATATCTGAGTAATTGAAATTTCTCATCGTTGAACTTCATATTGTTTTCTGCAGCCCACTGAAAGATTTGGTTGATGTCCGCCTGGAGCCTTGCAGTGTCTGCAATGGAAGACACTGTCATGCAAGATTCGGGTGTCATCTGCGAAGGCAGACACGGTGCTGTGGCTGACATCCTTGTCTATGTCGGATATGAGGATGAGGAACAAGATGGGAGCGAGTACTGTGCCTTGTGGAACAGAGCTTTTCACCGTAGCTGCCTCGGACTTTACTCTGTTGACGACTACTCTCTGTGTTCTGTTAGTGAGGAAATTATAGATCCATCGACCGACTTTTCCTGTTATTCCTTTAGCACGCATTTTGTGCGCTATTACGCCATGGTCGTCACACTTGTCGAAGGCTTTTGCAAAGTCTGTATATATTACATCTGCATTCTTTTTGTCTTCTAGTGCATCTAGGACCTTGTCGTAGTGATCCAATAGTTGAGACAGACAGGAGCGACCTGTTCTAAACCCATGTTGCCCTGGGTTGTGTAACTGATGGGTTTCTAGATGGGTGGTGAACTTGCTTCTTAGGACTCATTCAAAGATTTTTATGATATGGGATATTAGTGCTATCGGTCTGTAGTTCTTTGCTGTTGCTTTACTGCCCCCTTTGTGGAGTGGGGCTATGTCTGTTGTTTTTTGTAACTGTGGGACGACCCCCGTGTCCATGCTCCCTCTCCATAGGATGGAAAAGGCTCGTGATAGGGGCTTCTTGCAGTTCTTGATGAACACGGAGTTCCATGAGTCTGGCCCTGGGGCAGAGTGCATGGGCATGTCATTTATCACCTGTTCAAAGTCATTTGGCGTCAGGATAGCATCGGATAGGCTTGTGTTAACCAAATTCTGTGACTCTCTCATAAAAAATTCATTTTGATCTTCGACTCTCAGTCTGGTTAGCGGCTTGCTAAAAACTGAGTCATATTGGGACTTGAGTAGCTCACTCATTCCCTTGCTGTCATCTGTGTAGGACCCATCTTGTTTAAGTAGGGGCCCAATACTGGACGTTGTTCTCGACTTTGATTTGGCATAGGAGAAGAAATACTTTGGGTTTCTTTCGATTTCATTTATGGCTTTTAGTTCTTCCCGCGATTCCTGACTCCTATAAGATTCCTTTAGCTTAAGTTCGATGCTTGCTATTTCTCTGACCAGTGTCTCCCTACGCATTTCAGATATACTGACCTCTTTTAGCCGCTCTGTTATTCTTTTCCGTCGCCTGTAAAGGGAGCGCCTGTCTCTTTCTATTTTACATCTACTCCTCCTTTTTCTTAGAGGAATAAGCCTTGTGCATACATCGAGTGCCACCAAGTTAATCTGTTCTAGGCATAAGTTTGGGTCTGTGTTGCTCAGTATATCTTCCCAGCTTATATCGTTTAGGACTTGGTTTACTTGGTCCCACTTTATGTTTTTGTTATTGAAGTTGAATTTGGTGAATGCTCCCTCGTGACTAATCTCATTATGTCGGTCTGGGGCTCCACGCATACATGTCTGAACCTCAATTATGTTGTGATCTGAGTATATTGTTTTTGATATGGTGACATTTCTTATCAGATCATCATTGTTAGTGAAGATGAGGTCTAGTGTATTCTCCATTCTAGTAGGCTCTATTATTTGCTGGTTTAAATTGAATTTTGTGCAGAGATTTAAAAGCTCGTGTGAGTGAGAGTTTTCATCAGAGCTGCCTCCTGGTGTTATTTCAGCAACAATATTATTTGCTATATTCCTCCATTTTAGGTGCCTTAAGTTGAAATCCCCCAGGAGCAAGATGTTGGGTGTAGGAGCTGGAAGATTTTCCAGACAGTGGTCAATTTTTAACAGCTGTTCCTGGAATTGCTGGGATGTTGCATCCGGAGGCTTGTAGACTACCACAATGACTAGGTTTTGGTTCTCGACCTTTACTGCTAAAACTTCCACTACATCATTTGAGGCATTAAGCAGTTCTGTGCAAACAAGTGACTCTGCAATGTACAGGCCAACCCCCCCCCCCTTTTTTTTTGCCTGTTCACTCTGTCACATCTGTATAGGTTGTAACCTGGGATCCATATTTCGTTGTTCAAGTGATCCTTTATGTGGGTCTCAGTGAAAGCCGCAAACATTGCCTTTGCCTCTGCAAGCAGTCCACGGATGAAAGGTATTTTGTTGTTTGTTGCTGGCTTTAGACCCTGTATATTTGCAAAGAAGAATAACTGTATAACTGTATAACTGAATAACTGTATAACTGTAGTAACGTGAGTATAACTGTAGTAACGCGAGTATAACTGTAGTAACGCGAGTATAACTGTAGTAACGCGAGTATAACTGTAGTAACGCGAGTATAACTGCAGTAACGCGAGTATAACTGTAGTAACGCGAGTATAACTGTAGTAACGCGAGTATAAGTGAAGCATCACGAGTATAAATGAAGCATCACGAGTATAACTGAAACATCACGAGTATAACTGAAACATCACGAGTATAACTGAAACATCAAGAGTATAACTGAAACTTCACGAGTATAACTGAAGCATCACGAATATAACTGAAGCATCACGAACTTGTGGTATTTAATCAATAACAATACGATATATACTGCTTGTGGAGGCTAGTATACCAAAAGGAGAGTGGAATGTTAGCTCTGAGGCGCCTAAACCACCGTATATTCTCGAATCATGTTACAACACCTAGCTCCCCTGGGTGCGTGATCTTTGTAGGATTGGGTGGTACTGTGGCTTAGAGCGTCGATAACACGGGTTTGAGGCCTCGGCTAGTCGCAGTGTTGTTTTGTATATATATGTATATATATATATATATATATATATATATATATATATATATATATATATATATATATATATATATATATATATATATATATATATATATATATTTATATATATATATATATATATATATATAATATATATATATATATATATACATATATATATATATATATATATATATATATATATATATATATATATATATATATATATATATATATATATATATATATTATTAACACACTGGCCGATTCCCACCAAGGCAGGGTGGCCCGAAAAAGAAAAACTTTCACCATCATTCACTCCATCACTGTCTTGACAGAAGGGTGCTTTACACTACAGTTTTTAAACTGCAACATTAACACCCCTCCTTCAGAGTGCAGGCACTGTACTTCCCATCTCCAGGACTCAAGTCCGGCCTGCCGGTTTCCCTGAATCCCTTCATAAATGTTACTTTGCTCACACTCCAACAGCACGTCAAGTATTATAAACCATATGTCTCCATTCACTCCTATCAAACACGCTCACGCATACCCGCTGGAAGTCCAAGCCCCTCGCACACAAAACCTCCTTTAACCCCTCCCTCCAACCTTTCCTAGGCCGACCCCTACCCCGCCTTCCTTCCACTACAGACTGATACACTCTTGAAGTCATTCTGTTTCGCTCCATTCTCTCTCTACATGCCCGAACCACCTCAACAACCCTTCCTCAGCCCTCTGGACAACAGTTTTGGCAATCCCGCACCTCCTCCTAACTTCCAAACTACGAATTCTCTGCATTATATTCACACCACACATTGCCCTCAGACATGACATCTCCACTGCCTCCAGCCTTCTCCTCGCTGCAACATTCATCACCCATGCTTCACACCCATATAAGAGCGTTGGTAAAACTATACTCTCATACATTCCCCTCTTTGCCTACAAGGACAAAGTTCTTTGTCCCCACAGACTCCTAAGTGCACCGCTCACTCTTTTCCTCTCATCAATTCTATGATTCACCTCATCTTTCATAGATCCATCCGCTGACACGTCCACTCCCAAATATCTGAACACACACACACACACACACAAACACACACACACACACACACATATATATATATATATATATATATATATATATATATATATATATATATATATATATATATATATATATATATATATATATATATATATATATATATATATATATATATATATATATATATATATATATATATGCAATATCACATAGGTGATTTATATGCAAAACAACCACTGTGAAAGAATAGAGAAGTTCCAAGCGTTTCATGACTACTCACATTATCAAGGAACAATGAAAGTAAAGCATCAGAGGAAGGTATATAAAGGGGTAGCCCACACCTCACTATCAGATTCCACAACAACAAAACACCTGACGCGAGACAGCATGCCCGCCTGCCGAATTAGACAGGTCCTTCACACAATCCACCAACAAACTATTCTACCCAAGAAATAATTTATATAAACCTTTGGTTTATATAAATTAGATCCATTTATAAGTAATAGAATTTGGGAAGAATTTAATAATACATTGGACAAATAATAATTTTTTAAATTTCTTATTTCTTGGGTAGAATAGTTTGTTGGTGGGTTGTATGAAGGACCTGTCTAGTTCGGCCAGCGGGCCTGCTGTCTCGCGTCAGGTGTTTCGTTGTTGTGGGATCTGGTGGTGAGGTGTGGGCTACCCCTTTATATACCTTCCTTTGATGCTTTACTTTCATTGTTCCTTGATAATGAGAGTAGTCACGAAAGCGTTTGAAACTTCTCTATTCTTTCACAGCATATTCTGAAATCACCTGTTTACTGTGATCTTTTGCATATATATATATATATATATATATATATATATATATATATATATATATATATATATATATATATATATATATATATATATATATATATATATGTATATATATATATATATATATATATATATATATATATATATATATATATATATATATATATATATATATATAAACATTGTCTGCACGTCCACAGCAGGACTCGAACCTGTTAACTCTGTATCAGAGTCTACAGTACTTTACCACTGAGCTAGACCCAAGATAAGTATGGGTGCTTAGCCGAAGCTAAGCGATGTTACCCCATCCCCCTGGGCACCATACCCCCGGGTACCAGGCTCGCTTTGAAAGTTATTTCATCGAATCTTGCCACATGCAGTGGACAACGAAAGAGATTTGAAATGCTTAACAATTCGCAAACAGGCGAAATTATTTACAAATTTCGCTAGTTTGCGAATTGTTAAGTATTTCAAATCTCTTTCGTTGTCCACTGCATGTGGCAGGATTCGATGAAATAACTTTCAAAACGAGCTTGGTGCCCGGGGGTATGGGGTAACATCGCTTAGCTTCGGCTAAGCGATATTAGGAGCTTTTTCAAGACGGCTTGATAAATCTCCTGGAGAGCGAAACGTTGCCACAATAAAATGTCACAATAATTGCATTTGTGTCCTTTTACTTAACATATTGAAGGTAATTCTACGAACATTAAAATAATAGTAGACATGGTGGTTGTCAGGTAGTAGGCATCAGGATAGGCTGAGGTGACTAACCGAGTACCCCATGGTTAGTGCTGGGACCAGTACCCTTCCTCACTCATGTTAACGACATGACTGAAGTGATAACATTTTATATTTCAATCTATTCAGTTTTAAGGATAGATATGACATCACCCCTGAGTCAAGAATCATGAAAACCCTGTTTTTTTTAACTCAAGAGACGGTGACAGCAGCTGATACTCAAGTCACCACAAGCACTATACTCACACACACACACACACACACACACACACACACACACACACACACACACACACATCATTATAGAAACAAAAAGCTCTAAAATTCAAACAGTCTCAGGGTATATACACACTCGAGAAAATTTCAGGAAACGGTGACATGCGTGAGTGCACTCGATAACCTGAACAAATGTCAGTGCATTCGACAGTAAATAAATCTGACTCGTGTCTTTGTTATGGGAAGACAGGATCACTGAGGTCGTCACTATGACAAGAAAGTGTAACTATCTGTTTTGTAGCTTTTAAAGCAGTTAAGCTCGTAGTGTTTAAGAGCGTATGAGAATGTAGTAACGGATGGACTTACGGGAAGCCACGACAGTAGTATGATCGCTGACTGACCTGTGCTGGACACGGTGCTTAGAGTAAATAATAATAATAATAATAATAATAATAATAATGATAATAATAATAATAATAATATATTCATTCAGAACCTCGTGTATGATATACGTCAGAGTTGTCATTGGGTATACAGCACCTGTGTTAAGTCCACACCTGATCATGTATGAACAGAAATGAGAAAAATTCCAGAGGTTCGCAACAAAAACGATCACTGAGCTGTGGAAATATCTCAAGTAGGGTTGGAACAAACTTGAAAACGCTGGTACAGTCGACATTGTGGCATAGATAAAATCAAATGAACACAGATCTCAGAAAATACCTCTTAAAATACCTCTTAAAGTTTGTTCAGGAAGTGGAACAAGAAACAGAAATGGAAGAAGAAAACTACATACACAGCTCCTGCACACGTACAACAGGAGCCGGAGCTGCAACTCAAACACCTTCGTCACAAATGCATACAAACACACAGGGCAAATTAAACATGTCCATCACACACATGTCCCCCAAATAGAAAAACCCGTTATCCCACATTACAGTTCTGTGATCTACGATCTAAACATTAAAAACTCATAAATATGTGTTATTCAAGGGTATATTAATTAACCTATATTTACGTACCGGTATAGACAGCAACCAATAAATAAACAGATTTGCAGTGAGAGTATTTCATAGTTAACTATTGCTGGCATTACCAGGAACGCTGCTTAAGTTAGTATTCATAAATCCGCATCATAAAAATGCGCTTGAAGACTACGACTCTGAGTAGATGTGCATGATAATACATCAACATTAATCATTGTACAAAAAGAGCATTTAAGAACAACTACGATATTAAATCCATAAAGGAATGAAGATTTTCTAAGGCTATATAACCAGAATGAGACGACAGTCAAGATGGATTTCCAAAAGAGCAGAGACAAAGTGCAATGTCATCAGAAGCCTGTGATTATAACAGGAAAATTAAAGGAAGCTGGAAGGTACAACAGCATCGTCAAAAGATCCTAGAGAAAAACAAACAAAAAGGTCAACAGAAGCCGGAAGATACTTATAAAAAGTTAGCAAAAGCTATATGAAGCTTTAAATAGCTTCGCAATAGCCACAAGATACAAGAAGAAAGTTCGCCTAAGCTAAAAGTGAAATATATTGCAAACTCTTAAATAATCGAACATCCGTGTGTCTGTGAATGTGGACTGTCCTTGAAGTTAATATAACCTGCAGATGTTAGGTTATATTAAGGTGGTTTAGGCCGAGAATATGAAGTATAGAGTACAAACAAGAACCGAAAAGAAGGAATGAAGAATCGACATAACGGATGAAGAAAATGCTGCACGATAATGCTGGAATCAAGCGAAATATTTTACAAATCCATGTCCCAAAATTTTTGGCAGTGAAAAATTGTGTGCAAATATTGTATGTATTGTATGTAGTACTGTCCGTGTAAGAGGTGAGTGAAAAAATCTATGTGATGAATTTTACAGAATATTCATGAGTTATAATTGATCCGAAAGATTTATATTTCCGGATGGTTTGCTGTTCCAGACGTGGAACTGACTGGCCAGCAAAATATGTATAGTATACTGAATAGTGTCTACGACATGTAAATGGTTTAGTGGGTCATCGCCCCGTGACGACCTGGTCACTCACTGGACCTTGTGGGTGACGACCTGGTCACTCACTGGACCTTGCGGGTGACGACCTGGTCACTCACTGGACCTTGCGGGTGACGACCTAGTCACTCACTGGACCTTGTGGGTGACGACCTGGTCACTCACTGGACCTTGTGGGTGACGACCTGGTCACTCACTGGACCTTGTGGGTGACGACCTGGTCACTCACTGGACCTTGTGGGTGACGACCTGGTCACTCACTGGACCTTGCGGGTGACGACCTGGTCACTCACTGGACCTTGTGGGTGACGACCTAGTCACTCACTGGACCTTGTGGGTGACGACCTAGTCACTCACTGGACCTTGTGGGTGACGACCTGGTCACTCATAATCAATCATAATCAATCAAGCAACTAGAATAATGGATACAATAGGTCATCTATGCTGGTTCCCGTGTTTACGTTAGAGGAGAAAATTGCCTATTTCAAACCCAGTCGAAAAGATAATCACGTAATTCATATAATAATTAAGCTGCAGTGATGTATAATTGGTACATTTCAAATATTATATTTTCAATTACAGAGGATGTTATATCGTGTTAAAATATTGCTTTAGAGATGTTAATTGGATTTAAAATTTGATATATTTCGATTAAGGGAATATAAAATTGACTGTATCAGTGTATTGGACTCTGGTACAGAGGAGAGTTTTCCAAGACTGCCAGAATAAAAGGAGTTAATTTGGTTTTCTCGAGTATATATTGGAATGTTATGGTAAGCAATTCAACAAAGATAAAATAGACTAATTCCTTAAGCTCTAGCTGATTCAGGAAAGCTAGAAACGACTTGACTTACATATGAAGGAAGCTAGAGTCAGAGTTGTTGATGACTCGGTTTTGGGCAAGGATAATACTGAATCAGCCATCTTTTTTTTAAATTTGTAAAAAGTAAATTTAGCCTAAAAGATAGGGAGAAAATGGAATACGAGGATGATAAATTATATTTCAAAAAAAGTGGGATAAGAAGAAACAAATTCTGGAAAATTTGTATGAAGAAAAGATTATTTTTAAGAGAACTTGCGCTCCCATTTGACAACTAGAATGGATATTAAAATGACAGAGAAAAATCACGAGGAAGAAAAAGGTACAATACCGTGACTGGAACAATACAAAAAATAACCAGCACATAACAGAAAGAAACTAATAACGATGTTTCGGTCCGACTTGGTATATTAATTAGTCACCCACTAACACAAGAAGGTAAGAGAGACAGTATATATGCGAGAGGAGCGCAGAGACGGGACAAAGAGAGGGAAGAAGTGGAGATAGTAGTGGTGGAAGTAATGCTGGTAGTAGTAGTAGTAGTAGTAGTAGTAGTAGTAGTAGTAGTAGCAGTAGTAGTAGTAGTAGTAGTAGTAGTAGTAGTAGTAGTAGTAGTAGTAGCAATAGTAGTAGTAGTAGCAGTAGTAGTAGTAGTAGTAGTAGTAGCAATAGTAGTAGTAGTAGCAATAGTAGTAGTAGTAGTAGTAGTAGTAGTAGTAGTAGTAGTAGCAGTAGTAGTAGTAGTAGTAGTAGTAGTAGTAGTAGTAGCAATAGTAGTAGTAGTAGCAATAGTAGTAGTAGTAGCAGTAGTAGTAGTAGTAGTAGTAGTAGTAGTAGTAGTAGTAGTAATAGCAATAGTAGTAGTAGTAGCAGTAGTAGTAGTAGTAGTAGTAGTAGTAGTAGTAGTAGTAGCAATAGTAGTAGTAGTAGTAGTAGTAGTAGCAGTAGTAGTAGTAGTAGTAGAAGTAGCAGTAGTAGTAGTAGTAGTAGTAGTAGTAGTAGTAGTAGCAATAGTAGTAGTAGTAGTAGTAGTAGTAGTAGTAGTAGCAATAGTAGTAGTAGCAGTAGTAGTAGTAGTAGTAGCAGTAGTAGTAGTAGTAGTAGAAGTAGCAGTAGTAGTAGTAGTAGTAGTAGTAGTAAAAGTAGTAGTACTACTACTAGTAGTAGTAGTAGTAGTAGTAGAAGTAGTAGTACTACTACTAGTAGTAGTAGTAGTAGTAGTAGTAGTAAAAGTAGTAGAAGTAGCAGTAGTAGTAGTAGTAGTAGTAGTAGTAGTAGCAGTAGTAGTAGTAGTAGTAGTAGTAGTAGCAGTAGTAGTAGTAGTAGCAGTAGTAGTAGTAGTAGTAGTAGAAGTAGCAGTAGTAGTAGTAGTAGTAGTAGTAGTAGTAGCAGTAGTAGTAGTAGTAGTAGTAGTAGTAGTAGAAGTAGTAGTACTACTAGTAGTAGTAGTAGTAGTAGTAGTAGTAGTAGAAGTAGTAGTACTACTAGTAGTAGTAGTAGTAGTAGTAGAAGTAGTAGTACTACTACTACTAGTAGTAGTAGTAGTAGTAGTAGTAGCAGTAGTAGTAGTAGTAGTAGTAGTAGTAGTAGAAGTGGAGTAAGTCTAATCATTAGAAAAATCATCACTTGACCCAGGCTGTCAGACCACAATCACCAGACCCAGGTTGTCAGGCCACCATCACCAGACCCACGCTATCAACCACCATCACCAGACCCAGGCTGTCAGGCCACAATCACCAGATCCACGCTATCAACCACCATCACCAGACCCAGGCTGTCAGACCACCATCACCAGACCCAGGCTATCAACCACCATCACCAGACACAGGCTGTCAGACCACCATCACCAGACCCAGGCTGTCAGACCACCATCACCAGACCCAGGCTGTCAGGCCACCATCACCAGACCCACGCTATCAACCACCATCACCAGACCCAGGCTGTCAGGCCACCATCACCAGACCCAGGCTATAAACCACCATTACCAGACCAAGGCTGTCAGACCACCATCACCAGACCCACGTGATCAACCATCATCACCAGACCCAGGCTGTCAGTCCACCATCACAAGACCCAGGCTGTCAGTCCACCATCACCAGATCCAGGCTGTCAGACCACCATCACCAGACCCAGGCTGTCAGACCACCATCACCAGACGCAGGCTGTCAGACCACCATCACCAGACACAGGCTGTCAGACCACCATCACCAGACCCAGGCTGTCAGACCACCATCACCAGACACAGGCTGCCAGACCACCATCACCAGACACAGGCTGTCGGACCACCATCACCAGACCCAGGCTGTCAGACCACCATCACCAGACGCAGGCTGTCAGACCACCATTACCAGACCCAAGCTGTCAGACCGCCATCACCAGACCCAGGCTGTCAGACCACCATCACCAGACCCAGGCTGACAGACCACCATCACAAGACCCAGGCTGTCAGACCACCATCACCAGACGCAGGCTGTCAGACCACCATCACCAGACCCAGGCTGTCAGACCACAATCACCAGACACAGGCTGTCAGACCACCATCACCAAAGCCAGGCTGTCAGACCACCATCACCAGACCCAGGCTGTCAAACCACCATCACCAGACCCAGGCTGTCAGACCACCATCACCAGACCCAGTCTGACAGACCACCATCACCAGTCCCAGGCTGTCAGACCACCATCACCTGACCCAGGCTGTCAGACCACCATCAGCAGACGCAGGCTGTCAGACCACCATCACCAGAATCAGGCTATCAGGCCAATTATTACAAGACCCAGGCTGTCAGAGCACCATCACCAGACCCAGGCTGTCAGATCACCATCACCAGATCCAGGCTGTCAGACCACCATCACCAGACCCAGGCTGTCAGACCACAATCACCAGACCCAGGCTCTGAGGCCACCATCACCAGACCCAGGCTATCAGACCACTATCAGCAGACCCAGGCTTTCAGACCACCATCAGCAGACCCAGGCTATCAGACCACCATCACCAGACCCAGGGTATCAGACCACCATCACCAGACACAGGCTGTCAGACCACAATCACCAGACCCAGGCTGTCAGACCACCATCACCAGACCCAGGCTATCAGACCACCATCACCAGACCCAGGCTGTCAGACCACCATCACCAGGCCCACGCTATCAACCACCATCACCAGACCTCAGGCTGTCAGTCCACCATCATCAGACCCAGGCTATCAGACCACCATCACCAGACCCAGGCTGTCAGACCACCATCACCAGACCCAGGCTGTCAGACAACCAACACCAGACCCAGGCTGTCAGACCACCATCACCAGACCCAAGCTCTCAGACCGCCATCACCAGACCCAGGCTGTCAGACCACCATCACCAGACCCAGGCTGACAGACCACCATCACCAGACCCAGGCTGTCAGACAACCATCACGAGACCCAGGCTGTCAGACAACCATCACCAGACCCATGCTGTCAGATCACCATCACCAGACCCAGGCTGTCAGACCACCATCACCAAACCCCGGCTGTCAGTCCACCATCACCAGACCCAGGCTGTCAGACCACCATCACCAGACCCAGGCTGTCAGACCACCATCACCAGACCCAGTCTGATAGACCACCATCACCAGTCCCAGGCTGTCAGACCACCATCACCTGACTCAGGCTATCAGACCATTTATCACCAGACCTAGGCTGTCAGACCACCATCACCAGACCCAGGCTGTCAGACCTCAATCACCAGACCCAGGCTGTCAGACTACCATCACCAGACCCAGGCTGTCAGATCACCATCACCAGATCCAGGCTGTCAGACCACCATCACCAGACACAGGCTGTCAGACCACAATCACAAGACCCAGGCTCTCAGGCCACCATCAGCAGACCCAGGCTATCAGACCACCATCAGCAGACCCAGGCTATCAGACCACCATCAGCAGACGCAGGCTATCAAACCACCATCACCAGACCCAGGGTATCAGACCACCATCACCAGACCCAGACTGTCAAACCACCATCAGCATACCCAGGCTGTAAGACCACCATCATAAGACCCAGGTTGTCAGACCACCATCACCAGACTCAGGCTGTCAGACCACCATCACCCGACCAGGATGTCAGACCATAATCACTAGACCCAGGCTATCAGAACACCATCACCAGACCTAGGCTATCAGACCACTATCAGCAGACCCAGGCTATCAGACCACCATCAGCAGACCCAGGCTATCAGACCACCATCACCAGACCCAGGCTATCAGACCACCATCACCAGACCGAGGCTATCAGACCACAATCACCAGACCCAGGCTGTCAGACCACTATCACCACACCCAGGCCGTCAGACCACCATCACCAGACCCAGGCTATCAGGCCACCATCAACAGACCCAGGCTATCAGACCACCATCACCAGACCCAGGCTATCAGACCATCATCAACAGACCCAGGCTATTAGACCACCATCACCAGACCCAGGCTGTCAGACCACCATCACCAGACCCAGGCTATCAGGCCACCATCACCAGACACAGGCTATCAGACCACCATCACCAGACCCAGGCTATCAGACCATCATCAACAGACCCTCTCTGTCAGACCACCATCACCAGACTCAGGGTGTCAGACCACCATCACCAGACCCAGGCTGTCAGACCACCATCAGCAGACCAAAGCTATCAGGCCACCCTCACCATAGCCAGGCTGTCAGACCATCATCACCAGACTCAGGCTATCAGACCATCATCAACAGACCCAGGCTGTCAGACCACCATCACCAGACCCAGGCTGTCAGATCGCCATCACCAGAACCAGGCTGTCAGACCACCATCATCAGATTCAGGCTATCAGACCATCATCAACAGACCCAGGCTGTCAGACCACCATCAACAGACCCAGGCTGTCAGACCACCATCACCAGACCCAGGGTATCAGGCCACCATCACCAGACCCAGGTTATTAGACCACCATCACCAGACCAAGGCTATCAGTCAATTATCAACAGACCCAGGCTGTCAGACCACCATCACCAGACCCAGGCTCTCAGATCACCATCATCAGACCCAGGCTGTCATTTCACCATCACAATACCCAGGCTATCAGACCACCATTAACAGACCCAGGCTAACAGACCACCATCACCAGACCCAGGCTGTCAGACCACCATCAACAGATCCAGGCTATCAGACCACCATCACCAGAGCCAGCGTATCAGACCACCATCACCAGACCAAAGCTATCAGACCACAATCACAAGACCCAGGATATCAGACCACCATCACCAGACCCAGGCTATCAGACCACCAACACGAGACCCAGGCTGTCAGACCCCCATCACCAGACCCAGGCTGTCAGATCATTACAAGACCCAGGGTGATAGTCCACCATCACCAGAGCCAAACTGTCAGGCCACCATCACCAGACCCAGACTATCAGGCCACCATCATTAGACCCAGGCTGTCAGACCACCATAACCAGACCCACGCTGTCTGACGACCATCACCCGACCCAGGCTATCAGGCCATCATCACCATACCCAGGCTATCAGACCACCATCACCAGACTCAGGCTATCAGACCATTTATCACCAGACCCAGGCTGTCAGACCACCATCACCAGACCCAGGCTGTCAGACCACAATCACCAGACCCAGGCTGCCAGACCACCATCACCAGACCCAGGGTGTCAGATCACCATCACCAGATCCAGACTGTCAGACCACCATCACCAGACACAGGCTGTCAGACCACAATCACCAGACCCAGGCTCTCAGGCCACCATCACCAGACCCAGGCTATCAGACCACCATCAGCAGACCCAGGCTATCAGACCACCATCAGCAGACCCAGGCTATCAGACCACCATCACCAGACCTAGGGTATCGGATCACCATCACCAGACCCAGGCTGTCAGACCACCATGAGCAGACCCAGGCTTTCAGACCACCATCACAAGACCCAGGTTGTCAGACCACCATCACCAGACTCAGGCTGTCAGACCACCATCACCAGACCCAGGCTGTCAGACCACCTTCACCAGACCCAGGTTGTCAGACCATAATCACCAGACCCAGGCTATCAAGCCACCATCACCAGACCTAGGCTATCAGACCACCAAGAGCAGACCCAGGCTATCAGACCACCATCAGCAGACCCAGGCTATCAGACCACAATCACCAGACCCAGGCTATCAGGCCACCTTCACCAGACCCAGGCTATCAGACCTCCATCACCAGGCCCAGGCTATCAGACCATCATCAACAGACCCAGGCTATTAGACCACCATCACCAGACCCAGGCTGTCAGACCACAATCACCAGACCCAGGCTATCAGGCCACCATCATCAGACCCAGGCTATCAGACCACCATCACCAGACCCAGGCTATCAGACCATCATCAACAGACCCTCCCTGTCAGACCACCATCACCAGACCCAGGGTGTCAGACCACCATCACCAGACCCAGGCTGTCAGACCACCATCACCAGATCAAGGCTATCAGGCCACCCTCACCATACCCAGGCTGTCAGACCACCATCACCAGACTCAGGCTATCAGACCATCATCAACAGACCCAGGCTGTCAGACCACCATCACCAGACCCAGGCTGTCAGATCGCCATCACCAGAACCAGGCTGTCAGACCACCATCACCAGATTCAGGCTATCAGACCATCATCAACAGACCCAGGCTGTCAGACCACCATCACCAGGCTCAGGGTATCAGGCCACTATAACCAGATCCAGGTCATTAGACCACCATCACCAGACCCAGGCAATCAGACCATTATCAACAGACCCAGGCTGTAAGACCACCATCACCAGACCCAGGCTCTCAGATCACCATCAGCAGACCAAGGCTGTCAGATCACCATCACAATACCCAGGCTATCAGACAACCATCAACGGACCCAGGCTATCAGACCACCATCACCAGACCCAGGCTGTCAGACCACCATCACCAGATCCAGGCTATCAGACCACCATCACCAGTGCCAGGCTATCAGAACACCATCACCAGACCAAAGCTATCAGACCACAATCACCAGACCCAGGATATCAGACCACCATCACCAGACCCAGGCTATCAGACCACCAACACGAGACCCAGACTGTCAGACCCCCAACACCAGACCCAGGCTGTCAGATCACCATCACAAGACCCAGGGTGATAGTCCACCATCACCAGACCCAGGCTATCAGACCACCATCACCAGACCCAGGCTATCAGACCACTTTCACTAGACCCAGGCAGTCAGACCACCATCACCAGACCCAGGCTGTCAGAAAACCATCACCAGACCCAGGCTATCAGACCACCATCACCAGACCCAGGCTGTCAGACCACCATCACCAGACCCAGGCTGTCAGACCACCATCACCTGACCCAGGCTATCAGACCACCATCACCAGACCCAGGCTATCAGACCACCTTCACCAGACCCAGGCTGTCAGACCACCATCACCAGACCCAGGCTGTCAGACCACCATCACCAGACTCAGGCTATCAGACCTCCATCACCAGACCCAGGCTGTCAGACCACCATCACCAGACCCAGGCTATCAGACCACCATCACCAGACCCAGGCTGTCAGACCACCATCACCAGACCCAGGCTGTCAGACCACCATCACCAGACCCAGGCTATCAGAGCACCATCACCAGACCCAGGCTGTCAGACCACCATCACCAGACCCAGGCTGTCAGACCACCATCACCAGACCCAGGCTATCAGACCACCAAACCCCAGTCCCAGGCTATCAGACCACCATCACCAGACCCAGGCTGTCAGACCACCATCACCAGACCCAGGCTGTCACACCACCATCACCAGACCCAGGCTATCAGACCACCTTCACTAGACCCAGGCTGTCAGACCACCATCACCAGACCCAGGCTATCAGACCACCATCACCAGACCCAGGCTATCAGACCACCATCACCAGACCCAGGCTGTCAGACCACCATCACCAGACCTAGGCTATCAGACCACCATCACCAGACCCAGGCTATCAGACCACCATCACCAGACCTAGGCTATCAGACCACCATCACCAGACCCAGGCTCTCAGACCACTATCACCAGACCCAGGCTATCAGACCACCATCACCAGACCCAGGCTATCAGACCACCATCACCAGACCCAGGCTGTCAGACCACCATCACCAGACCCAGGCTATCAGACCACCATCACCAGACCCAGGCTGTCAGACCACCATCACCAGACCCAGGCTATCAGACCACCATCACCAGACCCAGGCTATCAGACCACCATCACCTTACCCAGGCTATCAGACCACCATCAACAGACCCAGGCTATCAGGCCACCCTCACCAGACCCAAGCTATCAGACCAACATCACAAGACCCAGGCTATCAGACCACCATCACCTGACCCAGGCTATCAGACCACCATCACCAGACCTAGGCTATCAGACCACAATCACCAAACCCAGGCTATCAGACCACCATCACCTGACCCAGGCTATCAGACCACCATCACCAGACCCAGGCTGTCAGACCACGATCACCAGACCCAGGCTATCAGACAACCATCAACAGACCCAGGCTATCAGACCACCATCACCAGACCCAGGCTGTCAGCCCATGATCACCAGACCGAAGCTATCAGACCACCATCACCAGATCCAGGCTGATAGACCACCATCACCAGACCCAGACTGTCAGACCACCATCGCCAGACCCAGGCTGTCAGACCACCATCACCAGACACAGACTGTCAGAACACCATCACCAGACCTAGGCTATCAGACCACTATCACCAGACCCAGGCTATCAAACCACCATCACCAGACCCAGGCTGTCAGACCACCATCACCAGACCCAGGCTGTCAGACCACCATCACCAGACCCTGGCTATCAGACCACCATCACCAGACCCAGGCTATCAGACCACCATCACCAGACACAGGCTATCAGACCACCATCACCAGACCCAGGCTATCAGACCACCATCACCAGATCCAGGCTATCAGACCACCATCACCAGACCCAGGCTATCAGACCACCATCACCAGACCCAGGCTGTCAGACCACCGTCACCAGACCCAGGCTCTCAGACCACCATCACCAGACCCAGGCTCTCAGACCACCTTCACCAGACCCAGGCTATCAGACCACCATCACCAGACCCAGGCTATCAGACCACCATCACCATACCCAGGCTATCGGACCACCTTCACCAGACCCAGGCTATCAGACCACCATCACCAGACCCAGGCTATCAGACCACCATCACCAGACCCAGGCTATTAGAGCACTATCACCAGACCCAGGCTGTCAGACCACCATCATCAGACCCAGGCTATCAGACCACCATTACCAGACCCAGGCTATCAGACCACCATCACCAGACCCAGGCTGTCAGATCACCATCACCAGACTCAGGCTATCAGACCACCATCACCAGACCCAGGCTATCAGACCACCATTACCAGACCCAGGCTATGAGACCACCATTACCAGACCCAGGCTATCAGACCACCATCACCAGACCCAGGCTGTCAGACCACCATCACCAGACCCAGGCTATCAGACCACCATCACCAGACCCAGGCTGTCAGACCACCATCACCAGACCCAGGCTGTCAGACCACCACCACCAGACCCAGGCTGTCAGACCACCATCACCAGACCCAGGCTATCAGACCACGATCACCAGACCCAGGCTGTCAGACCACCATCACCAGACCCAGGCTGTCAGACCACCATCACCAGACCCAGGCTGTCAGACCACCATCACCAGACCCAGGCTGTCAGACCACCATCACCAGACCCAGGCTATCAGACCACCATCACCAGACCCAGGGTATCAGACCACCATCACCAGACCCAGGCTATCAGACCACCATCACCAGACCCAGGCTGTCAGACCACCATCACCAGACCCAGGCTATCAGACCACCATCACCAGACCCAGGCTGTCAGACCACCATCACCAGACCCAGGCTGTCAGACCACCATCACCAGACCCAGGCTATCAGACCACCATCACCAGACCCAGGCTGTCAGACCACCATCACCAGACCCAGGCTGTCAGACCACCATCACCAGACCCAGGCTATCAGACCACCATCACCAGACCCAGGCTGTCAGACCACCATCACCAGACCCAGGCTGTCAGACCACCATCACCAGACCCAGGCTGTCAGACCACCATCACCAGACCCAGGCTGTCAGACCACCATCACCAGACCCAGGCTATCAGACCACCACCACCAGACCCAGGCTATCAGACCACCATCACCAGACCCAGGCTGTCAGACCACCATCACCAGACCCAGGCTGTCAGACCACCATCACCAGACCCTGGCTGTCAGACCACCATCACCAGACCCAGGCTGTCAGACCACCATCACCAGACCCAGGCTGTCAGACCGCCATCACCAGACCCAGGCTGTCAGACCACCATCACCAGACCCAGGCTATCAGACCACCATCACCAGACCCAGGCTGTCAGACCACCACCACCAGACCCAGGCTATCAGACCACCATCACCAGACCCAGGCTGTCAGACCACCACCACCAGACCCAGGCTATCAGACCACTATCACCAGACCCAGGCTGTCAGACCACCATCACCAGACCCAGGCTGTCAGACCACCATCACCAGACCCAGGCTGTCAGACCACCATCAGCAGACCCAGGCTGTCAGACCACCATCACCAGACCCAGGCTGTCAGACCACCATCACCAGACCCAGGCTGTCAGACCACCATCACCAGACCCAGGCTGTCAGACCAACATCACCAGACCCAGGCTGTCAGACCACCATCACCAGACCCAGGCTGTCAGACCACCATCACCAGACCCAGGCTGTCAGACCACCATCACCAGACCCAGGCTGTCAGACCACCATCACCAGACCCAGGCTGTCAGACCACCATCACCAGACCCAGGCTATCAGACCACCATCACCAGACCCAGGCTGTCAGACCACCATCACCAGACCCAGGCTGTCAGACCACCATCACCAGACCCAGGCTATCAGACCACCATCACCAGACCCAGGCTGTCAGACCACCATCACCAGACCCAGGCTGTCAGACCACCATCACCAGACCCAGGCTGTCAGACCACCATCACCAGACCCAGGCTGTCAGACCACCATCACCAGACCCAGGCTATCAGACCACCACCACCAGACCCAGGCTATCAGACCACCATCACCAGACCCAGGCTGTCAGACCACCACCACCAGACCCAGGCTATCAGACCACCATCACCAGACCCAGGCTGTCAGACCACCATCACCAGACCCAGGCTGTCAGACCACCACCACCAGACCCAGGCTGTCAGACCACCATCACCAGACCCAGGCTATCAGACCACCATCACCAGACCCAGGCTGTCAGACCACCATCACCAGACACAGGCTGTCAGACCACCATCACCAGACCCAGGCTATCAGACCACCATCACCAGACCCAGGCTATCAGACCACCATCACCAGACCCAGGCTGTCAGACCACCATCACCAGACCCAGGCTATCAGACCACCATCACCAGACCCAGGCTATCAGACCACCATCACCAGACCCAGGCTATCAGACCACCATCACCAGACCCAGGCTATCAGACCACCATCACCAGACCCAGGCTGTCAGACCACCACCACCAGACCCAGGCTATCAGACCACCATCACCAGACCCAGGCTGTCAGACCACCATCACCAGACCCAGGCTGTCAGACCACCATCACCAGACCCAGGCTGTCAGACCACCATCACCAGACCCAGGCTGTCAGACCACCATCACCAGACCCAGGCTGTCAGACCACCATCACCAGACCCAGGCTATCAGACCACCATCACCAGACCCAGGCTGTCAGACCACCATCACCAGACCCAGGCTATCAGACCACCATCACCAGACCCAGGCTGTCAGACCACCATCACCAGACCCAGGCTATCAGACCACCATCACCAGACCCAGGCTATCAGACCACCATCACCAGACCCAGGCTATCAGACCACCATCACCAGACCCAGGCTGTCAGACCACCATCACCAGACCCAGGCTGTCAGACCACCATCACCAGACCCAGGCTGTCAGACCACCACCACCAGACCCAGGCTATCAGACCACCATCACCAGACCCAGGCTGTCAGACCACCATCACCAGACCCAGGCTATCAGACCACCATCACCAGACCCAGGCTATCAGACCACCATCACCAGACCCAGGCTGTCAGACCACCATCACCAGACCCAGGCTGTCAGACCACCATCACCAGACCCAGGCTATCAGACCACCATCACCAGACCCAGGCTATCAGACCACCATCACCAGACCCAGGCTATCAGACCACCATCACCAGACCCAGGCTATCAGACCACCATCACCAGACCCAGGCTATCAGACCACCATCACCAGACCCAGGCTGTCAGACCACCATCACCAGACCCAGGCTATCAGACCACCATCACCAGACCCAGGCTATCAGACCACCATCACCAGACCCAGGCTATCAGACCACCATCACCAGACCCAGGCTATCAGACCACCATCACCAGACCCAGGCTATCAGACCACCATCACCAGACCCAGGCTATCAGACCACCATCACCACATGACATACTGAGGTAAAATACTTGAGTTTTTGACTCCCTTATTTAGATAATGTTTAATATAGTTTTATTTTCCCTTACTCATTTTTATTTATTTTTTTTTATGTTCTCAAGTAAATTATTATTTTTTAATAGATTTACGTTTAATTCTTAAAAATTCAATTTTAAGACAACTGCAATTATTTGCTAAAAGTTGCCAGATGCCAACATTATCGCCATTACTTTAGCTACGTATAGGCCTATGTAGCAGAGATGATAGGCCTATTGCAATCCTCCTCTTACACTCTAAAGAACCAGAGACTTGTGCAACAAAAGGAATTTTTACTGTGGAAAAGTTTCTCTAGTCAGTGACTTAGTCTCTCCAAAACTGAGAAAACAGTGGAAGAAGAAGAGTTTATTTGACCGTAATGATTTATTCTCTAAAAATAGGAGTTACATTAACTATCTACCATATAGCGTGTTGCTTGTTTATGTGTGTGTTACCAGCACATATGTGTGTGTTATCGGTTCTTGTTATCTGTCCATGTGTGTTACCAGCACATATGTATGTGTTATCTGTTCTTGTTATCTGTCCATGTGTGTTACCAGCTCATAAGTGTGTGTTATCGGTTCTTGTTATCTGTCCATGTGTGTTACCAGCACATATGTGTGTGTTATCTGTTCTTGTTATCTGTCCATGTGTGTTACCAGCTCATAAGTGTGTGTTATCGGTTCTTGTTATCTGTCCATGTGTGTTACCAGCACATATGTGTGTGTTATCTGTTCTTGTTATCTGTCCATGTGTGTTACCAGCTCATAAGTGTGTGTTATCGGTTCTTGTTATCTGTCCATGTGTGTTACCAGCACATATGTGTGTGTTATCTGTTCTTGTTATCTGTCCATGTGTGTTACCAGCACATATGTGTGTGTTATCGGTTCTTGTTATCTGTCCATGTGTGTTACCAGCTCATAAGTGTGTGTTATCGGTTCTTGTTATCTGTCCATGTGTGTTACCAGCACATATGTGTGTGTTATCTGTTCTTGTTATCTGTCCATGTGTGTTACCAGCACATATGTGTGTGTTATCGGTTCTTGTTATCTGTCCATGTGTGTTACCAGCTCATAAGTGTGTGTTATCGGTTCTTGTTATCTGTCCATGTGTGTTACCAGCACATAAGTGTGTGTTATCGGTTCTTGTTATCTGTCCATGTGTGTTACCAGCACATATGTGTGTGTTATCGGTTCTTTTTATCTGTCCATGTGTGTTACCAGCTCATATGTGTGTGTTATCGGTTCTTGTTATCTGTCCATGTGTGTTACCAGCTCATAAGTGTGAGTTATCGGTTCTTGTTATCTGTCCATGTGTGTTACCAGCACATAAGTGTGAATTATCGGTTCTTGTTATCTGTCCATGTGTGTTACCAGCACATAAGTGTGAGTTATCGGTTCTTGTTATCTGTCCATGTGTGTTACCAGCACATAAGTGTGTGTTATCGGTTCTTGTTATCTGTTCATGTGTGTTACCAGCACATAAGTGTGTGTTATCGGTTCTTGTTATCTGTCCATGTGTGTTAACAGCTCATAAGTGTGTGTTATCGGTTCTTGTTATCTGTCCATGTGTGTTACCAGCTCATATGTGTGTGTTATCGGTTCTTGTTATCTGTCCATGTGTGTTACCAGCTCATAAGTGTGTGTTATCGGTTCTTGTTATCTGTCCATGTGTGTTACCAGCTCATAAATGCGTGTTATCGGTTCTTGTTATCTGTCCGTGTGTGTTACCAGCTCATAAGTGTGTGTTATCGGTTCTTGTTATCTGTCCATGTGTGTTACCAGCTCATAAGTGTATGTTATCGGTTCTTGTTATCTGTCCATGTGTGTTACCAGCTCATAAATGCGTGTTATCGGTTCTTGTTATCTGTCCATGTGTGTATTACCTGTTTATGAGTGTGTCTGTTGTCTGTTTAGGTGCTTGTTTATGGAGATATATTAATAAGGTTAGTCACTGGTTCACTAAGTTCTATTCTGCATTTTTTAGAACCTTGGAAAAAGTTCATCAGGGCCCAGGGATTTATTTTACTATTGACTACTATTTGACTGTCATATATAATTTATGTTTTTCAGACCCACTGTAAAAACTAATTACTGGGACATCGTTTGTGTTTTCTTATGTGAAGACCGATAAGAAATAATTGTTAAAAACGGAGCACATTTCTTTCTCGTTATCAGTAAGGTGTCCAAATTTAGCTTTAAGTGAACCTAACTTTTCTCTAACCTTAGTTCTATACACTTGGAAAAACATTCCGAATTACGTTTTTGATTCTTTAGCAACTTTAATTTCATAGTCCCGTTTAGCTTTTCTTATCTCTCTTTAAACCTCCCTTTTAATGTGAATACATATATTGACTCATAAAATGACCCTCACCTAGTTTGATACGTCTACATATTCCTTTCTTCTGCCCTGAAAGATGTTTCAGGCTCCTTGTCATCAATTTCGGATCATGTGTACTCGTTCTCATTTCTCGGTAGGGGAAGAACAATTCTTTGGCCGCATTGTATAGAGTTTAGAAAACTGTCGTTGAAAGTTTTCATCGCTACCCGAGTCTTGGGGTGTTTTCTAAGACCATTGTAATCTGCTAAGGAAAAAATCTGGAATTCATACTGAACTATCTACACTTACTTATATTAAATATTACTGCCATCGATTTGTGGTCACTCGTGTAAAGTTCCTCTGTAATTTCTGAATTATTAACAAGGGTTTCCTTATTTGCCAGAAATGGAGATATTTCCCGTCATTGGTTCTGTCACAAATTGGTTTACAAAAAACAGTCTTGAATTACCTCCAGGAAGTCGTTTGACCCTAAATTCCCAGTCAAGAAATTCCAGTCATTGTGACTTAATTTAAAATCCCTTTAAAGACTGTGTTATGATACCTTGAAGCCTTTACAGTTTCCTCCCAAAGTAGTCTCCCTTGACCTCTATCCACGTCTGGGGACCGGTATATCACGATTAAAATTTGTTTATGCTTCTACATAAATTCTATCTTGACTGTGTGTGCTCCTTCTGTTCGTATCCGTTTTTATGCAGCAATTTATATAGTGATAAGTTACTTCATCTCATCTCTTACACTGGGCACAAGAGATAATTTGGAATACTTAACAATCCGTGACCGACCGAAATTTACACACATTTTATCACAGGCAAGAAAAGCCTAGAACCTTGACTCCCATCGCGAGTACTAAGTCAGAGTACTGAGTACTGTACCCAATATGCCAGACACTTCAACAGAAACTAGGCGTTGTTTACCGGAGATGATCGCACCAGGAAGTTAACAATTAATTGTATCTCAATTCTTGAATGCATTGATCCACAAGTTATTTTCAGAAAGCGTAACAATCCATGCATGCAAGAAATGAGATGAAACAACTTGTCACTTACCTGGTGCCACCGATCTGACAACCAATCCCTAGTTACAACTGAGCTTCCCTAGCTACGTGAGGTCTGGCATGGTAGGTAGAATATTGTGCTTTATCTGGCTGCTCGTATGTGGAGTGAAAGTGCGTGAGGTCTGGCATGGTAGATAGAATACTGTACTTTATCTTGCTGCTCGTATGTGGAGTCAAAGTGCGTGAGGTCTGGCATGGTAGGTAGAATACTGTGCTTTATCTTGCTGCTCGTATGTGGAGTCAAGGTGCGTGGGTGTGAAGCTCTTCTGGATATAAATGATCATATTTTTGTAAATAATTTGGCTCGGTCACAGATTAAGGATGCATATAATTTCAGAAAGAGATTTCTCTCCTGAGAGTCTAAGACGAATAAGCAATAGAAACCCCAAAGCCGTGATAAAGATTGTCGTTTAATATTCAAACATCTTTATCAAAAATTCAAATGTTACATAGCATTAAACTCTATCATGAGTGCTGAAACAAGAATAGCGATCTGTATCAAGACTAAAACGTTATATTTAAAGTCATCAAATTCAGCTTACATCAAAGATACGCAAATCCAACAATTTTATAATAACATAAAATTTATACTTAGTTTTATACTCACGAATAAAATGCAGTGTGTGAAGAATTAAACACATGTAACTGAGTTGTTCGACACAGAGGGACTCAAAACATTACAAGATCCAATATCTTCGATGTTGTCAAAATAATGAAATCGACAGATATAAGAGTACGGTTTGTAAGTGTTCAAGTGACTGTGTTTCCTGACTGCAGTATTACATAGTGTAAATAAAAGGTCAGAGCGGAATGATCTACCTAGTTGTTGTGAAATGTGGTATTGAAAGTTACTTGAGGTTCTCCTCACAGTATAAACATTACAGCTCCAGCACTTGGAAAGTTACTTGAGGTTCTCCTCACAGTATAAACATTACAGCTCCAGCACTTGGAAAGTGACTTGAGGTTCTCCTCACAGTATAAACATTACAGCTCCAGCACTTGGAAAGTGACTTGAGGTTCTCCTCACAGTATAAACATTACAGCTCCAGCACTTGGAAAGTTACTTGAGGTTCTCCTCACAGTATAAACATTACAGCTCCAGCACTTGGAAAGTGACTTGAGGTTCTCCTCACAGTATAAACATTACAGCTCCAGCACTTGGAAAGTGACTTGAGGTTCTCCTCACAGTATTCCTCACAGTATAAACATTACAGCTCCAGCACTTGGAAAGTGACTTGAGGTTCTCCTCACAGTAAAAACATTACAGCTCCAGCACTTGGAAAGTGACTTGAGGTTCTCCTCACAGTATAAACATTACAGTTCCAGCACTTGGAAAGTGACTTGAGGTTCTCCTCACAGTATAAACATTACAGTTCCAGCACTTGGAAAGTTACTTGAGGTTCTCCTCACAGTAAAAACATTACAGCTCCAGCACTTGGAAAGTGACTTGAGGTTCTCCTCACAGAATAAACATTACAGCTCCAGCACTTGGAAAGTGACTTGAGGTTCTCCTCACAGTATAAACATTACAGCTACAGCACTTGGAAAGTGACTTGAGGTTCTCCTCACAGTATAAACATTACAGCTCCAGCACTGGAAAGTGACTTGAGGTTCTCCTCACAGTATAAACATTACAGTTCCAGCACTTGGAAAGTGACTTGAGATTCTCCTCACAGTATAAACATTACAGCTCCAGCACTTGGAAAGTGACTTGAGGTTCTCCTCACAGTATAAACATTACAGTTCCAGCACTTGGAAAGTGATTTGAGGTTCTCCTCACAGTATAAACATTACAGTTCCATCACTTGGAAAGTGACTTGAGGTTCTCCTCACAGAATAAACATTACAGCTCCAGCACATGGAAAGTGACTTGAGGTTCTCCTCACAGTATAAACATTACAGCTACAGCACTTGGAAAGTGACTTGAGGTTCTCCTCACAGTAAAAACATTACAGCTCCAGCACTTGGAAAGTGACTTGAGGTTCTCCTCACAGTATAAACATTACAGTTCCAGCACTTGGAAAGTGACTTGAGGTTCTCCTCACAGTATAAACATTACAGCTCCAGCACTTGGAAAGTTACTTGAGGTTCTCCTCACAGTAAAAACATTACAGCTCCAGCACTTGGAAAGTTACTTGAGGTTCTCCTCACAGTATAAACATTACAGCTCCAGCACTTGGAAAGTGACTTGAGGTTCTCCTCACAGTATAAACATTACAGCTCCAGCACTTGGAAAGTGACTTGAGGTTCTCCTCACAGTATAAACATTACAGCTCCAGCACTTGGAAAGTTACTTGAGGTTCTCCTCACAGTATAAACATTACAGCTCCAGCACTTGGAAAGTTACTTGAGGTTCTCCTCACAGTATAAACATTACAGTTGCAGCACTTGGAAAGTTACTTGAGGTTCTCCTCACAGTATAAACATTACAGCTCCAGCACTTGAAAAGTTACTTGAGGTTCTCCTCACAGTATAAACATTACAGCTCCAGCACTTGGAAAGTTACTTGAGGTTCTCCTCACAGTAAAAACATTACAGCTCCAGCACTTGGAAAGTGACTTGAGGTTCTCCTCACAGTATAAACATTACAGCTCCAGCACTTGGAAAGTGACTTGAGGTTCTCCTCACAGTATAAACATTACAGTTCCAGCACTTGCAAAGTTAAACAACACTAAGCCCAGGATCCACACTTCATAAATGTTCAAATTTTGTGTTGATTATGCAATATAAAAGGAAATTCTGTTTGTGAATTAGATTATTTTAATATATTATGTAATTATTTACGATTTTGAAAACACAAATTGTCTCTGGCCTATGGAGGCCAATTTTATGTGGTGTTTATCTTCAGGAACTGTGTAAGTTACTGGAGGTAAAGTTATGTTTAAAAACATTCTTAATGTCAAACTGTTCATAATTTGTACATATATTGTAGACCATGTTTAGCAGTGTATTGATTTTATATTATTTGAGCCTTCATTTTACAGTAATTTTCTGTTTTGATATACGCGAACGTTGGTAATGTTTCCTTGCACATGCCGTTCTTGTTTACCTAGCAAGTAAGTAGGTACTTGGGTGTTAGTCACCTTGCACATGCCGTTCTTGTTTACCTAGCAAGTAAGTAGGTACTTGGGTGTTAGTCACCTTGCACATGCCGTCCTTGTTTATCTAGCAAGTGAGTAGGTACTTGGGTGTTAGTCACCTTGCGCATGCCGTCCTTGTTTACCTAGCAAGTAAGTAGGTACTTGGGTGTTAGTCACCTTACACCTGCTGTCCCTGTTCACCTAGCAAGTAAGTAGGTACTTCTGTTTTAGTCACCTTGCACCTGCTGTCCGTGTTCACCTAGCAAGTAAGTAGGTACTTGGGTTTTAGCCACCTTACACCTGCTGTCCGTGTTCACCTAGCAAGTAAGTAGCTACTTGGGTTTTAGCCACCTTACACCTGCTGTCCCTGTTCACCTAGCAAGTAAGTAGGTACCTGGATGTTAGTCTACTGGACTGGATCGCATCCTGGGGCACAAGGTTACAGGACACCAGTGTAAATAAAGACATATAGTTCTCAATGATGCACTGGCATTATTGGGCGGCTAACCCTCTTGATTAAAAATCCGAACGCAATCTTACCTTTTCTCACGTACTCTTGAATGCATCATAAGTAACTGAAACGTGGGTAGCATTCACCCTAGATTTTTACAAGTATACTGGCAGGAACTTTTATATTGTATATCAGTGTGGTGATCCATAGGTAGATTTTCTGTGACCCACGAACACTCATGCAAGAAAGTCTGTTCAGTAAATTAAATATTTTGCGCGGAATACAGTATGCATGACAGCCTCTGTAATTCTTGTATCATTTATATAAATATCACCAGAATGGCCAGTTTAACAGTAAAACGAGAGCCACTCTAGTTCGTGAATAAAGGAGGAAGCGTTCAGTACGTTCCAGGTATGTTAGGTAAGGCACATATGCAACAGTTAGGTATCTTTATTACGAAACGTTTCGCCTACACAGTAGGCTTCTTCAGTC
This sequence comes from Cherax quadricarinatus, assembly GCF_038502225.1. Lineage (NCBI taxonomy): Eukaryota > Metazoa > Arthropoda > Malacostraca > Decapoda > Parastacidae > Cherax > Cherax quadricarinatus. Next base: position 30,686,549 of record NC_091326.1, read on the forward strand.
GCCTACTGTGTAGGCGAAACGTTTCGTAATAAATATACCTAACTGTTGCATATGTGCCTTACCTAACAACCTGTCGGTATTTTATACCATTTTAAAATTCACGTTCCAGGTATCTTGGTCGTTCAGTACATGCCAGGTAACTTGGTCGTTCAGTACATCTTGGTCGTTCAGTACATGCCAGGTATCTTGGTCGTTCAGTACATGCCAGGTAACTTGGTCGTTCTGAACACATCAGTCAGCCTCGGACCTTCACATGAGCTGACTCAAGAATACTATTCCCTATTAACTAGTAAACGATTTCATTTACTGTAGCCGTCTAGACGAGCATCAGCAGGAAAAGAAAGATTCTTGAGACAAGCAGAGTGTTCAACTTGAAGTCCAACATAAAAGTCTAATTCATTGAAAATATAGTGGTGAGAGAATATGTGGAGGCATTGTAAAATAGTTCACGATACAGCGTGCTCAGTTTGCAGAAAAATTACGAAGTGATATTTTGATGTTGAAACGCACACAAGAAATGCCGAAGGATGCTTCATGTTGTTTTCGGAAACCTCAAAATACCAGCCTTACCCTGTCACATGCAATCGCCGCAGCTGCTATGAAAAGAACAAAAGCGTTAGAGACAGATAAGCAGTGTGAAGTGTGTCTTTGTGTCTCCGAAAGAGTTGCAAGAGCACTATGTAAACTCAAGGAACATTGGTCTTTGCAATTAAAACATATAATAAAGCAATGGAAATACTTTTGACTGTCTCTGGATGAAAGATTAGACGTTAGTGAGAAGACCAAGTCATCGTATTTATACGTATTGTAGATATGGTTTCTGCATCACAGGGTCAATTAACCAAAAGAGAATCTTTGGATATCAGTACAACAAAAAAGACGTAGACAATCTTGCAATTGTTGATTTGGCTGTAAGTGAATATGTATGATTTTGTATTGGTTCTTCTACTGTAACTGAAAGCGTAAAACGAACAATGATAGGCTGTAAAATGTAACGAGTTACTTCGATGAAAAGGAATGGAAAGACTGTATCACACTAAACGTTATTGTTCTCTAAGAAGCAACTTGTGGCAAGATACTAATTAAAATCTGCAAGAAATCTTTGAGACATAGAAAGTGAACGTTTTTCCTTGAAGAACCAAGTTCAGAATCTGTGTGAAAAAAAAGACATTTATGTACAGTTTTGGACATTAATTATAGGAAATTCTTCGCCACGAGTGACTTCTTCAGTCCTGAAGATAAATGGTTCAGAGAACCGACAAGTTGATAAACTAGACACATGTGCAACGCTTGGTATCTTTATTGAGGAAATGTTTCGCCACACAGTGGCTTCATCAGTCCATACAAAGGAGAATGGTTAAGAACAGGAGGAGTTTGAGGAAATCAGTCCCTCAGGCTGGAGTCGATGTTATCAGTCCATCAATCTCGAAAAGAATACAGCATCTTGGGATCTTAATACAGGGAATTCTTCACTTGCCTAACCTATAGACATGACCTACTTCCACATTTGGATTTGTCAAATGTGATACCACCTACGACTGCTGCACCTCTCCTGCCTACAGTATATAAGCCACTTCGATTGATGGGCTGAGTACATCGACTCAAGGCTGAGGGACTGATTACCTCAAGCTCCTCCTGTTCTTCACCAGTATCCTTTGTATGGACTGATGAAGCCACTGTGTGGAGAAACATTTCCTATAATATGTATATGTTCAAGTCTCGTTGGTATCACCATATCATCTCTCAGAATCTAGTGACCTACCACTACACTCTGGTCGGTATCACCATACCATCTCTCAGAATCTAGTGACCTACCACTAGACTGTGGTCGGTAACACCATACCATCTCTCAAAATCTAGTGACCTACCACTACACTGTGGTCGGTATCACCATACCATCTCTCACAATCTATTGACCTACCACTACACTCTGGTTGGTATCACCATACCACCTCTCAGAATTTAGTGACCTACCACTACACTGTGGTCGGTATCACCATACCACCTCTCAGAATCTAGTGACCTACCTCTAAAATCTGGTCCTTATCACCATACCATCTCTCACAATCTATTGACCTACCACTACACTCTGGTTGGTATCACCATACCACCTCTCAGAATTTAGTGACCTACCACTACACTGTGGTCGGTATCACCATACCACCTCTCAGAATTTAGTGATCTACCACTACACTGTGGTCGGTATCACCATACCACCTCTCAGAATCTAGTGACCTACCACTACACTCTGGTCAGTATCACCATACCACCTCTCAGAATCTAGTGACCTACCACTACACTCTGGTCAGTATCACCATACCATCTCTCAGAATCTAGTGACCTACCACTACACTCTGGTCGGTATCACCATACCATCTCTCAGAATCTAGTGACCTACCACTACACTCTGGTCGGTATCACCATACCATCTCTCAGAATCTAGTGACCTACCACTACACTCTGGTCAGTATCACCATACCATCTCTCAGAATCTAGTGACCTACCACTACACTGAAATATCTGATGATTGAGTGTTGAAAAATTCTTGAGAATTTCCATGTTTCTGGGAACGAAATCATTTCACTTGTATTACTAAAACGTTTCGCATGCTCAATAGATTTTTTCATGTGAATACAGAGGCAACACTCATACTGGAGACAATAGATGCAATATAGTGACCCCTGGTAGCAACTACAGGTAAGTAGATGAATGGTTCAGAGAACCTGCAAGTTGACAAATTAGACACATGTGTAACACTTAGGTATGTTAGGTAAGACACATATGCAACAGTTAGGTATCTTTATTTCGAAACGTTTCGCCTACACAGTAGGCTTCTTCAGTCGAGTACAGAAAAGTTGATAGAAGCAGAAGATACTTGAAGACGATGTAATCAGTCCATCACCCTTAAAGTTGGTACAGACCATCAACTTCGACAACCTCTTCTAGTGAGAACGGCTGGGTTTGAGAGGGACCTGCCCTCCCAAAGCAACCTACGTCTCACCTCCTGGCACTATATAAAGCCCCATTCTGTCACTTCAACTTCATATTGTTTCAGACAATGGAACAATGCTCTTCTCCAGACTGAGGGACTGACCACCTCAAAACTTTAAGGGTGATGGACTGATTACATCGTCTTCAAGTATCTTCTGCTTCTATCAACTTTTCTGTACTCGACTGAAGAAGCCTACTGTGTAGGCGAAACGTTTCGAAATAAAGATACCTAACTGTTGCATATGTGTCTTACCTAACAATCTGTCGGTATTTTATACCATTTTAATGTTCATTCTGTCAGACACTGCAACACAAGGGTATCTTGGTACAGACCATCAACTTCGACAACCTCTTCTAGTGAGAACGGCTGGGTTTGAGAGGGACCTGCCCTCCCAAAGCAACCTACGTCTCACCTCCTGGCACTATATAAAGCCCCATTCTGTCACTTCAACTTCATATTGTTTCAGACAATGGAACAATGCTCTTCTCCAGACTGAGGGACTGACCACCTCAAAACTTTAAGGGTGATGGACTGATTACATCGTCTTCAAGTATCTTCTGCTTCTATCAACTTTTCTGTACTCGACTGAAGAAGCCTACTGTGTAGGCGAAACGTTTCGAAATAAAGATACCTAACTGTTGCATATGTGTCTTACCTAACAATCTGTCGGTATTTTATACCATTTTAATGTTCATTCTGTCAGACACTGCAACACAAGGGTATCTTGGTACAGACCATCAACTTCGACAACCTCTTCTAGTGAGAACGGCTGGGTTTGAGAGGGACCTGCCCTCCCAAAGCAACCTACGTCTCACCTCCTGGCACTATATAAAGCCCCATTCTGTCACTTCAACTTCATATTGTTTCAGACAATGGAACAATGCTCTTCTCCAGACTGAGGGACTGACCACCTCAAAACTTTAAGGGTGATGGAACACTTAGGTATCTTTAATGAGGAAACGTTTCGCCACACAGTGGCTTCATCAGTCCATACAAAGGAGAATGGTGAAGAACAGGACAAGTTTGATTCTTTTCAAGACTGATGGAGTAATCACATCGATTCAAGGCTGAGGAACTGATTGCCTCAAACTCCTCCTGTTCTTCACCATTCTCCTTTGTATGGACTAATGAAGCCACTGTGTGGCGAAACGTTTCCTCATTAAAGATACCCAAGTGTTACACATATGTCTAATTTATCAACTACAGATAAGTTATAAAGAAAATTTACTCTAACACAGGTTTGTACCGCTTCTTCTACTTGTTATTGTATTCGTGAGAGATAAACGTGACATTCGTGTCCCACGAACCTGGAATTTATCATCCACTCAACACTACATCAGTTTCTGGACTTGGGAATCAACGTCAGTATCATAATGCCTCTTGTTTTCCTCTCAAAAGCAATTTTCTATATTTTAAACTGGGTTGAAGTGTATCTACAAGCAAGCAGATTACAAACACAGGCAGCGATACGTCTGGCAAGGAGGTGACAGAGGTAAATAATGAACGTTGAGTTTTGAACGTTTATAAGATTTGGAGCAATAATGGGATGGTTAATGTGGCCTGGTATATGGGTTCATCCTCACGTATATTCCCATATAAATATGACGTAGGATAAAAACAAATAAAATATTTATACGAAGTAAACACCACACAGCAATTATAATATTAATAAAAATATTACTAATGTGATAACTAAGAATAACTCAACATTATTATGAACAATACAACTCACTGTATATTAGTTAAAAGAGCATTCAGAGAGGTACTGTGCAAGTTATTTGGCCCAACAGTCCCTGAGATGTAGCTCAACACGATCGAAAAGATCGAGCATTGTAGCTCAACACGATCGAAAAGAGCGAGAGCTGTAGCTCAACACAATTAAAAAGATTGAGAGCTGTAGCTCAACACGATCGAAAAGAGCGAGAGCTGTAGCTCAACACGATCAAGTGTCCCGTTGGGGTTCCGTAACGTGGGTTGCGTAATAACACTAATTTAAGCGGTAATGAAGTATATTAACATAGAATATATGGGTAGCGCCAAGCCTGACCTACGTCTCCACTCCCTATCCTTCGACTGACTCATGAGATGGTTCCTAGGGGTGAGCGGCGTTCAAAACATGCTAGGGTCAGCTGTAACAGTGAATAACAAGTGATTCACACAAACAGTTGGCAGTGAGTACTATTACTGACACTGGTAACTGGTACTGGTACTACTAAGAGCTCGGCAATACTAACGTATGTCATCCCGACACACAGCTAATACAAACTAGAGATGGCAGGCTTACGGCTTGGGCTGATTCCATACAATGTCAAAGTACACAACAATTGAACATTATAACATACGTAACTTACTGTAATGCATTACAAGGTACGATATAGCAGAACTCATAGAATGAACTCAACATTGGGGTTACACAAAAGAAGGGATAAAAAAAATTTGATTAATTGATCTGTATTCATGTGATCTACGGAAGGAAGGAAGTATTTAACAGAAAGGCAGACTTGGTGCACTTAAATCTAGACTGATAAATCTCAGAATTCGAAGAGAACGTGAACACACAAAAAAAATCTTAAATATTAATAAATTGATATTGTAGCAGACAGTAGAAATACAATTTAAACTACATTATTCGTCTATACAGGTTAGTTACATTTAACCCCAACTCTGCTAGTGTGAGATTGACATATGCAGAATGGGTGTCATCTCTGGCAGGATCAAACTCTGTTGCACTGGCTAACTCATGCTGTATTTGAGGCAGCTCTGAATTGGTAGTTACAAATGATACTCGAGGATTTCTCAATACCTGTCGCGTACGTAGAGAAAAACGATATTCAGGTTGATCGACTGACTGAGTACTAGAGGTAGAAGGTACAGGATCAGGAGGATTATCAGAATCTCTCACATTAGTACTGGTCAGTATAAAGAATCGCATTTAGATCATATGAAGTTAGTATGTGATGATAATGATGTTCCAACCCAGACTAAGTCACTACTACAGACACTGGCAACTGCTTACTGGTGCTGGATCGATATGAAATGCCAGGAAGGCGGAGCTCATTGAGCTTACAGTATTTTTAGCATGGCAAGAAGCTCTAGGTCAAAACCATCAAGAGGCTCAGGAGCTGTACTTCAACCCTCTCAAATGCTTTTGCAACTTGGGATGAATTACACAAACCATTGGGAAGATATTTAATACTTAATACAGCATCAGATATACTGCCATTGATACACGAAGCTTTTGAGACAATCACAGATCAACTCTGAGTGGCAGACACTGTCAGAGCAGCAAGACTTACTGAGTGGCAGACACTGTCAGAGCAGCATCACTTACTGAGTGGCAGACACTGTCAGAGCAGCAAGACTTACTGAGTGGCAGACACTGTCAGAGCAGCATCACTTACTGAGTGGCAGACACTGTCAGAGCAGCAAGACTTACTGAGTGGCAGACACTGTCAGAGCAGCAAGACTTACTGAGTGGCAGACACTGTCAGAGCAGCATCACTTACTGTTGATAATCTCAACACTTTGGAGAAGAAACAAATTGATGTAAACATCAGGAAACTTATTTTCCTTGGCAATGAAAGATGTTTTAGAGCAGTGAATCGTGAATTTAATTTAGGAAGCATCACCGTTTGGTGTCTAAAAATAAATATATATATTTTTTTATTCTTTTATTTTTTTTCTAGAGGATGAAGGTTCCCAGGACAGTTCCAGAGGTGGTACCTCCCTATATTATGTATATATATATATATATATATATATATATATATATATATATATATATATATATATATATATATATATATATATATATATATATATATATATATATTGTACATATATATATGTATATATATATATACATATATATATATATATATATATATATATATATATATATATATATATATATATATATATATATATATATATATATATATATATATATATATATATATATATATATATATATATATATATATATATATATATATATATATATATATATATATGTATATATATATATTTATATATATATTTATATATATAACAAGTAAAATAACAAGACACCGAGTATATATAATAGAGGTCGTTTTGGATACTGAGAATTTATGGCCGTTTCAGGGTCTATCAAGACGCATAGTCAAGTGCATTCTGTAGGAAGCAAGACGCTTTCCGGATATGTGTGCAAGAAAGGGTATGGGCAAAAATTCTCCATATATAAAGGGGACCAAATTCCCTGAGGCAGTATTGAACTTAGATCATTTATAACTAAGAGTAACAAAGAGTAAAGAGCGCATCCTAATGAAGTACTCTGTGAACAATGTCTGAAGAGAAGCTTCGTTGATCTTGAACAAAAGAAATGTTGATTTGCCAGAAAGGCTTTAAGAAAGATCATGAGTTGGCATCGTAGAATATGGTAACGCTGTTTCGCATTATATATTTTCAAGTGAAATGAAGGTCACCATCACAGACTGACCTTCGGCAAAGCCATTGCAAATAGACGTATCGAGCCAGAGTAGAGGATCAATAGCAGAGCAGCTCCGTCTGTTTGCGAACTGATGTGAGGATATATAGTTGTGTATCTGAGTACTAGTCTCTTGTTAACCACGTATTTCATTAGTTTACAAATAGCACTAGCAGTAGGTAGATAACAGGAGGGCCTGACGCACCCGGTTTCCGAAAAGGGAAGACCACAGCAGACTTCCACTGAGTGGGTACCACTCCTGTAGACCAAACACGATTGAAGATGGATGATAAAATGTGCGTTTCTGAAGTGAGCAAATGCTAAAGCATGAGAACATTGTCGTCACTAGACCCAGCTGCCATAGGTTTATATTTCGACAGTGCTAGTGCAAGTAAGAGATGAACAGGGGCAGATATAAGGTTTATCGATGCAAGCAGTTTGCAAGCGATTTCAGGAAGTGGGTAATATCGAAGGGAAAACTAAGCGAACTGGCGTCCAACTGCGTTAGCGACATCACTGGAATTTGCTAATTCCACACTGGTCATGGCAATCACTGGAGCTGCTTCACTAGGGCATTTGACTGCCAGTTTCCTCACATTTCTTCCAGACTCACAGGAGATGTGGTGTTTAAAGAGACGTAAGCACGCCAACAAGCATGCTTGCCTGCTTGTATAATACGTCGAGAATGTGCTTGTGCTTGTCTGAAAGCTACATAGCAGGCAATGGTGCGATTATACCGATACCAACCTTAAGTGGCATGTTTTAGACGGGTGGCCCTAGCACAACCTAGTGATAACCAGGGTAACCACTTATTGAAATGTTCACCGGGGGTCAGCGAGATGTCGACTCTCGCAGCTGAAAGAAGAGATGCAGCAAAGAAATGTAAAGACTCGTAATGGAGGAAGTGTAATGATGAAAGAAAAGGAGACAGTGAAAAGAGAAACCAACTTATATGTTGAAACTGCCACGGAGAGCGGTGACAAGGACGAGTGTAGGAACAAGAAGTAAGAATAATGGGAAAGTAGGCGCTATCATGATGGCCGTCAACCACTTCCAAATCAAAGTTCGACATCACAGACGTTAAACGAAGTGAGAGATCAATACACGAAAAAGTGTGCGTCCGAGGGTCTGAGTGGGTAAGAAAAAAATTCCAGCGGTATACTCCTAAAGTCAAAAATGGGCCCACCCCAAACGAAATGGTGGCCAAGGGTGTACCTAAGTGTCTGACGATAAGTAGGTGAGAATTAGATAGGTACAACAAATAAATCTGACGATAAGGAGTGAGGTTTAGAAAGGTACACCAAATAAATCGTATACTGCTTTCTAAATAAATACAAGCTACATTAAATGAAATGGGAAGAGTCTTCGCGCTCCTTACTGAGTATGAAATTATCTGGGGAATAATCCAAGTCTATGGAGGAATCAGAATTTATAACAGAGTATTTGCACATTTGGCATCTAAAGTTTCCCCCATCTGAAGGAAAAACATAGAGGGAGACGCCAGAGACGTGAGAGTAGAAAGATGTGGATTGTTTACATGTAAGAGGTTGTAAGGGTATCGTATTATCAGAACATTGAAGAGGAGAGGTGGGAAGGATTGCAGAAATTTTCGTAGTGAAGAAGAGTGTACGGGATGGGTGTCTGGAGGAAGACTGGGAGAAAAGGAACAAGAAGGGTCTTGGAGAACAGAAGGAGAATCTGGAGTAGAACCAGAAGGCTCTGCATGAACCTTCACCTTTATAACAAGAGTAAACATTGTGTGGGTTGTGGAAGGTGAAAGTCAAGTATGAGGTGCGGAGGGAACTCCCTCGAGTCTGTTGCTGACAAAAGGTGACAGATAGAGTTCTGTAAGAGACACAAGTCTGGAAGCTTTGCGAGCATATGAAATCCTGGGTAAAAGATCGGATCTGCAAAAATTAAGACGAGGGCGTTTGAGTTCGTGGACGCGGGTGTTATCCACTGTTTGTAGTTTTAACATGTTAAGTGCCTTTGAGGTATCATTAACCCGCACTACACGTACCCCGTCGTCCTGAGTATGAAACGTGACCTTCGGGCTTATCGCTCTCAAGCTTGTTTGTCGATCTTTCAGACGTCCATCTTATCCAATGGGTCTGTGGGGTGGAGTGTAAAATATTTTGGCCAGGTCTGAGGGCCAAATACCTCATGAAGGAGTAGTGGAGTCTACTGTGTTGATTTCTTATGTTTATAGTTTGCAAGAAGGCGAAGAGTATCGTTTAGAATCACAAGAGCGATCCACAAACTTTTTTCCAACACACCGGCCGTCTCCCACCAAGTGAGATTAACCCGAAAAATTAACAAAAGAAAATTCTTTTGCATTTGGTAATTTATGCAGGAGGAGGGGCTACTAGCCCCTTTCCCCCGGCATTTGAGTCGCCTCTTAAGACAGGCATGGCTTACAGAGAAAGGATTCTTCTCCCTTCTCCATTATGGTTTAGAAGACTATATAAATGAACTGGGAATAAGATATACAACTTAGAAAATCATCTTCAGTTTCCTAGTCTTCCACCCACCATCGAGTCCAGCAAGGGAAGACTGACTCCTGCACTAAAACAAACGACCCCAAGGCTAATACAGAGCTATATGCGAGTCACCAACAGCTAGCATACGGCAGTCACAGGCCCGAAATGGTGACACTATCACCAGAAAAGTGTCTCCAGAAGAGTGCTGCCGTAACCTGCAGTCCACACTACCGATCAGCTCAACTTCCAGGCAAGGAGTAACAAGTTATTTACGAGCCGCTGTGCACGGCAAACACACAAGGCAGAGTTCAGATAGGTCTCTACACATAACTATCCTGAGGAAGTTGACGCTCCTCCAGTATGGCCATGTCAACAAACACTTTGAGCCCTTCCTACTACCGGTCGTAACGGACCTGCTATCACGTACAATCTTATGAGTACAATTTCGGCCTTTTTCTCAATTAACCCTTTACCAGGCCTGGAGATGGGTAATTACCCTTTTCCACTCTTGGTAAAGGGGTAATTACTCTTTTCCACTCTTGGTAAAGGGGTAATTACCCTTTACCAGGCCTGGTAAAGGGTTAAAGAAAATTTTTGAAATTGAAAATTATTGGACTAATAATAATAATAATAATAATAATAATAATAATAATAATAATAATAATAATAATAATAATAATAATAATAATAATAATAATAATAAAATAATTAATAGTTAATATTTAAGGTACTGTAGGTTTTCACGAATGAAAAATATCTCTCAAAATATAAAAAGTTATTGAAAATATACGCAATTAAATTCCAAACAGTTTACAAAGCTTTTATATTACTGTTTCAGGGAATTTGTTTAAAAAAAAACACATTCACAGACCGAAGAGACGACTACTAATCAAGACAGTAAATAATGGTGTACTGAGCTAAATGAATATTCTTTCAATAAAACTAATGGTGTTCGATTTGAGATATTAGACATGATGACACTCTCTAAAATGCAGAAGTAACATTGAGAATTAGTGAAAAATATTTTTTTTATCTGTGAAGTAATCTGATTTAAGGAGTAAATGTACAGTCAAAATTCGAATTACTAATGTATATATGAAGGTTTTTTATGAGATATCTTCAAAATTGAAAGGAAAAGGGACAATGCTAATAAATAACTACTGCTATTGTTTGTATTTAGAGCATTAATTAAGGTAAGAAGAGAGTTTCCATTAATGGAGTCAAATCTGAATGGTTGAAGCCTTACTAGCGATGTATAAAGCTGCAGTATGACCTCTGGACTTCTGTTGCTTACACTTCTTGATATAAATCCCAGTAATCTATTTGCCTTATTACGTACGCTTAGGCATTGCTGTCTTGGTTTAAGGTTGCTGCTTACCATAACCCCCAAGTCCTTTTCGCAATCTGTATGGCTAAGTTCTACATCATTTAACTTATAAGTACTAGGGTTATGGGCACTCCCAAGCTTCAGAACCTTGCATTTATCTACATTGAACTGCATCTGCCACTTTTCTGACCAAGAATAGAGTTTGTTTAAATCCTCCTGAAGTTCCCTAACATCTATGTTTGAATCAATTATCCTACCTATCTTCGTGTCATCGGCGAATTTGCTCATATTACTAGTAATTCCTTCATCAAGATCATTGATATATATTATAAACAACAACGGGCCCAAGACTGATCCCTGTGGAACGCCACTTGTTACAGATCCCCACTCGGATTTAACCCCATTTATGGACACTCTCTGCTTCCTGTCTGTGTGCCATGACTCGATCCACGAGAGCACTTTTCCCCGAATGCCATGAGCTGCCACTTTCTTTAACAGTCTATGGTGTGGAACTCTATCAAAAGCCTTACTAAAATCTAAGTAAATAATATCAAATTCTTTATCGTGGTCAACAGCCTCAAAAGCTTTACTGAAGAAAGTTAATAAATTAGTTAGACAAGACCGGCCTCTTGTGAATCTATGCTGAGTATCATTAATCAAGCTATGCTTATCGAGATGGCTTCTTATAATCTCAGCTATAATTGACTCTAGTAATTTGCCTACAATTGAGGTCAGGCGAAACGTTTCCTCGATAAAATATTCTTGGGATCTTAATACTTGGGAATTCTTCGCTTGCCTAACCCTTGGGCACGACCTACTTCCAAATTGATCAAATGTGACACCACCTTCAACTGCTGCACCTCTCCTGCCTACGGTTTATAAGCTCCTTCTCCGCACTTATCCCGTATTCTATTCAAGATTGATGGACTGACCACATCGACTCAAGGCTGATTACCTCATTCTCCTCCTGTTCTTCAAGATTCTCCTTTGTATGGACTGATGAAGCCACTGTGTGGCGAAACGTTTCCTCAATAAAGATACCCAAGAGTTGCACATGTGTCTAATTTATCAACGTGTCGGTTCCCTGAACCACTGATCTACAAACCGAGAGTACTCACAGCCCCATGTATTAACTGACACAATCCTGGTAGAGCTGAGTGTAGTTAGAGCATAATGTGGGTTAACACAGTGCATGTAGAGCTGAGAGTACTCAGAACATGTGGGCTAATACAATGCTTGTAGAGCTGAGTGTACCTAGAACATGTGGGTTAACACAATGCTTTCAGAGCTGAGAATACCCAGAATAGGTGAGTTAAAGCACTGTAAAGTAAATCTTACCCTGGTCTACTAATTCGTTAGCGTTCTAGAAGGATAAAGTTAGTAAATCTACCGCAGTTAGCTAGAAAACTATCAAACTGGGAGACACAAAGTCCAGTAGCACCAGCCTTCCATGTACAAGAAAGCACCAGTGTTGTAAGAACGTGAAGACTGCAGAGATGTCCTCCTGATGTGATTACGCTGTTAATAAATACCACAAGACAAGACTGAAGACAACCAATACAGATTTTCCCTTCGTATAGTGATTAACACTAATATTGATATTACAACTATTGCTACTGCTACTACTACTACTATCACTATTACTATCACTACTACTACTACTACTACTACTACTACTATCGCTTCTACTGCTACTGGCACCACCACTACTACTATCACTCCTACTACCACTATTACTACTACTTCTACCACCACCTCCACTACTACTACTACTGCCACCTCCACTACTACTACTACTTCTATCACTAATAATAATAATTAAAATAATAATAATAATAACAGTAATAATAATAATAATAATAATAATAATAATAATAATAATAATAATAATAATAATAAAAATAATAATAATAATAATAATAATAATAATAATAATAATAATAATAATAAAAATAATAATAATAATAATAATAATAATAATAAAAATAATAATAATGTGTTTTGGGTGGATCACTTAGTAACTCCTTAAATAAACACATTAATGTTAATAAGGTTAGACATAAGCTGTACCATTCTTTAATGAATAAAAGTGGACAAGTTATTTAATGGATGTTTACCTAAAATATTGATGCATCAACATGATATATTATGTAGTGAGACATCAACATGATATAATATGTAGTGAGGCATCAACATGATATATTATGTAGTGAGGCATCAACATGATATATTATGTAGTGAGACATCAACATGATATATTATGTAGTGAGGCATCAACATGATATATTATGTAGTGAGACATCAACATGATATATTATGTAGTGAGGCATCAACATGATATATTATGTAGTGAGACATCAACATGATATATTATGTAGTGAGACATCGACATGATATATTATGTAGTGAGACATCAACATGATATATTATGTAGTGAGACATCAACATGATATATTATGTAGTGAGGCATAAACATGATATATTATGTAGTGAGACATCAACATGATATATTAAGTAGTGAGACATCAACATGATATATTATGAAGTGAGGCATCAACATGATATATTAAGTAGTGAGACATCAACATGATATATTATGAAGTGAGGCAACAACATGATATATTAAGTAGTGAGACATCAACATGATATATTAAGTAGTGAGACATCAACATGATATATTAAGTAGTGAGACATCAACATGATATATTAAGTAGTGAGACATCAACATGATATATTAAGTAGTGAGACATCAACATGATATATTATGTAGTGAGGCATCAACATGATATATTATGTAGTGAGGCATCAACATGATATATTATGTAGTGAGACATCAACATGATATATTATGTAGTGAGGCATCAACATGATATATTATGTAGTGAGACATCAACATGATATATTAAGTAGTGAGACATCAACATGATATATTATGAAGTGAGGCATCAACATGATATATTAAGTAGTGAGACATCAACATGATATATTATGAAGTGAGGCATCAACATGATATATTAAGTAGTGAGACATCAACATGATATATTAAGTAGTGAGACATCAACATGATATATTAAGTAGTGAGACATCAACATGATATATTAAGTAGTGAGACATCAACATGATATATAAAGTAGTGAGACATCCACATGATATATTATGTAGTGAGGCATCAACATGATATATTATGTAGTGAGGCATCAACATGATATATTATGTAGTGAGGCATCAACATGATATATTAAGTAGTGAGACATCAACATGATATATTATGTAGTGAGGCATCAACATGATATATTACGTAGTGAGACATCAACATGATATATTAAGTAGTGAGACATCAACATGATATACTATGAAGTGAGGCATCAACATGATATATTAAGTAGTGAGACATCAACATGATATATTATGAAGTGAGGCATCAACATGATATATTAAGTAGTGAGACATCAACATGATATATTAAGTAGTGAGACATCAACATGATATATTAAGTAGTGAGATATCAACATGATATATTAAGTAGTGAGACATCAACATGATATATTAAGTAGTGAGACATCAACATGATATATTATGTAGTGAGGTATCAACATGATATATTATGTAGTGAGGCATCAACATGATATATTATGTAGTGAGGCATCAACATGATATATTATGTAGTGAGGCATCAACATGATATATTATGTAGTGAGACATCAACATGATATATTAAGTAGTGAGACATCAACATGATATATTATGAAGTGAGGCATCAACATGATATATTAAGTAGTGAGACATCAACATGATATATTATGAAGTGAGGCATCAACATGATATATTAAGTAGTGAGACGTCAACATGATATATTAAGTAGTGAGACATCAACATGATATATTAAGTAGTGAGACATCAACATGATATATTAAGTAGTGAGACATCAACATGATATATAAAGTAGTGAGACATCAACATGATATATTATGTAGTGAGGCATCAACATGATATATTATGTAGTGAGGCATCAACATGATATATTATGTAGTGAGGCATCAACATGATACATTATGTAGTGAGGCATCAACATGATATATTATGTAGTGAGGCATCAACATGATATATTATGTAGTGAGGCATCAACATGATATATTATGTAGTGAGTCATCAACATGATATATTATGTAGTGAGGCATCATCATGATATATTAAGAAGTGAGGCATCAACATGATATATTATGTAGTGAGGCATCAACATGATATATTATGTAGTGAGGCATCAACATGATATATTATGTAGTGAGGCATCAACATGATATATTATGTAGTGAGGCATCAACATGAGATATTATGTAGTGAGGCATCAACATGATATATTATGTAGTGAGGCATCAACATGAGATATTATGTAGTGAGGCATCAACATGATATATTATGTAGTGAGGCATCAACATGATATATTATGTAGTGAGGCATCAACATGAGATATTATGTAGTGAGGCATCAACATGATATATTATGTAGTGAGGCATCAACATGATATATTATGTAGTGAGGCATCAACATGATATATTATGTAGTGAGGCATCAACATGATATATTATGTAGTGAGGCATCAACATGATATATTATGTAGTGAGGCATCAACATGAGATATTATGTAGTGAGGCATCAACATGATATATTATGTAGTGAGGCATCAACATGATATATTATGTAGTGAGGCATCAACATGATATATTATGTAGTGAGGCATCAACATGATATATTATGAAGTGAGGCATCAACATGATATATTATGTAGTGAGGCATCAACATGATATATTATGTAGTGAGGCATCAACATGATATATTATGTAGTGAGGCATCAACATGATATATTATGTAGTGAGGCATCAACATGATATATTATGTAGTGAGGCATCAACATGAGATATTATGTAGTGAGGCATCAACATGATATATTTTGACTGATTAATTAATCAGGTTTATTATGTTTCATAAAAGTGTCCAATTATTAAGAGCTGGAGATGATCCCGAGTTGTTGTGTTGTTACTCACAAGCGAACTTCTGGAGAGGTTAAATACTCAGGTGAGAGGTTAAATACTCAGGTGAGAGGTTAAATACTCAAGTGAGAGGTTAAATACTCAGGTGAGAGGTTAAATACTCAGGAGAGAGGTTAAATACTCATGTGAGAGATTAACCTTTCACCTGAGTTTTTAACCTCTCACATGAGTATTTAACCTCTCACCTGAGTATTTAACCTCTCACCTGAGTATTTACCCTCTCACTTGAGCATTTAATCTCTCACCTGAGTATTTAACCTCTCACCTGAGTATTTAACCTGTCATCTGAGTATTTAACCTCTCACCTGAGTATTTAACCTCTCACCTGAGTATTTAACCTCTCACTTGAGTATTTAATCTCTCACCTGAGTATTTAATCTCTCACCTGAGTATTTAACCTCTCACCTCAATATTTACCCTCTCACCTGAGTATTTAACCTCTCACCTGAGTATTTAACCTCTCACCTGAGTATTTAACCTCTCACCTGAGTATTTAACCTCTCACCTGAGTATTTAACCTCTCACCTGAGTATTTTACCTCTCACCTGAGTATTTAACCTCTCACCTGAGTATTTAACATCTTACCTGAGTATTTTACCTCTAACCTGAGTATTTAACCTCTCACCTGAGTATTTAACCTCTCATCTGAGTATTTAACCTCTAACCTGAGTATTTAACCTCTCACCTGAGTATTTTACCTCTAACCTGAGTATTTAACCTCTCACCTGAGTATTTAACCTCTCACCTGAGTATTTAACCTCTCACCTGAGTATTTAACCTCTCATCTGAGTATTTAACCTCTCACCTGAGTATTTAACCTCTCACCTGAATATTTAACCTCTCACCTGAGTATTTAACCTCTCACCTGAGTATTTAACCTCTCACCTGAGTATTTAACCTCTCATCTGAGTATTTAACCTCTCACCTGAGTATTTAACCTCTCACCTGAATATTTAACCTCTCACCTGAGTATTTAACCTCTCACCTGAGTATTTAACCTCTCACCAGAGTATTTAACCTCTCACCTGAATATTTAACCTCTCACCTGAGTATTTAGCCTCTCACCTGAGTATTTACCCTCTCACCAGAGTATTTAACCTCTCACCTGAGTATTTAACCTCTCACCTGAGTATTTAACCTCTCACCTGAGTATTTAACCTCTCACCTGAGTATTTAACCTCTCTCCTGAGTATTTAACCTCTCACCTGAGTATTTAACCTCTCACCTGAGTATTTAACCTCTCACCTGAGTATCTAACCTCTCATCTGAGTATTTAACCTCTCACCTGAGTATTTAACCTCTAACCTGAATATTTAACCTCTCACCTGAGTATTTAACCTCTCACCTGAGTATTTACCCTCTCACCTGAGTATTTAACCTCTCACCTGAGTATTTAACGCCTCACCTGAGTATTTAACCTCTCACCTGAGTATTTAATCTCTCACCTGAGTATTTAACCTCTCTCCTGAGTATTTAACCTCTCACCTGAGTATTTAACCTCTCACTTGAGTATTTAACCTCTCACCTGAGTATTTAACCTCTCACCTGAGTATTTAACCTCTCACCTGAGTATTTAACCTCTCACCTGAGTATTTAACCTCTCATCTGAGTATTTAACCTCTAAACTGAGTATTTAACCTCTCACCTGAGTATTTTACCTCTAACCTGAGTATTTAACCTCTCACCTGAGTATTTAACCTCTCACCTGAGTATTTAACCTCTCACCTGAGAATTTAACCTCTCATCTGAGTATTTAACCTCTCACCTGAGTATTTAACCTCTCACTTGAATATTTAACCTCTCACCTGAGTATTTAACCTCTCACCTGAGTATTTAACCTCTCACCTGAGTATTTAACCTCTCATCTGAGTATTTAACCTCTCACCTCAGTATTTAACCTCTCACCTGAATATTTAACCTCTCACCTGAGTATTTAACCTCTCACCTGAGTATTTAACCTCTCACCAGAGTATTTAACCTCTCACCTGAATATTTAACCTCTCACCTGAGTATTTAGCCTCTCACCTGAGTATTTACCCTCTCACCAGAGTATTTAACCTCTCAACTGAGTATTTAACCTCTCACCTGAGTATTTAACCTCTCACCTGAGTATTTAACCTCTCACCTGAGTATTTAACCTCTCTCCTGAGTATTTAACCTCTCACCTGAGTATTTAACCTCTCACCTGAGTATTTAACCTCTCACCTGAGTATTTAACCTCTCATCTGAGTATTTAACCACTCGCCTGAGTATTTAACGTCTAACCTGAATATTTAACCTCTCACCTGAGCTCGGGTGAGAAGGTTAAACACTCGGCAGGTAGAAGGTTAAATACTCGGGTGAAATGAATTAGGCCTCACGGTGAAGTTAAATCTCGGGTGAAGTGGAAACTCATGCTCGGGTGGAAGGAGGTTAAACTACTCAGGTGAAGGTTAAATAATCGGTGATAAATCTCAGGGTGAAGAGCTAGGCTCAGGTGGGTGAAACTCGAGTAAATGCTCGGTGAGTCTCAAATGGATGAAGGAAGCTCTGAAATACTCAGGGTGAGAAGGATTAGTTAAATCTCGTAAGAATAATCGGTGGAAGGAAAGGATTAAATACTGAGAAGGTTAAAGTAATCATCAGGTAAGAAATTAAACTCCGGGTGAAGAATACTCAGTAGGTTAAATCTCGAGGTTAATGCTCGATAGTAATTATGCTCAATGATAATAGTATCTCAGGTGAAGATTAAATACTCAGGTGAGGAAGGTTAATGCTCGAATTGGAATGGCTCTTCGTGAAGATTAAATATTCGGGTGAGGAAGGTGATATCGGGTGAGAGGTGATATCGAGGTGAAGGATGAAGTAAATTACTCAGGTGAAGGATGGTAATACTCGGATGTTGAAAGGTTGAAATGCTCAGGGTGAAGATGAAATTAAACTCTGAAGGACCAGTTAAATATTCGGATGGATACCTGGATGGAAGAAATTAGGCTGCTCAGGGTGAAGGTTAAATTACTCGGGATGAAAGGCCAAATACTTCGGGTGGAAGGGTTGGAAGGTAAATCTCGGTTGGAAGGTTAAAGGTGCGGAGAGGGTTAAATATCGGGTGAAGAGGAAGGTTAAGCTCTTTCGGAGTGAAGGTTAAATACTCAAGGGTGAGGAAGGGTTGAGGTTAAGGATACTCGGAGTGAGACAAATCTCGGGTGGAAGGTTAAATGTTCGAATGAGAGGTAAATCTCAGGTGAAGGTCAAATAAACTCAGTGGAGGTTAAATCTCGGAGGTGAAGGTTCTCGGATGAGGTTAAATGAGAGGTTAAATACTCAGGTGAGAGGTTAAATACTCAGGTGAGAGGTTAAATACTCAGGTGAGAGGTTAAATACTCAGATGACAGGTTAAATACTCAGGTGAGAGATTAAATGCTCAAGTGAGAGGTTAAATACTCAGATGAGAGGTTAAATACTCAGGTGAGAGGTTAAATACTCAGGTGAGAGGTTAAAAACTCAGATGAGAGATTAAATACTCAAGTGAGAGGTTAAATACTCAGGTGAGAGGTTAAATACTCAGGTGAGAGGTTAAAAACTCAGATGAGAGGTTAAATACTCAGGTGAAAGGTTAAATACTCAGGTGAGAGGTTAAATACTCAGGTGAGAGGTTAAATACTCAGGTGAGAGGTTAAATACTCAGGTGAGAGTTTAAATACTCAGGTGAGAGGTTAAATACTCAGGTGAGAGTTTAAATTCTCAGGTGAGAGGTTAAATACTCAGGTGAGAGGTTAAATACTCAGGTGAGAGGTTAAATACTCAGGTGAGAGGATAAATTCTGATGTGAGAGGTTAAATACTCAGGTATTACATATCATTCACGTACACTGAGTTTTTGGTTCGTCCTAACTAGCGAATACCGTCGAAAAAATATATACAGTGGACCCCCGGTTAACGAACTTTTTTCATTCCAGAAGTATGTTCAGGTGCCAGTACTGACCGAATTTTTTCCCATAAGGAATATTGTGAAGTAGATTAGTCCATTTCAGACCCTCAAACATACACGTACAAACGCACTTACATAAATACACTTACATAATTGGTCGCATTTGGAGGTGATCGTTAAGCGGGGGTCCACTATATTCTATAGCACATCCTCCACTTCTCAAAGATTTTTGCTATTTATTGCTATTGCTCATGTTTCTGTCACGTGTTAATGATTTAGTGGGTCACTGTGAATCGAAATCAGGAAGTGATATTCAAGGTAAAATACGCTGTCTATAATGTATGTACAGCTTGATGACAAACTATTTTAATTTAAATCACCAGTGAAGTCAGCAGTAAACTGGAACAACATTCAGCCACGGAGCAGGCTGGGTTCTGGTGGTGACACGGAGCAGGCTCGGTTCTGGTGGTGACACGGAGCAGGCTGGGTTCTGGTGGTGACACGGAGCAGGCTGGGTTCTGGTGGTGACACGGAGCAGGCTGGGTTCTGGTGGTGACACGGAACAGGCTGGGTTCTGGTGGTGACACGGAGCAGGCTGGGTTCTGGTGGTGACACGGAGCAGGCTGGGTTCTGGTGGTGACACGGAACAGGCTGGGTTCTGGTGGTGACACGGAGCAGGCTGGGTTCTGGTGGTGACACGGAACAGGCTGGGTTCTGGTGGTGACACGGAGCAGGCTGGGTTCTGGTGGTGACACGGAACAGGCTGGGTTCTGGTGGTGACACGGAGCAGGCTGGGTTCTGGTGGTGACACGGAGCAGGCTGGGTTCTGGTGGTGACACGGAGTAGGCTGGGTTCTGGTGGTGACACGGAACAGGCTGGGTTCTGTTAGTGACACGGAGCAGGCTGGGTTCTGGTGGTGACACGGAGCAGGCTGGGTTCTGGTGGTGACACGGAGCAGGCTGGGTTCTGGTGGTGACACGGAGCAGGCTGGGTCCTGGTGGTGACACGGAGCAGGCTGGGTTCTGGTGGTGACACGGAGCAGGCTGGGTTCTGGTGGTGACACGGAGAAGGCTGGGTTCTGGTGGTGACACGGAGCAGGCTGGGTTCTGGTGGTGACACGGAGCAGGCTGGGTTCTGGTAGTGACACGGAGCAGACTGGGTTCTGGTGGTGACACGGAGCAGGCTGGGTTCTGGTGGTGAAACGGAGCAGGCTGGGTTCTGGTGGTGACACGGAGCAGGCTGGGTTCTGGTGGTGACACGGAGCAGGCTGGGTTCTGGTAGTGACACGGAGCAGGCTGGGTTCGGGTGGTGACACGGAGCAGGCTGGGTTCTGGTGGTGACACGGAGCAAGCTGGGTTCTGGTGGTGACACGGAGCAGGCTGGGTTCTGGTGGTGACACGGAGCAGGCTGGGTTCTGGTGGTGACACGGAGCAGGCTGGGTTCTGGTGGTGACACGGAACAGGCTGGGTTCTGGTAGTGACACGGAGCAGGCTGGGTTCTGGTGGTGACACGGAGCAGGCTGGGTTCTGGTGGTGACACGGAGCAGACTGCGTTCTGGTGGTGACACGGAGCAGGCTGGGTCCTGGTGGTGACACGGAGCAGGCTGGGTTCTGGTGGTGACACGGAGCAGGCTGGGTTCTGGTGGTGACACGGAACAGGCTGGGTTCTGGTAGTGACACGGAGCAGACTGGGTTCTGGTGGTGACACGGAGCAGGCTGGGTTCTGGTGGTGAAACGGAGCAGGCTGGGTTCTGGTGGTGACACGGAGCAGGCTGGGTTCTCGTGGTGACACCCAACAGGCTGGTTTCTGGTGGTGACACGGAGCAGGCTGGATCCTGGTGGTGATACGGAGCAGGCTGGGTTCTGGTGGTGACACGGAGCAGGCTGGGTTCTGGTGGTGACACGGAACAGGCTGGGTTCTGGTAGTGACACGGAGCAGGCTGGGTTCTGGTGGTGACACGGAGCAGGCTGGGTTCTGGTGGTGACACGGAGCAGGCTGGGTTCTGGTGGTGACACGGAGCAGGCTGGGTCTTAATGGTGACACGGAGCAGGGTGGGTCTTGGTGGTGACACGGAGCACCCTGCGTCTTGGTGGTGACACGGAGCAGGTTGAGTCCTGGTGGTGACAAGGAGCAGGCTGGGTCTTGATGGTGACACGGAGCATCCTGTGTCTTGGTGGTGACACGGAGCAGGTTGAATCCTGGTGGTGACACGGAGCAGGCTGGGTCTTGATGGTGACACGGAGCAGGCTGGGTCTTGGTGGTGATACGAAGCAGGCTGGGTCTTGGTGGTGACACGGAGCAGGCTGGGTCTTGGTGGTGACACGGAGCAGGCTGGGTCCTGGTGGTGACACGGAGCAGGCTGCGTCTTGGTGGTGACACGGAGCAGGTTGAGTCCTGGTGGTGACACGGAGCAGGCTGCGTCTTGGTGGTGACACGGAGCAGGTTGAGTCCTGGTGGTGACACGGAGCAGGCTGGATCTTTGTGCTGACACGGAGCAGGCTGGGTCTTGATGGTGACACGGAGCAGGCTTGGTCCTGGTGGTGACACGGAGAAGGCTGGGTCTTGATGGTGATACGGAGCAGGCTGGGTCTTGGTGGTAACTCGGACAAGGAAGTGGCTGGGTCCTGGTGGTAACCCGGACATTGAGCAGGCTGGATCCTGGTGGTATCCCGGACACAGAGCAGGCTGGGTTCTGATGGTAACCCGGACACAGAGCAGGCTTGGTCCTGGTGGTAACCCGGACACAGAGCAGGCTGGGTCCTGATGGTAACCCGGACACAGAGCAGGCTGGGTCCTGATGATAACCCGGACACTGAGCAGGCTGGGTCCTGGTGATAACCCGGACATGGAGCAGGCTGGGTCCTGGTGGCAACCCGGACACTGAGCTGGCTGGGTCCTGGTGTTAACCAGGACATGGAGCATGCTGGGTCCTGATTGCAACCCGGACACTGAGCAGGCTGGGTCCTGGTGGTAATCCGGACATGGAACAGGCTGGTTCCTGGTGGTAACACGGACATGGAGCAGGCTGGGTCCTGGTGGTAACCCGGACACTGAGCAGGCTGGGTCCTGGTGGTAACCCAGACACTGAGCAGGCTGGGTCCTGGTGGTAACCCTGACATGGAGCAGGCTGGGTCCTGGGGTAACCCATACACTGAGCAGGCTGGGTCCTGGTGATAACTCGGACGCTGAGCAGGCGGGGTCCTGGTGGTAACCCGGACATGGAGCAGGCTGGGTCCTGGTGGTAACTCGGACACTAAGCAGGTTGGGTCCTGGTGTTAACCCGGACGTGGAGCAGGCTGGGTCCTGGTGGCAACCATGACACTGAGCAGGCTGGGTCCTGGAGTTAACCCGGACATGGAGCAGGCTGGGTCCTGATGGTAACCCGGACACTGAGCAGGCTGGGTCCTGGTGGTAACCCGGACATAGAGCAGGCTGGGTCCTGGTGGTTACCCGGACAATGAGCAGGCTGGGTCCTGGTGGTAACGTGGACATGGAGCAGGCTGGGTCTTGGTGGTGACACGGAGCAGGCTGGGTTCTGGTGGTGACACGGAGCAGGCTGGGTTCTGGTGGTGACACGGAGCAGGCTGGGTTCTGGTGGTGACACGGAACAGGCTGGGGTCTGGTGGTGACACGGAGCAGGCTGGGTCCTGGTGGTGACACGGAGCAGGCTGGGTTCTGGTGGTGACACGGAGCAGGCTGGGTTCTGGTGGTGACACGGAATAGGCTGGGTTCTGGTAGTGACACGGAGCAGGCTGGGTTCTGGTGGTGACACGGAGAAGGCTGGGTTCTGGTGGTGACACGGAGCAGGCTGGGTTCTGGTGGTGACACTGAGCAGGCTGGGTCTTAATGGTGACACGGAGCAGGGTGGGTCTTGGTGGTGACACGGAGCACCCTGCATCTTGGTGGTGACACGGAGCAGGTTGAGTCCTGGTGGTGACACGGAGCAGGCTGGGTCTTGATGGTGACACGGAGCATCCTGTGTCATGGTGGTGACACGGAGCAGGTTGAATCCTGGTGGTGACACGGAGCAGGCTGGGTCTTGATGGTGACACGGAGCAGGCTGGGTCTTGGTGGTGACACGGAGCAGGCTGGGTCCTGGTGGTGACACTGAGCAGGCTGCGTCTTGGTGGTGACACGGAGCAGGTTGAGTCCTGGTGGTAACACGGAGCAGGCTGGGTCTTGATGGTGACACGGAGCAGGCTGGGTCTTGGTGGTGACACGGAGCAGGCTGGGTCTTGGTGGTGACACGGAGCAGGCTGGGTCTTGGTGGTGACACGGAGCAGGCTGGGTCCTTGTGGTGACGCGGAGCAGGCTGGATCTTGGTGATGACACGGAGCAGGTTGAGTCTTGGTGGTGACACGGAGCAGGCTGGGTTCTGGTGGTGACACGGAGTAGGCTGGGTCCTTGTGCACGAAGCAGGCTGCGTCTTGGTGGTGACACGGAGCAGCTTGAGTCTTGGTGGTGACACGGAGCAGGCTAGGTCTTGGTGGTGACACGGAGCAGGCTGGGTCCTGGTGGTGACACGGAGAAGGCTGGGTCTTGATGGTGATACGGAGCAGGCTGGGTCTTGGTGGTAACTCGGACAAGGAAGTGGCTGGGTCCTGGTGGTAACCCGGACACTGAGCAGGCTGGATCCTGGTGGTAACCCGGACACAGAGCAGGCTGGGTTCTGATGGTAACCCGGACACAGAGCAGGCTTGGTCCTGGTGGTAACCCGGACACAGAGCAGGCTGGGTCCTGATGGTAACCCGGACACAGAACAGGCTGGGTCCTGATGGTAACCCGGACACTGAGCAGGCTGGGTCCTGGTGGTAACCCGGACATGGAGCAGGCTGGGTCCTGGTGGTAACTCGGACACTGAGCAGGTTGGGTCCTGGTGTTAACCAGGACATGGAGCAGGCTGGGTCCTGGTGGCAACCCGGACACTGAGCAGGCTGGGTCCTGGTGTTAACCCGGACATGGAGCATGCTGGGTCCTGATTGCAACCCGGACACTGAGCAGGCTGGGTCCTGGTGGTAACCCGGACATGGAACAGGCTGGGTCCTGGTGGTAACACGGACATGGAGCAGGCTGGGTCCTGGTGGTAACCCGGACACTGAGCAGGCTGGGTCCTGGTGGTAACCCAGACACTGAGCAGGCTGGGTCCTGGTGGTAACCCGGACATGGAGCAGGCTGGGTCCTGGGGTAACCCATACACTGAGCAGGCTGGGTCCTGGTGATAACTCGGACACTGAGCAGGCGGGGTCCTGGTGGTAACCCGGACATGGAGCAGGCTGGGTCCTGGTGGTAACTCGGACACTAAGCAGGTTGGGTCCTGGTGTTAACACGGACATGGAGAAGGCTGGATCCTGGTGGCAACCCGGACACTGAGCAGGCTGGTTCCTGGAGTTAACCCGGACATGGAGCAGGCTGGGTCCTGATTGTAACCCGGACACTGAGCAGGCTGGGTCCTGGTGGTAACCCGGACATGGAGCAGGCTGGGTCCTGGTGGTTACCCGGTCATGGAGCAGGCTGGGTCCTGATGATAACTCGGACTCTGAGCAGGCTGGGTCCTGGTGGTAACCCGGACATGGAGCAGGCTAGGTCCTGGTGGTAACCTGGACATGGAGCAGGCTGGGTCCTGGTGGTAACTCGGACACTGAGCAGGCTGGGTCCTGGTGATAACCCGGACATGGAGCAGGCTGGGTCCTGATGGTAACCCGGACATGGAGCAGGCTGGGTCCTGATGATAACTCGGACTCTGAGCAGGCTGGGTCCTGATGGTAACTCGGACACTGAGCAGGCTGGGTCCTGATGGTAACCCGGACATGGAGCAGGCTGGGTCCTGATGATAACTCGGACTCTGAGCAGGATGGGTCCTGGTGGTAACCCGGACACTGAGCAGGCTGGGTCCTGATGGTAACACGGTCCTCGGAAGCATTCGGACTAAACTCCCCAATAATTAAGATTCAGAAAGAACACGCAGGTATAATACCAACTACTGGAAGTATACACAAATAATCCGCACGCTGGAGAAAGACAGAGTTTCTTTGGCCTATGTGATGGTTATTTCTGTACTGAATTAAAGATCTGTCTTGGAGATGTATTACTCGATATCAGTCCTCAGTGAGGAATGATACCGAAGGGAGGAGTAACTGGAGTACAGCTCCCGGTCCACCTCCTACACAAAGAGGCCCGTTTTTCAAATAAGTTCACTTAATCTTTTAGGAAAATATGCGTAAAGCTGGATAACACGTTTTATAATAAGACCAGAATATAATTTAATTAAAAGAAGTTTTAGTGGCACTGGAACCCTCAAGTTGCTCGTCCAAGAACTCAGAAAACTATTGATCCGGTGTTGTCAATCCTTACCTTCGTTCAGTGTTGTGTAAGATAACTCACAGCTGTACGAAGTTGTCTTGTGTGTACCTTCACTTACCTACCTGGGAGAAGACGAACGAAAACATGAACGAAGGAACTTGCTAATGATTGTGGGTTATGTCACTGGAATGCCTCAGCGTAAGGCATAACCATGTACTTACAGAGGCCTGGAACTGGAAATCCGACCAAAAATACGCTCCCCCAATCCGTCCTTGACACAATAAACGCTGTTACTTGTACGCGAACGCTGAATAAGACGGTCCCTCTGAACGATCAATGTTTCGTTGACCCCCGAGTCCGAAATCCTAATAATGTAATTCAATCGCATATGGAAAGCACTCACGTCGCTCAGTTATAACGTCAGCATTAATTTTTTTTTTTACACAGATTAATTTTATATACAAAGAGCTGTTATCTTACCTCAGGTCATTTCAAAGCCCAGCCTTATCTGAGCTATACTACCCCCCCCCCAGGATGCCACCCACAACAGTCGACTAACACTCAGGAACCTACTTACTGCTAGGTAAACAGGGGCAGCAGGTGTATGGAAACATACCAACGTTTCCCTCCGACCGGGAATCGAACCACGGACACTCGGTATGTGAGCCGAGCGCGCTACCAAGCCACAGGACACCAAATAAAAACTTGCCAACTTGGATGATTTGATCTCTTGGCAATAAGAATTTTGGTGGTCGCTACCAGAGCCTGGCCAGTACGACTGAGAAGTGAGGTTTCTGTGGTGATCCATGACGCAACCTGACCACCACGCCCTAAATAAAAACGGAATACGCAAGTAACCTTAAAAATAAATATTACATGATATAATGGTCGAACTATGGGACTTATAACCAAGAAGGGGAATGCTACCAGTAACACGGACTTGTACTTCAGTTATAACTTGCTGTCATGGAGGGAGGTTTGACGAGTGACGATCTCAAGTGCGGTGACGAGGCTCATCCTGGTCTCATTGACCTCCACAGTAAACACTGATTTTTGGCAGCGAAGCCTCTGGGTTTCCAGAAGCGGCCTTTTTTATCCTTTTCCGTTGTGGAAAAACTGGGATATCCGCAAAAATAATAAAATATAATAATAATAATAATAATAATAATAATAATAATAATAATAATAATAATAATAATAATAATAATAATAATAATAATAATAATAATAATAAATCAATGAATGACTAACAAAAAAGGCACAATACCGTGACTGGAACGATACACAAATAACCCGCACATAGAAGAGAGGAGCTTAGGACGACGTTTCGGTCCGACTTGGACCATTTACAAAGTAAATGTAAATATATAGTCGTCGTGGAGCACGACGGCTATATATAGGCCTATATATAGCCGTCGTGCTCCACTTCTGGTTAGTTTGACTTTGTAAATGGTCCAAGTCGGACCGAAACGTCGTCGTAAGCTTCTCTCTTCTATGTGCGGGTTATTTGTGTATAAATCAATGAATGATTTTTTTTTAAATTTCCTTGCAGTCTGTATAGAAGTTATCTGCTGATGTAACCAGTTAATCTGCTTATCGCGTTTTCTATCCGACTCTAGACAGATGAAGGCAGACGACTAAAAAATAAGGCTCTTATTTACTCTTCTCCTCTCCTTTCTTAGTCCATATATATGAAAAGACTTGAAGACTTGTAAATGTTAAACACCGTTGCTGTTGCTGTTGTTTTTGCTGCTATTTTTTCAGCTGTTCCTCGTTCTGCTATTTTTTTAGGGTAAACTCTTACGAGGATTAACAGACTCTTCACGTACACAATTTTCGGGTATAGAACATCACCTATTTCGGCTATTACATTCACATTTCTGGAAATGTTATGGATCAACATTCAACACAACAATGTCAATGTTACTGACATTTATACGAGGATCCCATCAATTTAGGATATAACAAATACAATTTGGAGAGGTGAAGCGCTGTGGACTCCTGGAAGACCAGAAGCTCCAAATATCGACAACACCACAAGTTTTCCTAATATTTCTTATTGGAGTAACAATAATTTGACAATAGTTTTAAGCCGCACTGAAGGAGCGGTGACGACCCAAATCATTAACAAGGATGTAACAGCTCTTGAGTAATTAGCTTCAATTTCGATCTCTCATGATAGTTCTTAAGGGGACGAAGTTTGACACCCACAAACCACCATGAATATGCGTACCACAATGAATATGCTTGACTCCTTACTGTAGAATACCTATTACAACCAACTGCTTCTCATCCCAGAGTACCACTTCTGTACACCGAGAAGTCGGAGTACACCCTCTGTGAATTCGGTCTCACACTGGTCTTCAGATGCACGACAGACCTGATGAACTGGCAAAAGGAAGGAGATGGTAGATTACAATTACCGTCAAGGAGGGTTTAGATTACAATCTTGGGCTGTCAAACTTTCAGTAACTTCAGCAGTAGTGTTGTAGATCTTACAGTTTGATTCATCTCAACCCAAAGTGATCCCTCAGTCTGTAATGAAGGGATTATTATGCAGCACGTATCTTTACACCTGTCGGTAATACGAACCATCGTACACTACCATACTTGTCAGCAATACCTGCCATCCTACACTACCATGCTTGTCAGCAATACCTGCCATCCTACAATACCATGCTTGTCAGCAATACCTGCCATCCAACACTACAATACTTGTCAGCAATACCTGCCATCCAACACTACAATACTTGTCAGCAATACCTGCCATCCTACGCCATCATGCTTGTCAGCAATACCTGCCATCCTACGCCATCATGCTTGTCAGCAATACCTGCCATCCAACACTACCATACTTGTCAGCAATACCTGCCATCCTACGCTACTTTTCGGTCATTCCTGTCAACCAAAACTACAATACTTCTATCATCATGGTTTCTTCCTGCCTGTATCTGAAATTCATCAAGATCGAAGTAGTGAATATCTTCAAGGCTGAGGGACTGACTGACTTATCTTCTACTGCCTCCATTTTCAATACCATCAAAGCTAAGGGACTGTGTGGAGATTTGAGACCAAAAATTCCACCGTCGGATTAGTTTGTAAGTTGATGCGGCAGTCGCAAGAACCCTTAACACAACCTCATCACACCCCATACAGCAGCAGCAGATAGTCGTCAGATTTACGTTTTGAGGGTGAATTAGATAGGTTTAAATTGATAGTAACTAATATTATAATTAATGACGTACCCTCAGGCCGTAATATTAGGTTAAACTAGACGATAAGATTAGGAATATAAATGATAATTAGCAGATGTCTTTATTGCCCTCACACTCTGTGATGTTTGCCCTCACACTGACTGACCCAGTGATGGTCGCCCTCACACTGACTGACCCAGTGGTGGTCGCCCTCACACTGACTGACCCAGTGATGGTCGCCCTCACACTGACTGACCCAGTGGTGGTCGCCCTCACACTGACTGACCCAGTGGTGGTCGCCCTCACACTGACTGTGGTGGTCGCCCTCACACTGACTGACCCAGTGGTGGTCGCCCTCACACTGACTGACCCAGTGGTGGTCGCCCTCACATTGACTGACTGTGATGGTCGCCCTCACATTGACTGACTGTGATGGTCGCCCTCACATTGACTGACTGTGATGGTCGCCCTCACACTGACTGACCCAGTGGTGGTCGCCCTCACACTGACTGACCCAGTGGTGGTCGCCCTCACATTGACTGACTGTGATGGTCGCCCTCACATTGACTGACTGTGATGGTCGCCCTCACATTGACTGACTATGATGGTCGCCCTCACATTGACTGACTGTGATGGTCGCCCTCACATTGACTGACTGTGATGGTCGCCCTCACATTGACTGACTGTGATGGTCGCCCTCACATTGACTGACTGTGGTGGTCGCCCTCACATTGACTGACTGTGATGGTCGCCCTCACGGTCGCCCTCACAGTGACTGACTGTAATGGTCGCCCTCACACTGACTGACTGTGATGGTCGCCCTCACACTGACTGACTGTGATGGTCGCCCTCACAGTGACTGACTGTAATGGTCGCCCTCACAGTGACTGACTGTAATGGTCGCCCTCACACTGACTGACTGTGATGGTCGCCCTCACAGTGACTGACTGTGATGGTCGCCCTCACACTGACTGACTGTGATGGTCGCCCTCACATTGACTGACTGTGATGGTCGCCCTCACACTGACTGACTGTGATGGTCGCCCTCACATTGACTGACTGTGATGGTCGCCCTCACATTGACTGACTGTAATGGTCGCCCTCACATTGACTGACTGTGATGGTCGCCCTCACACTGACTGACTGTGATGGTCGCCCTCACACTGACTGACTGTAATGGTCGCCCTCACAGTGACTGACTGTAATGGTCGCCCTCACATTGACTGACTGTAATGGTCGCCCTCACACTGACTGACTGTGATGGTCGCCCTCACAGTGACTGACTGTGATGGTCGCCCTCACATTGACTGACTGTGATGGTCGCCCTCACAGTTACTGACTGTGATGGTCGCCCTCACAGTGACTGACTGTAATGGTCGCCCTCACAGTGACTGACTGTGATGGTCGCCCTCACATTGACTGACTGTGATGGTCGCCCTCACAGTGACTGACTGTGATGGTCGCCCTCACACTGACTGACTGTGATGGTCGCCCTCACAGTGACTGACTGTAATGGTCGCCCTCACATTGACTGACTGTGATGGTCGCCCTCACATTGACTGACTGTGATGGTCGCCCTCACACACACTGACTGTGATGATCGCCCTCACATTGACTGACTGTGATGATTGCCCTCACATTGACTGACTGTGGTGGTCGCCCTCACACTGAGTCTGTGATGGTTCCCTTCACACTGATTCTGAGATGATCGTCTTCACATTGACTCACCCTGAGATGGTCGCTTCTCACACTGACTCAATCTGTGATGGTTGCCTGACTCTGTGAGGTCATAGTTGCAATCAGTGAAGAGGCGGGGACATTAGCTATGACTCGACCCCTGCTACCACAAATAGGTGAGTAAGCACGGACACACAGAGAGACAGACAGACAGAAACATACATACACACACACAGGAGGAGACGTTAAGGGAAATCGATCTGACGTCACTGGAAGACAGGAGAGATATAAGGGTTATGATTACGACGTATAAAATACTAAGAGGAATTGACAAGGTGGACAGAGACAGGATGTTCCAGAGATGGGACACAAACACAAGGGGTCACAATTGGAAGCTGAAGAATCAGATGAATTACAGGGATGTTAGGAAGTATTTCTTCAGTCACAAAAGTGATGTAGTGGAGGCAGGATCCATATATAGCTTTAAGAAGAGGTATGATTAGGCTCATGAAGCAAGAAGAGTGACCTAGTAGCGAACAGTGAAGCGGGGCCAGGTGGGTTTTCTTTAGGTGGGTACTACTAGGTGAGTACTCACACCCTTTTGACATTTCGTTCCGACTTAGACCATTTAATGGTATTGCTCCTGTCACGGTGTTGTGGCTTTTTATTACCAAGCCGGATTATGTTCTCAAAATGCGCCAAACTCGTACGGGTCTTATCCAAGGACAAGAAAACCGTCGTTAAACTGCCAGTTATACTTAGTAACTTAGTCAAAGTCGTGGTAAGTGAAGGTCACAGTGTAAGTCAGCAGTGAAGGTCAGAGTGTAAGTCAGCAGTGAAGGTCACAATGTAAGTCAGCAGTGAAGGTGACAGTGTAAGTCAGCAGTGAAGGTCACAGTGTAAGTCAGCAGTGAAGGTCACAGTGTAAGTCAGCAGTGAAAGTCACAGTGTAAGTCAGCAATGAAGGTCACAGTGTAAGTAAGCAGTGAAGGTCACAGTGTAAGTCAGCAGTGAAGGTCACAGTGTAAGTCAGCAGTGAAGGTCACAATGTAAGTCAGCAGTGAAGGTGACAGTGTAAGTCAGCAGTGAAGGTCAAAGTGTAAGTCAGCAGTGAAGATGACAGAGTAAGTCAGCAGTGAAAGTGACAATATAAGTCAGCAGTGAAGGTCAGAGTGTAAGTCAGCAGTGAAGGTCACAGTGAAAGTCAGCAGTGAAGGTCACAGTGTAAGTCAGCAGTGAAGGTCACAGTGAAAGTCAGCAGTGAAGGTCAGAGTGTAAGTCAGCAGTGAAGGTCGCAGTGTAAGTCAGCAGTGAAGGTCACAGTGTAAGTCAGCAGTGAAGGTCACAATGTAAGTCAGCAGTGAAGGTCACAGTGTAAGTCAGCAGTGAAGGCCACAGTGTAAGTCAGCAGTGAAGGTCACAGTGTAAGTCAGCAGTGAAGGTCACAGTATAAGTCAGCAGTGAAGGTCACAGTGTAAGTCAGCAGTGAAGGTCACAGTGTAAGTCAGCAGTGAAGGTCACAGTGTAAGTCAGCAGTCAAGGTCACAATGTAAGTCAGCAGAGAAGGTCACAATGTAAGTCAGCAGTGAAGGTGACAGTGTAAGTCAGCAGTGAAGGTCAAAGTGTAAGTCAGCAGTGAAGGTCAGAGTGTAAGTCAGCAGTGAAGGTCACAGTGTAAGCCAGCAGTGAAGGTCACAGTGTAAGTCAGCAGTGAAGGTCACAGTGTAAGTCACCAGTGAAGATCACAGTGTAAGTCAGCAGTGAAGGTCACAATGTAAGTCAGTAGTGAAGGTCACAGTGTAAGTCAGCAGTTAAGGTCACAGTGTAAGTCAGCAGTGAAGGTAACAATGTAAGTCAGCAGTGAAGGTGACAGTGTAAGTCAGCAGTGAAGGTCACAGCGTAAGTCAGCAGTGAAGGTGACAGTTTAAGTCAGCAGTGAAGGTCACAGTGTAAGTCAGCAGTGAAAGTCACAGTGTAAGTCAGCAATGAAGGTCACAGTGTAAGTCAGCAGTGAAGGTCACAGTGTAAGTCAGCATTGAAGGTCACAGTGTAAGTCAGAAGTGAAGGTCACAGTATAAGTCAGCAGTGAAGGTCACAGTGTAAGTCAGCAGTGAAGGTCACAGTGTAAGTCAGCAGTGAAGGTCACAATGTAAGTCAGCAGTGAAGGTGACAGTGTAAGTCAGCAGTGAACGTCAAAGTGTAAATGAGCAGTGAAGGTGACAGTGTAAGTCAGCAGTGAAAGTGACAGTGTAAGTCAGCAGTGAATATCACAGTGTAAGTCAGCAGTGAACGTCACAGTGTATGTCAGCAGTGACGGTGACAGTGTAAGCCAGCAGTGAAGGTGACAGTGTAAGTCAGCAGTGAAGGTGACAGTGTAAGTCAGCAGTGAAGGTCACAGTGTAAGTCAGCAGTGAAGGTGACAGTGTAAGTCAGCAGTGAAGGTCACAGTGTAAGTCAGCAGTGAAGGTCACAGTGTAAGTCAGCAATGAAGGTCACAGTGTAAGTCAGCAGTAAAGGTTACAGTGTAAGTCAGCAGTGAAGGTCACAGGGTAAGTCAGCAGTGAAGGTCACAGAGTAAGTCAGCAGTGAAGGTCACAATGTAAGTCAGCAGTGAAGGTCACAGTGTAAGTCAGCAGTGAAGCTCACAGTGTAACTCAGCAGTGAAGGTGACAGTGTAAGTCAGCAGTGAAGGTGACAGTGTAAGTCAGCAGTGAAGGTCACAGTGTAAGTCAGCAATGAAGGTCACAGTGTAAGTCAGCAGTGAAGATCACAGTGTACGTCAGCAGTGAAGGTCACAGTGTAAGTCAGCAGTGAACCTTACAGCGTAAGTCAGCAATGAAGGTCACAGTGTAAGTCAGCAGTGAAGGTGACAGTGTAAGTCAGCAGTGAAGGTCACAGTGTAAGTCATCAGTGAAGGTCACAGTGTAAGTCAACAGTGAAGGTCCCAGTGTAAGTCAGCAGTGAAGGTCAGTGTAAGTCAGCAATGAAGGTCACAGTGGAAGTCAGCAATGAAGGTCACAGTGTAAGTCAGCAATGAAGGTCACAGTGTAAGTCAGCAGTGAAGGTCACAGTGTAAGTCAGCAGTAAAGGTCACAGTGTAAGTCAGCAATGAAGGTCACAGTGTAAGTCAGCAGTGAAGTTCACAGTGTAAGTCAGCAGTGAAGGTCACAGTGTAAGTCAGCAGTGAAGGTCACAGTGTAAGTCAGCAGTGAAGGTCACAGTGTAAGTCAGCAGTGAAGGTGACAGTGTAAGTCAGCAGTGAAGGTCACAGTGTAAGTCAGCAGTGAAGGTCCCAGTGTAAGTCAGCAGTGAAGGTCAGTGTAAGTCAGCAGTGAAGGTCACAATGTAACTCAGCAGTGAAGGTGACAGTGTAAGTCAGCAGTGAAGGTCACAGTGTAAGTCAGCAGTAAAGGTCACAGTGTAAGTCAGCAGTGAAAGTCACAGAGTAAGTTAGCAGTGAAGGTCACAATGTAAGTCAGCAGTGAAGGTCACAGTGTAAGTCAACAGTGAAGGTCACAGTGTACGTCAGTAGTGAAGGTGACAGTGTAAGTCAGCAGTGAAGGTAACAGTGTAAGTCAGCAGTGAAGGTCACAGTGTAAGTCAGCAATGAAGGTCACAGTGTA
Source organism: Cherax quadricarinatus (assembly GCF_038502225.1). Taxonomy (NCBI): domain Eukaryota; kingdom Metazoa; phylum Arthropoda; class Malacostraca; order Decapoda; family Parastacidae; genus Cherax; species Cherax quadricarinatus. The sequence continues at coordinate 30,721,567 of NC_091326.1, forward strand.
AGTCAGCAGTGAAGATCACAGTGTACGTCAGCAGTGAAGGTCACAGTGTAAGTCAGCAGTGAACCTTATAGTGTAAGTCAGCAATGAAGGTCACAGTGTAAGTCAGCAGTGAAGGTGACAGTGTAAGTCAGCAGTGAAGGTCAAAGTGTAAGTCAGCAGTGAAGGTCAGAGTGTAAGTCAGCAGTGAAGGTCACAGTGTAAGTCAGCAGTGAAGGTCACAGTGTAAGTCAGCAGTGAAGGTCACAGTGTAAGTCAGCAGTGAAGGTCACAGTGTAAGTCAGCAGTGAAGGTCACAGTGTAAGTCAGCAGTGAAGGTCACAGTGTAAGTCAGCAGTGAAGGTCACAGTGTAAGTCAGCAATAAAGGTCACAGCGTAAGTCAGCAGTGAAGGTCACAGTGTAAGTCAGCAGTGAAGGTCCCAGTGTAAGTCAGCAGTGAAGGTCAGTGTAAGTCAGCAGTGAAGGTCACAGTGTAACTCAGCAGTGAAGGTCACTGTAAGTCAGCAGTGAAGGTCACAGTGTAAGTCAGCAGTGAAGGTCACAGTGTAAGTCAGCAGTGAAGGTGACAGTGAAAGTCAGCAGTGAAGGTCACAGTGTAAGTCAGCAGTGAAGGTCACAGTGTAAGCTTGCAATGAAGGTCACAGTGTAAGTCAGAAGTAAAGGTTACAGTGTAAGTCAGCAGTGAAGGTCACAGTGTAAGTCAGCAGTGAAGGTCACAGAGTAAGTCAGCAGTGAAGGTCACAATGTAAGTCAGCAGTGAAGGTCACAGTGTAAGTCAGTAGTTAAGGTGACAGTGTAAGTCAGCAGTGAAGGTAACAGTGTAAGTCAGCATTGAAGGTCACAGTGTAAGTCAGCAATGAAGGTCACAGTGTAAGTCAGCAGTGAAGATCACAGTGTACGTCAGCAGTGAAGGTCACAGTGTAAGTCAGCAGTGAACCTTATAGTGTAAGTCAGCAATGAAGATCACAGTGTAAGTCAGCAGTGAAGGTTACAGTGTAAGTCAGTAGTGAAGGTCACAGCGTAAGACAGCAGTGAAGGTCACAGTGTAAGTCAGCAGTGAAGGTCAGTGTAAGTCAGCAATGAAGGTCACAGTGTAAGTCAGCAATGAAGCTCACAGTGTAAATCAGCAGTGAAGGTCACAGTGTAAGTCAGCAGTGAAGGTCACAGTGCAAGTCAGCAGTGAAGGTCACAGTGTAAGTCAGCAGTCAAGGTCACAATGTAAATCAGCAGTGAAGGTCACAATGTAAGTCAGCAGTGAAGGTGACAGAGTAAGTCAGCAGTGAAGGTCAAAGTGTAGGTCAGCAGTGAAGGTCAGAGTGTAAGTCAGCAGTGAAGGTCACAGTGTAAGCCAGCAGTGAAGGTCACAGTGTAAGTCAGCAGTGAAGGTCACAGTGTAAGTCAGCAGTGAAGGTAACAATGTAAGTCAGCAGTGAAGGTGACAGTGTAAGTCAGCAGTGAAGGTCACAGCGCAAGTCAGCAGTGAAGGTGACAGTGTAAGTCAGCAGTAAAGGTCACAGTGTAAGTCAGCAGTGAAAGTCACAGTGTAAGTCAGCAATGAAGGTCACAGTGTAAGTCAGCAGTGAAGGTCACAGTGTAAGTCAGCAGTGAAGGTCACAGTGTAAGTCAGCAGTGAAGGTCACAGTATAAGTCAGCAGTGAAGGTCACAGGGTAAGTCAGCAGTGAAGGTCACAGTGTAAGTCAGCAGTGAAGGTCACAATGTAAGTCAGCAGTGAAGGTGACAGTGTAAGTCAGCAGTGAAGGTCAAAGTGTAAGTCAGCAGTGAAGGTGACAGTGTAAGTCAGCAGAAAAAGTGACAGTGTAAGTCAGCAGTGAAGATCACAGTGTAAGTCAGCAGTGAACGTCACAGTGTAAGTCAGCAGTGAAGGTGACAGTGTAAGCCAGCAGTGAAGGTGACAGTGTAAGTCAGCAGTGAAGGTGACAGTGTAAGTCAGCAGTGAAGGTCACAGTGTAAGTCAGCAGTGAAGGTGACAGTGTAAGTCAGCAGTGAAGGTCACAGTGTAAGTCAGCAGTGAAGGTCACAGTGTAAGTCAGCAATGAAGGTCACAGTGTAAGTCAGCAGTAAAGGTTACAGTGTAAGTCAGCAGTGAAGGTCACAGGGTAAGTCAGCAGTGAAGGTCACAGAGTAAGTCAGCAGTGAAGGTCACAATGTAAGTCAGCAGTGAAGGTCACAGTGTAACTCATCAGTGAAGGTGACAGTGTAAGTCAGCAGTGAAGGTGACAGTGTAAGTCAGCAGTGAAGGTGACAGTGTAAGTCAGCAGTGAAGGTCACAGTGTAAGTCAGCAATGAAGGTCACAGTGTAAGTCAGCAGTGAAGATCACAGTGTACGTCAGCAGTGAAGGTCACAGTGTAAGTCAGCAGTGAACCTTACAGCGTAAGTCAGCAATGAAGGTCACAGTGTAAGTCAGCAGTGAAGGTGACAGTGTAAGTCAGCAGTGAAGGTCACAGTGTAAGTCAGCAGTGAAGGTCACAGTGTAAGTCAGCAGTGAAGGTCACAGTGTAAGTCAGCAATGAAGGTCACAGTGTAAGTGAAGATCACAGTGTAAGTCAGCAGTGAAGGTCACAGTGTAAGTTGGCAATGAAGGTCACGTTGTAAGTCAGCAGTGAAGGTCACAGTGTAAGTCAGCAGTGAAGGTCACAGTGTAAGTCAGCAGTGAAGGTCCCAGTGTAAGTCAGCAGTGAAGGTCAGTGTAAGTCAGCAGTGAAGGTCACAGTGTAACTCAGCAGTGAAGGTCACTGTAAGTCAGCAGTGAAGGTCACAGTGTAAGTCAGCAGTGAAGGTCACAGTGTAAGTCAGCAGTGAAGGTGACAGTGTAAGTCAGCAGTGAAGGTCACAGTGTAAGTCAGCAGTGAAGGTCACAGTGTAAGTCTGCAATGAAGGTCACAGTGTAAGTCAGCAGTAAAGGTTACAGTGTAAGTCAGCAGTGAAGGTCACAGTGTAAGTCAGCAGTGAAGGTCACAGAGTAAGTCAGCAGTGAAGGTCACAATGTAAGTCAGCAGTGAAGGTCACAGTGTAAGTCAACAGTGAAGGTCACAGTGTACGTCAGTAGTGAAGGTGACAGTGTAAGTCAGCAGTGAAGGTAACAGTGTAAGTCAGCAGTGAAGGTCACAGTGTAAGTCAGCAATGAAGGTCACAGTGTAAGTCAGCAGTGAAGATCACAGTGTACGTCAGCAGTGAAGGTCACAGTGTAAGTCAGCAGTGAACCTTATAGTGTAAGTCAGCAATGAAGGTCACAGTGTAAGTCAGCAGTGAAGGTGACAGTGTAAGTCAGTAGTGAAGGTCACAGCGTAAGTCAGCAGTGAAGGTCACAGTGTAAGTCAGCAGTGAAGGTCCCAGTGTAAGTCAGCAGTGAAGGTCAGTGTAAGTCAGCAATGAAGGTCACAGTGTAAGTCAGCAATGAAGGTCACAGTGTAAGTCAGCAGTGAAGGTCACAGTGTAAGTCAGCAGTGAAGGTCACAGTGTAAGTCAGCAGTGAAGGTCACAGTGTAAGTCAGCAATGAAGGTCACAGTGTAAGTCAGCAGTGAAGGTCACAGTGTAAGTCAGCAGTGAAGGTCACAGTGTAAGTCAGCAATGAAGGTCACAGTGTAAGTCAGCAGTGAAGGTCACAGTGTAAGTCAGCAGTGAAGGTCACAGTGTAAGCCAGCGGTGAAGGTCGCAGTGTAAGTCAGCAGTGAAGGTCACAGTGTAAGTCAGCGGTGAAGGTCACAGTGTGAGTCTGCAGTGAAGGTCACAGTGTAAGCCAGCAGTGAAGGTCGCAGTGTAAGTCAGCAGTGAAGGTCACAGCTTAAGTCAGCAGTGAAGGTCACAGTGTAAGCCAGCAGTGAAGGTCGCAATGTAAGTTAGCAGTGAAGGTCACAGTGTAAGTCAGCAGTGAAGGTCACAGTGTAAGTCAGCAGTGAAGGTCACAGTGTAAGTCAGCAATAAAGGTCACAGCGTAAGTCAGCAGTGAAGGTCACAGTGTAAGTCAGCAGTGAAGGTCACAGTGTAAGTGAAGGTCAGTGTAAGTCAGTGTAACTCAGCAGTGAAGGTCACAGTGTAAGTCAGCAGTGAAGGTCACAGTGTAAGTCAGCACAGTGTAAGTCAGCAGTGAATGTCACAGTGTAAGTCAGCAGTGAAGGTCACAGTGTAAGCCTGCAGTGAAGGTCACAGAGTAAGTCAGCAGTGAAGGTCACAGTGTAAGCCAGCAGTGAAGGTCACAGTGTAAGTCAGCAGTGAAGGTCACAGTGTAAGTCAGCAGCTGTCATTGGATTGGTATAGAAGTAACTGCCTTAAGGTAACAATATTGGAACTAAGGAGAATATTGATAGGAGATGTCATCACAGAGGAAAAGTGGATGATCGCATAAACAAAGACGACATTAATAAAATGCTGACGATATCGACTCAGGGAAGAACCAGAAATAACTGATTTAAGTTAGATAAATTTAGGAGGGGTGTTAATGTTGCAGTTTAAAAACTATAGTGTAAAGCACCCTTCTGGCAAGACAGTGATGGAGTGAATGATGGTGAAAGTTTCTCTTTTTCGGGTCACCCTGCCTTGGTGGGAATCGGCCAATGTGATAATAAAATAAAAAATAAAAATTTAGATATAGAAAGGAGTGGTTTTCAGAGTTGTCGATGGATGCGTGGAACATCCTTCCGAGTAGGGTGATTGAGGCTAGGATACTGGGTCCTTGCTTGGGGACTCGACAGATTTATGAATTGGAGGGGCAGGGCTACCCAATTCTTGGGAAGCTTTGAGTAGTGGTGATTTTGATAAGGACCTGCTTTGTATGGGCCAGTAGGCTTTCTGCAGTGTTCCTTCATTCTTATGTTAAGGGAGTGTGAGGAGTGAAGGTAGTGCCAGGAGACAATGTGAGGTCACTCATGACCACAACCTCTCTTGAACACTTTACTACTCTCACTACCCTGGACCTGACTTCCTCCACTCTCACTACCCTGGAACTGACCTGCCTCCATTCTCACTACCCTGGATCTGACCTGCCTCCACTCTCATTACCCTGGACCTGACCTGCCTCCACTCTCATTACTCTGGACCTGGCCTGCCTCCACTCTCACTACCCTGGATCTGACCTGCCTCCACTCTCACGACCCTGGACCTGACCTGCCTCCACTCTCACTACCCTGGACCTGACCTGCCTCCACTCTCACTACCCTGGAACTGACCTGCCTCCACTCTCACTACCCTGGATCTGACCTGCCTCCACTCTCACTACCCTGGACCTGGCCTGCCTCCACTCTCACTACTCTGGACCTGGCCTGGCTCCACTCTCACTACCCTGGACCTGACCTGCCTCCACTCTCACTACCCTGGACCTGACCTGCCTCCACTCTCACTACCCTGGACCTGACCTGCCTCCACTCTCATTACCGTTGACCTGCCTGCCTCCACTCTCACTACCCTGGACCTGCCTGCCTCCACTCTCACTACCATGGATCGGACCTGCCTCCACTTTCACTACCCTGCACCTGACCTGCCTCCACTCTCACTACCCTGGACCTGACCTGCTTCCACTCTCACTACCCTGGAACTGACCTGTCTCCACTCTCACTACCTTGGATCTGACCTGCCTCCACTCTCACTACCCTGGACCTGACCTGCCTCCACTCTCACTACCCTGGACCTGACCTACCTCCACTATCACTACCATGAATCTGACCTGCCTCCACTCTCACTACCCTGGACCTGACCTGCCTCCATTCTCACTACCCTGGACCTGACCTGCCTCTACTCTCACTACCATGGACCTGACCTGCCTCCACTCTCACTACCATGGACCTGACCTGCCTCCACTCTCACTACCCTGGACCTGACCTGCCTCCACTCTCACTACCATGGATCTGACCTGCCTCCACTCTCACTACCCTGGACCTGACCTGCCTCCACTCTCACTACCCTGGACCTGACCTGCCTCCACTCTCACTACCCTGGACCTGACCTGCCTCCACTCTCACTACCCTGGACTTGACCTGCCTCCACTCTCACTACCCTGAACCTGACCTGCCTCCACTCTCTCTACCCTGGACCTGACCTGCCTCCACTCTCACTACCTTGGATCTGACTTGCCTCCACTCTCACTACCCTGGACCTGACCTGCCTCCACTCTCACTTACCTCGACCTGACCTGCCTCCACTCTCAATACCCTGGATCTGACCTGTCTCCACTCTCACTACCCTGGACCTGACCTGCCTCCACTCTCACTACCTTGGACCTGACCTGCCTCCATTCTCACTACCCTGGACCTGACCTGCCTCCACTCTCACTACCCTGGACCTGACCTGCCTCCACTCTCTCCACCCTGGACCTGACCTGCCTCCACTCTCACTACCCTGGACCTGACCTGCCTCCACTCTCACTACCCTGGACCTGACCTGCCTCCACTCTCACTACCCTGGACCTGACCTGCCTCCACTCTCACTACCCTGGACCTGACCTGCCTCCACTCTCATTACCCTTGACCTGCCTGCCTCCACTCTCACTACCCTGGACCTGCCTGCCTCCACTCTCACTACCATGGATCTGACCTGCCTCCACTTTCACTACCCTGCACCTGACCTGCCTCCACTCTCACTACCCTGGACCTGACCTGCCTCCACTCTCACTACCCTGGACCTGACCTGTCTCCACTCTCACTACCTTGGATCTGACCTGCCTCCACTCTCACTACCCTGGACCTGACCTGCCTCCACTCTCACTACCCTGGACCTGACCTACCTCCACTCTCACTACCATGAATCTGACCTGCCTCCACTCTCACTACCCTGGACCTGACCTGCCTCCATTCTCACTACCCTGGACCTGACCTGCCTCCACTCTCACTACCATGGACCTGACCTGCCTCCACTCTCACTACCATGGACCTGACCTGCCTCCACTCTCACTACCCTAGATCTGACCTGCTTTCACTCTCACTACCCTCGACCTGACCTGCCTCCACTCTCACTACCATGAATCTGACCTGCCTCCACTCTCACTACCCTGGACCTGACCTGCCTCCACTCTCACTACCCTGGACCTGACCTGCCTCCACTCTCACTACCCTGGACCTGACCTGCCTCCACTCTCACTACCCTGGACCTGACCTGCCTCCACTCTCACTACCCTGGACCTGACCTGCCTCCACTCTCACTACCCTGGACCTGACCTGTCTCCACTCTCACTACCTTGGATCTGACTTGCCTCCACTCACACTACCCTGGACCTGACCTGCCTCCACTCTCACTTCCCTCGACCTGACCTGCCTCAACTCTCATTACCCTGGATCTGACCTGTCTCCACTCTCACTACCCTGGACCTGACCTGCCTCCACTCTCACTACCTTGGACCTGACCTGCCTCCATTCTCACTACCCTGGACCTGACCTGCCTCCACTCTCACTACCCTGGACCTGACCTGCCTCCACTCTCTCTACCTTGGATCTGACTTGCCTCCACTCACACTACCCTGGACCTGACCTGCCTCCACTCTCACTTCCCTCGACCGGACCTGCCTCCACTCTCACTACCCTGGATCTGACCTGCCTCCACTTTCACTACCCTGAATCTGACCTGCCTCCACTCTCACTACCCTGGATCTGACCTGCCTCCACTCTCACTACCCTAGACCTGACTTGCCTCCACTCTCACTACCCTGGACCTGACCTGTCTCCACTCTCACTACCCTGGATCTGACCTGCCTCCACTCTCACCACCCTGGGCCTGACCTGCCTCCACACTCAATACCCTGGACATGACCTGCCTTCACTCTCACTACCCTGGATCTGACCTGCCTCCACTCTCACTACCCTGGACCTGACCTGCCTCCACTCTCACTACCCTGGACCTGACCTGCCTCTACTCTCACTAACCTGGATCTGACCTGCCTCCACTCTCACTACCCTCGACCTGACCTGCCTCCACTCTCACTACCCTGGATCTGACCTGCCTCCACTCTTACTACCCTGGACTAGACCTGTCTCCACTCTCACTTCCCTGGATCTGACCTGCCTCCACTCTCACTACCCTGGATCTGACCTGCCTCCACTCTCACTACCCTGGACTTGACCTGCCTCCACTCCCACTACCCTGGGCCTTACCTGCCTCCACTCTCACTACCCTGGACCTGACCTGCCTCCACTCTCACTACCCTTGATCTGACCTGCCTCCACTCCCACTACCCTGGACCTGACTTGCCTCCACTCTCACTACCCTGGACCTGACCTGCCTCCACTCTCACTACCCTGGATCTGACCTGCCTCCACTCCCACTACCCTGGACCTGACCTGCCTCCACTCTCACTACCCTGGACCTGACCTGCCTCCACTCTCACTACCCTAGACCTGATTTGCCTCCACTCTCACTACCCTGGACCTGACCTGTCTCCACTCTCACTACCCTGGATCTGACCTGCCTCCACTCTCACCACCCTGGGTCTGACCTGCCTCCACTCTCAATACCCTGGACATGACCTGCCTTCACTCTCACTACCCTGGATCTGACCTGCCTCCACTCTCACTACCCTGGATCTGACCTGCCTCCACTCTCACTACCTTGGACCTGACCTGCCTCCACTCTCACTATCCTGGATCTGACCTGCCTCCACTCTCACTACCCTGGACCTGACCTGCCTCCACTCTCACTACCTTGGATCTGACCTGCCTCCACTCTTACTACCCTGGACCTGACCTGTCTCCACTCTCACTTCCCTGGATCTGACCTGCCTCCACTCTCACTACCCTGGATCTGACCTGCCTCCACTCTCACTACCCTGGACTTGACCTGCCTCAACTCCCACTACCCTGGGCCTGACCTGCCTCCACTCTCACTACCCTGGACCTGACCTGCTTCCACTCTCACTACCCTGGACCTGACCTGCCTCCACTCTCACTACCCTGGATCTGACCTGCCTCCACTCTCTCTACCCTGGATCTGACCTGCCTCCACTCTCACTACCCTGGACCTGACCTGCCTCCACTCCCACTACCCTGGGCCTGACCTGCCTCCACTCTCACTACCCTGGACCTGACCTGCCTCCACTCTCACTACCCTGGACCTGACCTGTCTCCACTCTCACTACCCTGGAGCTGACCTGCCTCCACTCTCACTACCCTGGATCTGTCCTGCCTCCACTCCCACTACCCTGAACATGACCTGCCTCCACTCTCACTACCCTGAACCTGACCTGCCTCCACTCTCACTATCCTGGATCTGACCTGCCTCCATTCTCACTACCCTGGACCTGACCTGCCTCCACTCTCACTACCCTGGATCTGACCTGCCTCCACTCTCACTACCCTGGATCTGACCTGCCTCCACTCTCACTACCCTGGACCTGACCTGCCTCCACTCCCACTACCCTGGGCCTGACCTGCCTCCACTCTCACTACCCTGGACCTGACCTGCCTCCACTCTCACTACCCTGGACCTGACCTGTCTCCACTCTCTCTACCCTGGATCTGACCTGCCTCCACTCTCACTACCCTGGATCTGACCTGCCTCCACTCTCACTACCCTGGACCTGACCTGCCTCCACTCTCACTACCCTGGACCTGACCTGCCTCCACTCTCACTACCCTGGACCTGACCTGCCTCCACTCTCACTACCCTGGACCTGACCTGCCTCCACTCTCACTACCCTGGATCTGACCTGCCTCCACTCTCACTACCCTGGATCTGACCTGCCTCCACTCTCACTACCCTGGACCTGACCTGCCTCCACTCCCACTACCCTGGGCCTGACCTGCCTCCACTCTCACTACCCTGGACCTGACCTGCCTCCACTCTCACTACCCTGGACCTGACCTGTCTCCACTCTCACTACCCTGGATCTGACCTGCCTCCACTCTCACTACCCTGGATCTGACCTGCCTCCACTCTCACTACCCTGGACCTGACCTGCCTCCACTCTCACTACCCTGGACCTGACCTGCCTCCACTCTCACTACCCTGGACCTGACCTGCCTCCACTCTCACTACCCTGGATCTGACCTGCCTCCACTCTCACTACCCTGGACCTGACCTGCCTCCACTCTCAATACCCTGGACCTAACCTGCCTCCACTCCCACTACCCTGGACTTGACCTGTCTCCACTCTCACTACCCTGGACCTGACCTGCCTCCACTCTCAATACCCTGGACCTAACCTGCCTCCACTCCCACTACCCTGGACTTGACCTGCCTCCACTCTCAATACCCTGGACCTAACCTGCCTCCACTCCCACTACCCTGGACTTGACCTGCCTCCACTCTCAATACCCTGGACCTAACCTGCCTCCACTCCCACTACCCTGGACTTGACCTGCCTCCACTCTCAATACCCTGGACCTAACCTGCCTCCACTCCCACTACCCTGGACTTGACCTGCCTCCACTCTCAATACCCTGGACCTAACCTGCCTCCACTCCCACTACCCTGGACTTGACCTGCCTCCACTCTCAATACCCTGGACCTAACCTGCCTCCACTCCCACTACCCTGGACTTGACCTGCCTCCACTCTCAATACCCTGGACCTAACCTGCCTCCACTCCCACTACCCTGGATTTGACCTGCCTCCACTCCCACTACCCTGGACTTGACCTGCCTCCACTCTCAATACCCTGGACCTAACCTGCCTCCACTCCCACTACCCTGGACTTGACCTGCCTCCACTCTCATTACCCTGGACCTAACCTGCCTCCACTCCCACTACCCTGGACTTGACCTGCCTCCACTCTCAATACCCTGGACCTAACCTGTCTCCACTCCCACTACCCTGGACTTTACCTGCCTCCACTCCCACTACCCTGGACTTGACCTGCCTCCACTCTCAATACCCTGGACCTAACCTGCCTCCACTCCCACTACCCTGGACTTGACCTGCCTCCACTCTCAATACCCTGGACCTAACCTGCCTCCACTCCCACTACCCTGGACTTGACCTGCCTCCACTCTCAATACCCTGGACCTAACCTGTCTCCACTCCCACTACCCTGGACTTTACCTGCCTCCACTCCCACTACCCTGGACTTGACCTGCCTCCACTCTCAATACCCTGGACCTAACCTGCCTCCACTCCCACTACCCTGGATTTGACCTGCCTCCACTCCCACTACCCTGGACTTGACCTGCCTCCACTCTCAATACCCTGGACTTTACCTGCCTCCACTCCCACTACCCTGGACTTGACCTGCCTCCACTCTCATTACCGTGGACCTGACCTGCCTCCACTCCCACTACCCTGGACTTGACCTGTCTCCACTCTCACTACCCTGGACTTGACCTGCCTCCACTCTCAATACCCTGGACCTAACCTGCCTCCACTCCCACTACCCTGGACTTGACCTGCCTCCACTCTCAATACCCTGGACCTAACCTGCCTCCACTCCCACTACCCTGGACTTGACCTGCCTCCACTCCCACTACCCTGGACTTGACCTGTCTCCACTCTCACTACCCTGGACTTGACCTGCCTCCACTCTCAATACCCTGGACCTAACCTGCCTCCACTCCCACTACCCTGGACTTGACCTGCCTCCACTCTCAATACCCTGGACCTAACCTGCCTCCACTCCCACTACCCTGGACTTGACCTGCCTCCACTCCCACTACCCTGGACTTGACCTGCCTCCACTCCCACTACCCTGGACCTGACTTGTCTCCACTCTCACTCCTCCTTCCTATAAATAAAATAATAAAATATTGGTAATAGTAATAGGTGGGAACAGTGAATATCTTATTCCACTCAAAACATTAATTATATTCTTGTACAGCATTATCCTGGGGAAAGGAGACAAGGTTTGATATTAAGATCACTGGAAATTGTGCACAAGTTGAAATAGGGAATATAGCCTAGCTGACGATAATGTTTTTAATTTACAATATAAGTTGGTAGAACAGTCTTCGTCAGGAACTCAGTCAACCTCTAGCCACAGGTCCCAAGACCCACACTGCACGAGCATGGTTCCCAGCCAGTACTCGACCCCAAAGTCTCCAGTACAGCTTCTCCGGCTCTCTCGCCCAGCCAGAGTACTGTAAAGTAAAAGGACACAAGTGCAACTAATGTGACATTTATTGTGGCAACGTTTCGCTCTCCAGGAGTTTT
>NC_091326.1:30741144-30761144 GCF_038502225.1 Cherax quadricarinatus
TGTGAGTGTGCGAGTGTGTGTGTGTGTGTGTGTGTGTGTGTGTGTGTGTGTGTGTGTGTGTGTGTGTGTGTGTGTGTGTGTGTGTGTGTGTGTGTGTGCGTGTATGTGTGTGTGTGTGTGTGTGTGTGTATGTGTATATGTACTCACCTAATTGCGGTTGCAGGGGTCGATTCATAGCCCCTAGTCTCGTCTCTTCACTGGTCACAACTAGGTCTACTCCTTGCTCCATGAGCTTTATCATACCTCTTCTTAAAGCTATGTATGAATCCTGCCTCCTCAACATCACTCTCCAGGTTGTTCCACTTCTTGACAGCTATCAAGCTGAATAAATACTTCCTAACAACCCTGTGGATCATCTGAGTTTTCAACTTCCAGTTTTGTCCCTTTATTGCTGTGTCTCATCTCCGGAACATTCTGTAACTACGTATTTTAAATGTTGTTATCATGTCCTTTCTCTCCCTCCTGTCTTCCAGCGTTGTCAGGTTGAGTTCCCTTAACCTCTCCTTGAAGAACAAGCCCCTCTTTTCCGGGACTAATCTTGCTGCAAACCTTTGCACTTTCTCTAATTTCTTGAAGTGTTGGACCAGGTGCGAGTTCCATACTGGTGCTGCACACTCCAACATGAGCCTGAGGTAAACGGTGTACATTGACATGACTGGTTCGTGAATGTTTGTGTGTAGATATGGTGAATATCAAATGGACCTCACGTAGCCTGCAGTAGCCTGCAGTAGCCAGCAGTAGCCAGCAGTAGCCTGCAGTAGCCTGAAGTAGCCTGCAGTAGCCAGCATCAGCCAGCAGTAGCCAGCAGTAGCCAGCAGTAGCCTGCAGTAGCCAGCAGTAGCCTCCCTGTAAGCATTGTGTGTTTTGTGTAGTTCATCCTGCCACATTTAGTATTTTTGCTGTCAACCTTGTGCTTCGTTATTTGTGCTCGTGATTATACGTGTGATTGATGTAAGTGTCCTGCAGAGTACCAAGAACAAACACGAGCAACAACCCTTCCTGCAGAGTACCAAGAACATACACGAGCAACAACCCTTCCTGCAGAGTACCAAGAACATACACGAGCAGCATTTTCTCAAGCGAACATTTTTCTGTTTATTAACATCATCTGATATTCTAGTTATTAACATATAAACACATTATTCTTTCCAGTAGGTATTTATATAAACAGGACCGGAGCGTAATGTTACATATAAGAGTCCCGTAGAACTATGTATAAGAATTATCTAAACAGTACAGAAATAATTCAAATATTTTCCCTCTTACTTAAGACTAATAACCAGGGGATAAAAATTAGCTGGAAAAACCCAAACACATTTTCTTTCATTCCAGGATGCAACCCACAATGTACAGTCTGTTGATGGGCAGGTACCTATTTTTATTCCGACGTGGACAGGGGCAGCAGGAGTGTTAGGATACTAGGACATTTGGGCAGGTGAAGAAAAAGAGTGTTAGAGCACTTGGGCAGGTGCAGTAGGGGTACTGAGAAACACATGTTCTTCCGTGACTGGAAAGTCATATAGTGAGGTAAAGTACTCTAGTTCATGTATCGTGAGTCATTATTTGTACTGTACTGGACATTAGCTTGAACAAGTGGAATGGAAAAGGTGGCGGACCGGAGAAGGAGAAATGTGGGGATTAGTGGAGGGAGGAAAGAGGGAGAGAAGTAGGATGGAAGAGGGATAATATTAAGAAAGAAGAGACGAGGAGTGTAATGTAAATATTCCACAGCTTAATGAACGAGGTGGCCCGCTGAGTTGACTGGTTTTCAAAAGATGTCACCAGCGGGTGTCCCACATCTCAACGAGACGTAAGAGGTTACCTGCTGGTATGTCTCTTTTACAGTATAGATCGTCGACTTCGTTGCCATGTCTTCGCAATATGTCACCTACAAGGCAATGCAAAGAAGAGAAGGTGAAGGAAGGTCTCATAAAGCACAGAAATTAAATAAAGGATAGGATGTTTGAGTCACTATTCCACTGAAAATATCGCCAGAAGCACAGGAGAACCATCGTCCATCACCGGCCCATGCGAGGCTACCAAATCTTTCAGTTGTCTTTGGGAACCTTAATAAGGAATCCTTCAGGACAACGTACTCTACGTATGTTAGATCCATTTTAGACCTGACGTAGGACCACACATGATACAGCTGGAGAAAGTACAAGAACTTAAAACTAGGCTGGTTCCAATACTAAGAGGCTTAAAGTACTGACGCTGACAATACACACATAACAATGAAATTTAGGACGACTGGGACCATGAACTACTTATTGGTCCAACTCTGATCGATATGTCACATGTTAGTGGCTTTCTTTGTGCCTAACAATTTTTTGTAAGATGTAAATCACACATTGTATACTATGCAAAGAAAATAATAAATCTAAATAAGTTTGAGCCTAGGAAGCAAGAAGGACCAGGAGGAACATGATAATGACGTATAAGAAACATAATAATGACGTATTAAAAAATGATAATGACGTATTAGGTTTGGATACAGCAGCTAAGAAGAGGTTATATATAGATGCTAAGAACAGAGAAAAGACACAGGGATACAAGGAAGTATTTCTTCAGTCTAAGGTTGGTAAACAAGTGGACTCGTTCAGGAGGCGGAGGAGGCAGACTCCAAACACAGTTTCAAGAGTAGGTAGAAGACCAAGAACCATTATACGATGGCCAGTTTTTGAAATGGCGGGTCCAGGAGCTGAATATCAGCCACCGGAGACTGAATATCGACTTCTCGGCGACTAGTGTTGCCACGTGAAAAGAAACTTCGTGTGAACATTAAAATGGTATAAAATACCGACAGGTTGTTAGGTAAGACACATATGCAACAGTTAGGTATCTTTATTATGAAACGTTTCGCCTACACAGTAGGCTTCTTCAGTCAAGTACAGAAAAGTTGATAGAAGCAGAAGATACTTGAAGACGATGTAATCAGTCCATCACCCTTAAAGTTTTGAGGTGGTCAGTCCCTCAGTCTGGAGAAGAGCATTGTTCCATAGTATGAAACAATATGGAGAAGAAGTGACAGGATGGAGCTTTTTATAGCGCCAAGAGGTGAGACGTAGGCCACTAGGAGAGGTAAGAACTCAGATGTTGAGAGGTCAGGTCCCTCTCAAATCCAGCCCCTCTCACTAGTGGAAGTTGTCGAAGTTGATTGCAGGTCTTCAAGTATCTTCTGCTTCTATCAACTTTTCTGTACTTGACTGAAGAAGCCTACTGTGTAGGCGAAACGTTTCATAATAAAGATACCTAACTGTTGCATATGTGTCTTACCTAACAACCTGTCGGTATTTTATACCATTTTAATGTTCAATCTGTCAGACACTGCAACACAAGGGTATCTTGGTACAGACCTGCAATCAATTTCGACAACTTCCACTAGTGAGAGCGGCTGGATTTGAGAG
Organism: Cherax quadricarinatus; assembly: GCF_038502225.1. Classification (NCBI taxonomy): domain Eukaryota; kingdom Metazoa; phylum Arthropoda; class Malacostraca; order Decapoda; family Parastacidae; genus Cherax; species Cherax quadricarinatus. The sequence goes on from NC_091326.1 coordinate 30,744,552, forward strand.
GGACCTGACCTCTCAACATCTGAGTTCTTACCTCTCCTAGTGGCCTACGTCTCACCTCTTGGCGCTATAAAAAGCTCCATCCTGTCACTTCTTCTCCATATTGTTTCATACTATGGAACAATGCTCTTCTCCAGACTGAGGGACTGACCACCTCAAAACTTTAAGGGTGATGGACTGATTACATCGTCTTCAAGTATCTTCTGCTTCTATCAACTTTTCTGTACTTGACTGAAGAAGCCTACTGTGTAGGCGAAACGTTTCATAATAAAGATACCTAACTGTTGCATATGTGTCTTACCTAACAAACTTCGTGTGGTGTCGCCATATCACAAGAGGTTTCATGTGGTGTTGCTACATCACATGAGGTTTCCTGTGGTGTTGCCACATCAAAAGAGGATTCCTGTAGTGTTGCCACATCACAAGAAGATTCCTGGTGTTGTGCCACATCTCTACAACACCTGAGGATCCTCTCTCCGGCAACACAGACACATTACCATCCTAAGCGGCCTCTCTGCTTCCCTTCATTCCATGATGAATCGTAGTCGTTGTTTCCGTCATCGTTGCCATTATCTTCCTGGTCGTTGTTTCTTGTATCGTTTCCGTTCGATGATGTATTCGTCGTCTCCGTTGTTGCCTTCGTCGTCTTTAGTGAGATCGTCGTCTTTGTTGTCGTGTTCATCGTTCCAGATCATTGAGCTACTATTCCTGCTGCCTACGATATATTCTCTGTATTAGACTGAAGAAGCCTACCGTGTAGGCGGAACGTTTCAACAACTAAGATACGCAGCTGTTGCTGCGTATCTTAAAGGCGAACTCAATCTTCGGCTTTGTTATGAGAAGTTATTAGTTATTTAAACCTAACTGCTGACACACACACACACACACACACACACACACACACACACATCTTATAGTTGTATTTTTCTTCCAGTCTCTTTCTCAGGCTCAATCTTCGATCGATTTCCGTAATCCACGCGGCTGTGGAGGACCGATAATCGTTTATTGGGGAATTAGAACTTTTTCGCTGATATATCCAGTATTTAAGGTTAACCCATGTTTCATTGAATGAGCATGATAACAGCTGTTATCTGAGGCTTCGCTTGTTTATCATGGCTCCAGTAGGTACTCGTCTTAGGCTCGTACCTCGCCGCCTGAGAGCCAGCTGGAACTCTCCTGGAGAATCGGTACTTGACCTTGAGATTAACCTGTGGTTCTTTTACTTTTATCGTCTGAGCTGATAGCTCTACCGTATGTATGGGATCCAGTATTGTTGGCTTCGAGCACAATGTTCAGTGTCCTTGAAATTGTTATTTTCGTGCTTTTGTTACCAATCGTCGTTAAGATCAGTTCAGGTCACTCCACGGCACCAGAATTCTAATGTTATTGACGCCGTCAGTCAATAACACGAGAAGTCTATTGGTTTCAATCTTGAGGCATTTATATGATCCCATAAACTATTCATGGTTATTTACCAACGCCAACGACAATTTCCTATAACAATCGAATCTAACCATGATAAATAACACTTATTCAACATTTGGGTATCTTTGTTCTGGAAACGTTTCGTCAGCCAATGACTTCTTAAATAACATACTGAGAAGAACAGTGGTAGATAAGGACTGAACAACATCAGTTCCAGGCTGAGTGACTGACTACCTCAAACTCTTCCTCACCTTCCACAGATCTTCTCTGTATTAGACTAAAGAAGGCACTGGCTGGCGAAATGTTTCTAGAGTTAAGATACCAAAATGTTGCTCAAGTGTCTCATTTATCATCAGGAGGCATTTACTTCGTAAGTACCTTCAGTCGACTACTTATGCCCAATGTACCTCTATCTCTCTCGGGCTATGAAATTCCTCACCAGATAGCATTTCCTAAGTATTCCAACCTCTTGTAACAACATTGTGAGGGAAAAGTTAAACAGATAGGAGCAGCGAGTGAGTATATGGTGACGATAGTTTGATTGCCGTCTGCTTGTTAAGGTAGGGTCAGTCTAGCTCCCGCTATCCCCTCCCCCACTTTTCTCCACCCCGAAAGGTGGGGCTCGGACCAAACAGTAATCACTTGACTCACAGCTCCCAGCACAACTGTAAGTAAAAGCCTCTGCTCCTATTCTAGTGGATTTATTGGTTGAAAGCTTCACTTTTGACCAGTAATAAACTTAGTCCTTTCAGTCTTAAGTTCCATGTTATGCTTTTAGATAATCACCAGTTCTTTTAGGTATTGTACTTATCATGGAGAGTGATTTCTTAAGCAGTGGGTAACCTTTGTCTCTTTCTAGCTTGGAATGACAGCTCTGGTCATCTGCCAACCAAAGAAACGTGTTGAAGGAGACGGACTGAAATCCTGAGACGTCACTTTTCTATCTACCTACCTGATTAATTGTAGTCAACCGCAGGCAACTACCCCTCATCTTTGCAGTGGAGAAGAACCTGCGTTCCTGTCATCTGGACTGACTATTCAAGGCTATAGACTCTGTGAAGAACTAGTCGTTGTGTTGTCACTCAACACCTGTGACCTCCACATCATCAGCAACGGCTACAATTTCTACAAGACGGTGTCAACCTCAACCAGACACCCCAGTTTAACTGTACATATTAAAGTTGGATTCTGATATCATTTATATTTTTCATTTTTCTTTCAAGTAGGATACACCTTCATATTTCAATGTTTTATCTTTGCATTACTAAATAATAAAGTGTTTATCTTTGTTAATTAATATTTCTTTTTCTATTCATTAATTTTCCTGAGGAGGAGCCAGCCTTGGTAATACTGTCTGAAGTTGTTACAGGGCTGAGTAAGCCTTCACAAACATCTATGACAACTAATGTTCTCATGATTGTATGGTGTTCCATAACGTGACATTATATTGAAGATTCGTGAGTCATTGTAGGTAAACACTCTGATTTATAGTTTGCACTTGCCATCTTGACCCTCTGGGCGAGACGTGTGTTTCCTACCGCGTCCTTATGAAGACAGAAATGTCGCTCTGAATCTTAACCTGTTTCACAAATGTCGTGTTCTTTGTCTTTCTTGTGCTATCTCTGTTGTCGTGTTCGTCTTTGTTATATTTATCTCTGTTGTCGTGTTCGTCTTTGCTATATTTATCTCTGTTGTCGTGTACATTTTATTGTGCTCGTTGTTTTTGTCGTCCTGGTTGTGTTACTAGCCTTTGTTGTCTTCGTTATCCTTGTCTTCATTTTTGTCGTGACTTTTCCGATTTCGTTCCTGTCGTTTTCAGTGGTCGTTATCGTGTGTAAAGTGGCAGTCATCGTCTTCGTTATCGTCGTTATCGAAGTCTCCGCTACTACAGTCATTGTCACCGTCTTCGTTACTGTCGTGTTTCTCGTTTGTAGTTTTTGCTTTATCATCTTTTCTTCTTCATAATTATCTTAAGCCTTCTCGTCGTGTTTGTCGTTCTTGTTGCCTTCGCTTTAAGTGTCATCGTCGTCGCCCTTATCGTTGTCACGTGAAATCATTCTTCTTTCTTTTCTATCTTATTCCGATTTCTCTGGTTCCTTTTATTCCAATTATTGTAAGTTGTAGTAAGTTCCTTTTTCCTGTGACTCATCGTGTGCTTGTGCTGACACGATGACTTCTGAAGACTCCTGATGACCCGGCATGAATCCTGATGACTCGAGATGACTTCTGATGACTCGAGATGACAACAGATGACTCCAGAAGACTCCTGATGACTCCTGATGACTCGAGATGAATCCTGATGACTCGAAATGGCTCCTGATGACTCGAGATGACAACAGATGACTCCAGAAGACTCCTGATGACTTCTGATGACTCGAGATGACTCCTGATGACTCGAGGTGACTCCTGATGACTCAAGATGACTCCTGATGACTCGAGATGAATCCTGATGACTCGAGATGAATCCTGGTGACTTGAGATGAATCCTGATGACACCAGATGACACTAGATGATTCCAGATGACACCAGATGACCCCAGATGGCTTGGAATGACGTCTGTCCTCTGATGAATTACGAAAATATATGATTTGAGATAACTTATGTTGATCTGTGATGTGATGACTAGTGAGAACTTACCATGTGATGACTCGTGATGACATAACTCGTGACGAAGTGTGATGACTTTTGAAATATATGATGAATGACGTATTATGATTCATAATGACTAGGAAATATCACAAACCATCATAAGACGTAAGTTATGCTTACTAAAGATTGCGTTAATTTTGGTATGGGTGAAACGCTAAGCCCGTAGGATTGTACACCGTCAGAGGAATAGGAGGAATTCAGGTTCGATCTACGATAATGGAGAATATGTCTAGTTTCTTGGATCAAGAGCCCTTCACTGGCATCAAAGCATCTCCCACGAGAGGTGCGAAATGCATGACTGAATTACAATACTGTGGTGAAAAGGAAGAAAAATGGATAAATGAATTAAGAGTTCACAGTAGAGCACTTAAGTGAACTGCACTTATCGTTACGTATTTATAAATTTAGAAAATTCATGTGAGTGGGTAGAGAGGGGAGGAAAGTGGTTAGTATTATGAAAGCCTCGAAAAAGGTCTAATCATTTAACATTCTTGGCTTCGTTGTGAACTGTTGCATCAAAAGCTGGTGGGGATATTAATTTTGGAATGGTTGGTGCTTTTATTTAATAAATGTATGGGAGAAGGGAAGGTACCTAGGGATTGGCAGAGCGCATGCATAGTTCCTTTGTATAAAGGCAAAAGAGACGAAAGAGAGAGAGTAAGAATTCCCTACACACCCACCACCTCAAGCTGACCACTTCATCATGAGGAGCCAGTCTATCAGCATCCTGTCGGCCAACATTAGAGGTTTCATTACTAATGTTGGAGAGCTCACACATAGTTTTGTGAACACTCGACGTCCCGACATGATAGCTGTTGTTGAAACATTTTTGGATGACAGGACTCCAGAAAATTTTGCAAGAATTGCTGGCTACACCTCATGGATGAGAAGAGACAGGCAAGGGCAAGGAGGAGGTGTTGCTGTGTGCTTCTCTAAAAGTGTTCATGCCCAGCACATTGATGTTGCCACCCCTACACATCTTGAAATGATGTTCTTCAAGCTCTGTATAAACACTAGTACCTCTGTACTAGCATGTGCAATGTACAGACCTCAGTGGCAACATGCAGACCCTATCAACTTCCTAATGGAAAATATTGACTCCCTTCTGCTACAACACAACTGTCAACATATTATAATTGTTGGTGACCTCAACCAGCACCTTATACAGAGGGACTTTGATGACCTTCTTGCAGTGTTTGACATGAGAAACTTTGTTGATTTCCCTACTCATATCTCTGGCTCCTCCCTTGACCCAGTAGTGAGTGATCTGGCAGAAGGCATAGTCACTTGTCAACCCCTCGGCTACGTTGGATCGTCTGACCACAAGGCTGTTTTTACGACACTTAAGATCCCAACAGAACGAGGTGAGGAGTCCACACGCACAACCTGGTTATGGGAAAGAGGTAATTGGCCAGCCCTTTGCTCTGAGCTTGCCACCACCGACTGGAATGCTCTTCTCCAAGGGGATGTTGACAACCAAGTGAAAGCCTTCACTGGACACATCCTTAATCTACAACAAGAACACATTCCTCACCGGCAATATGTGACGAAGCCTACAAATCAGCCTTGGTTTGGCTTTCGTTGTAGAGAGGCTGCTACTGCTAAGTACAAAGCATGGCGAAGGTATAAGAGACATCCTACCACCTATAACAGGAACTTGCACATGCATGCCTGTAGGCATATGGGTGATGTTCAAAAGTGGGCCATTGCTAAATGGGAGGTGGACACTAAAAGAAAGTTAGCATCAGGTAGGGTAGGCTCCAAAACCTGGTGGTCCCTGGTCAAGGACAGACAAGGTTATCTGCCTGATGAACTTATTCCACCTCTAAATCGACAGGATGGGACCACCTCTACTAGTAGTCAAGAGAAGGCGGACCTCTTTGCTGAACACTTTGCTACCAAAATGCAAGTTCCTGATCCAGCAAGGGACCCTCCTTGGCTAGCTGCAAGAACTGTGTCAAAACTGTCAGTGGTGACAATAAGGCAGGAGGAGGTGCATTTCCTACTTAAATCGCTTGACCAAGAAAAGGCTGTGGGCCCAGACAAGTTGAGCCCAAGATTGTTGAGAAGATGTGCAGACCAGCTAGCAGCACCTCTAACTCGCATCTTTCAGCACTGCCTAGTACAGTGTAAATGGCCCTCTCTATGGAAAGAGGCGAATGTAGTCCCTGTTCACAAAAAGAAGAGCAGAGCAGAAATCAGCAACTACAGACCAGTGTCACTCCTGTCAATCACTGGTAAGATCCTTGAGACAATAATCTCAAGACAAATGACAGAGTTTTTTGACTACCACTCACTACTTTGTGATCGTCAATATGACTTCAGGAAAGGTTACTCTGCTGCTGATCTGTTGTTAAACCTCTCCACTAAGTGGCACCAGTCACTGGATGAATCCAAAGTCAGCTGTGTGGTAGCACTGGACATTGCTGGCGCTTTCGACCGGGTGTGGCACCAGGGCCTCTTAGCAAAACTTCAAGCACTGGGAATTGCAGGCTCTACGCTATGTCTCCTCAGTGACTACCTTCATGGTAGATCTCTAAGGGTAGTTCTCAATGGAACAGAATCAGCAAGACATCCTATTGGGGCAAGTGTTCCACAAGGAAGCGTGCTGGGTCCATTGTTATGGAATGTCTACTTCAACGACCTTCTTCATCTCATCCCAGAATCACATGCATATGCAGACGACTGTACACTGACATTCACTTATCCAAGAGAAGAAATGCCAGCTGCTCTAAGCTACATCAATCACCAGCTGAGAGCTATATCAGCTTGGGGAAATAGATGGCAAGTAACATTTGCACCTGAGAAAACGCAAATGATGATCGTCTCTAGGCACCATGATGGTAATGCTGGTGCAGTAGTAAGGATGAATGGGAGGATGTTGGCACCTGGAGAAGAAGTTGATATCCTTGGGGTGAAATTTGACTCCAAACTAACCACGAAGAACCATGTTGTAAATCTTGCAAAGAAGGCAGCCAGGAAGCTCACAGCACTTCGCCGTATCTCGCATCTGCTTGACAGTAGGGGTTGCAAGATTCTGTACGAGGCACAAGTACGCTCGCACCTTGAGTATGCTCCACTTTCTTGGTTTGCCTGCCCCCCCCTCTCATCTGTGACTGTTTGACAGAGTAGAGAACAGAGCAAGACGTCTCATCTCTCGCCTGGACCCATCCTGGATAGATCTGTCATTTCAGCAGAGCCTTCAACATAGGAGGGATGTGGGTGGCCTAACTGTTATGTACAAGGCCAATATTGTCAAAATACCACACTTGGATCCACTTCGAGGACAGCGTGAAACAAGCTTTTATGCCACAAGACGGGCAGAAAGCAGCAACTTCACTCTGGCTGTACCCTTCTCCAGAACATCACTCCATCTGAGATCATACATACCCAGGATGACTAGAGTATGAAACACATTCGTACAGCATAATGATGTCAACGAGATAAAGTCAGTTGATCAAATGAAAATGCTAGCCCACAGATGGCTCCAACTTCATCCTGTTTCCTACTTGTATGTCTCATAACAATAAAAATGCTTTCAAATGAGCTGATGTAGGTAATAGCTCTTAGCTTGCCAATAAAGTTAGGAATCCTTAACCTGTAAATAGCTGTCAATAAAGCTAGGGATCCTTAACCTCGTCAAACCCTGTGTTAAAAAAAAAAAAAAAAAAAAAAGGGAATAAACCTGTTGGGTATACCTGGTAAAGTGTATGGTAGAGTTGTTATTGAAAGAATTACGAGTAAGACAGAGAGCAGGATTGCAGATGAAGAAGGAGGCTTGAGGAAGGGTAGGGGGTGTGTAGACCAAGTGTTTATATCGAAGCATATATGGGAGCAGTATATACATGAGGGTACAGAGGGTTTTCTTGCATTTATAGATTTGGAAAATCCATAGGATAGGAGAACAAAGTGGTAGATGGTGAAAGTGTATGGAAAAGGTGGTAGGTTACTGAAAGCAGTGAAGAGTTTTTATGAGATAGTGAGTCTTAGGTTAGAGTTTGTAGAAGAGAGGAAGATTATTTCCAAGTTAAAGCAGGCCTTAGACAAGGATGTGTGATGTTACCATGATTGTTTGTTGTGTTTACAGATGTGGGTTGTATGAGAAGTGAATACTCGGGTGTTGAGAAGAGAAACAGGAGAATCAAACAAAAAGTGAGAGTTGTCACAATTGCTTTTTGCTGATGATGCTGTGTTTTTGGGAGATTCAGAAGAGAAGTTGTAGAGGTTGGTGAACGAATTTGGAAGGGTATGCAAAAGAGGGAAATTAAAAGTGAACACAGAAAAGAACAAGGTGATGAGGAAAACAAAAAAAAGAGGAAATAAAAGATTAGATATCAGATTAGAGGGATTATGGAGGAAGTGAAAGTGTTCAGATATCTGGGAGTCGACTTATCAGCACAAGGGTACATGAAAAACGAGTTGAACCATAGACCTGACGAGGGAAGAAGTGAGTAGTTCACCGATGAGTCCTTGGAAATAAATAAGGTTATCCATGGAAACAAAAAGGGAAATGTACGAAAGTTTAGTGGTACCAACGCTCTTATATAAGTTTGAGGGATAGGTGGCGAATGTTGCAACAAGGACAAGGCTGGAGGCAGTGAAGATGTGTCTGAGGGCGATGCGGTGTGAATATTATGCAGAGAATTCGTAGCTCGGAGATTAGAAGGAAGTGCTGGATTTCTAAAAACTTCCAGAGAGCTGAAGAGGGGCTGTTGGGTGATTTGGACATTTAGACAGGATGAAACAAAATAGTGACTTGGAGGGCGTATAAATTTGTAGGATAGATTGGAGGGAGGGGGTAAAGGAGGTTATCGTGCGAGGGGCGTAGACCTCCAACAAGCCTGCGAGAGCGTGTTAGATAGGAGTAAGCGGAAGAAAATTGCTTTTATGACTCGATGTTCCGTTGGAGTGTGACCAAGGTAATATTTATGAAGGGTGTGATAAATGGTTTAAAACCGAGAAGTTGAAGATTGAGACACTTAGGCAACATACGGGAGTTTTTACTGTAGAAATGTTTCGCCACACAGTGGTTTCATCAATCTAATACAAAGTATAAATGGGTAAGGGGAGGAGGAGTTTGAGGTAATCAGTCCCTCAGCCTGGAATCGATGTGTTCACTCCATTACTTTTGTAGAAAGTACAGCATATGGTCGGAGAAGTGGCTTATATACTGTAGTCAGGTGAGCGGAAGCAGGAGACGGGATCACAGTGGAACCATCCACTAGTGTAAGTAGGTCTTCGTCCAAAGGTTAGACAACTATTGAAGAATTCCTTGTATCAAGATCTCATGATGTTGCAGTGTCTGACAGATATGATAAATTGGTTTAATGGACTGAACACATCGATTCCAGGCTGAGGGACTGATTACCTCAAACTCCTCCTCTCCTTACCCATTTCTACTTTGTATTGGACTGATGAAGCCACTGTGTGGCGAAACGTTTCTACAATAAAGATTTCCATATGTTTCATAACTGTCTCAATCTTCAATTTATAAACAGATTCAGATAGACCGTTTAGCCGGACTGGAGGTGGAAGGTGCAGTGCCTGAACTTTGAAAGAGGGATGTAGATATGTTGCAGTTCTTGGACTATAGTATCAGCACGTCTCTGGCAAGACAGTGCTGGAAAGTGATGATGCTGGAAGTGTTTCTTTTCCTGGTCACGCTGCCTCGGTGGGAAACAGCAAATGTGTTAAAAATAATAATAAAAAATAATAAACGGAGAGGTGTTACAGTTATTTTCTGACGACACAGTGCTGCACATTAAGTAAATTCAGAAGAAAATCTCTAGAGGTTAGTGGAAGTGTTTGAAAGTGCATGTAGAAAGGGAAGGTAAACTTGAGTGTTGAAAGGCTAGAGGTATATGGAATGAAACACTGGAAGAAAGTGGACAGGAGGAATATAAATTGAGCAAATACGCACACACACATTTGCGAGTGGAGGTTAGGTTAGGAAACAGCACAAGTGTTTCCTGACGCGGATCTTAGTCATAAGATGACCCACCATTGGAGCTTTCGGTCATCTGACCAAAGCCTTTCGCTGATTTACCTGTCGACCCCCTAAAAAAGTTGGTATCTTTTTAAATATCCTTGTAGACGGTGAAGCTGTGTTGATCAGGAGACAGGAAAGTGTCTCATGACGAAGACTTGTGTAAGATAACCCGCCCAGTAATCACCAAACCACTGGATTACCTTTCTTGAATATCATCAGTAACTAAATAGCTAGCTTACCACTGATGGACATCAACAATGATTATGTAAAGTAAAAGGACACAAGTGCAACTAATGTGACATTTATTGTGGCAACGTTTCGCTCTCCAGGAGCTTTATCAAGCCATTACAAACAATACATGGACACAGAGGGTATATAAAGGCTTAGAGTGAGGTGAATACTAGTGAGGTACCATTTCGATGTTCACTAGTGGTAGTAGTAGTAGTAGTAGTGGTAGTGACAAAAGCAATTAATTCGTACATGAGTAAAAGGATATAAAAGCTATTACTTGGGTAACATAAAAATAGGTTGGACAAATATAAACTGGAATGAGGCAGGTTGTTTCAGTGTTCACTCTCTGTGCTTTGTGTAGTATAACAGGAGAGACTATGTGATGGCAGGGTTTACTGTTTTCAGGAGGATTCTTGCTAAGACTTCGGAGATGGTGAAGCTGCCGTTGTTTTGTTTAATGGTATTCGAAACAGCGATCAGTGCTGATTCAAGGCACTTGCGTGTGCGGAAATTAGTTTCTTTTATCACTAATTGGGCGTCTCTGAATTTCATAAGATGATTGGTGGAATTTCGGTGTTGTACACAGGCGTTGTTAAAGTTGTCGTTCCTACATGCGTATATGTGTTCATTGAGGCGGGTACAACACCGAAATTCCACCAATCATCTTATGAAATTCAGAGACGCCCAATTAGTGATAAAAGAAACTAATTTCCGCACACGCAAGTGCCTTGAATCAGCACTGATCGCTGTTTCGAATACCATTAAACAAAACAACGGCAGCTTCACCATCTCTGAAGTCTTAGCAAGAATCCTCCTGAAAACAGTAAACCCTGCCATCACATAGTCTCTCCTGTTATACTACACAAAGCACAGAGAGTGAACACTGAAACAACCTGCCTCATTCCAGTTTATATTTGTCCAACCTATTTTTATGTTACCCAAGTAATAGCTTTTATATCCTTTTACTCATGTACGAATTAATTGCTTTTGTCACTACCACTACTACTACTACTACCACTAGTGAACATCGAAATGGTACCTCACTAGTATTCACCTCACTCTAAGCCTTTATATACCCTCTGTGTCCATGTATTGTTTGTAATGGCTTGATAAAGCTCCTGGAGAGCGAAACGTTGCCACAATAAATGTCACATTAGTTGCACTTGTGTCCTTTTACTTTACATATTGTCGGTAATTCTACCAACTTTATTACAACAATGATTATGCAAAATCTGGCTTGCTGTTGCTGGTTATTAGTGGCTAATCACTGGCTTGCCGTTGCTGGTTATCAGTGACTGACCAACTACTGGCTTACCAGAGTTACACAGCTATGGCTCAACACCCACTAGGTTTCCCATTCTTTTCAAAAATTCATTATTACCTGTCCCAAGAATGTTGACTGTGTCAGAAGGCGAAAGATAAAGTAAATCACAGATCAGACGAGAAAGAAACAATCCAAGTGTTAAGAACTCCGGGAGAAGATTATAATCTAACAACAAAATGTGTATAATAGTTCCGGGGCATTTTGGAAACAGTAGAAAATAATTTCGAGATTAACGCCTTATGTAAATGTAATGCAAATAAAGGGCGGAAAATGAGGAAATGGTTTGGTATTACGGAAAGTGTAATTAAAAGGGCAAGAAGTGGTAACTGAGATGATCTGGTGTTAGGAAGGAATGGAGTAAGACTGAACAAGGATGTGTCACGGTCACTGAGTGTGACCATCAATGTTGTTCAGGATGTTGATACACTTGTATATTTATTATGGAAACGTTTCGCCCAGAAGCGACTCCTTCACTCCAACACAGATAAGGACGGTGGAAGACGAGGAGTGTGAAGTAATCAGTCCCTCAGACTGGAGTCCATGTGCTGAGTCCGTTGTAGAGAGTCTCGGGAAACTAGATTGCCGGCCTTAAACTTCAAAAAACAAAAAATGCAATTTGATGGATATTTTTTTATATATGCATGTGAATTTACAGGCTAAGTGCTGTTACGTCCCACGGCCCGTCACTGCAGCAGGTTTACCGGTATAATTGCGCTTCCAGGGCCTTTTCCTAGTGGAGTCCCAGCTTTGGCTCCCTGTCGAGGGAGTGTCTTAGACCAGTGTCTGCCATGGCAGGTGGTACAAGTACCTCCACGTCTTCTGGGACCAGCTGTCCCCTGGCCTAGTACCACTGTGCTGCCACAAACCCCTCCCACACTGAGCTTCAAGGGTGCGGCAGCTGCACACCAGCAGGATATGTCAGGTGCTAAGGCAGCAAGCACTGCAGGATTCTTTTCGAGCCACACCCCAGCTTTGGGCCGAAGCCCGAGTGCTGGGGAAACTCAAGAATGACTCGTCCTGTGAGTGTTGCTGCTGCTGCTACTTCACTTGTCCATTGCACTCTCGCGTCCCACAGCCAGGTTCAACCCTCAACCATATCTAAAGTATTCTCTCACCCTATCTAAGGTATATTCTCACCCTATCTAAGGTATATCCTCACCCTATCTAAGTTATACTCTCACACTATCTAAGGTATACTCTCACCCTATCTAAGGTATACTCTCACCCTATCTAAGGTATACTCTCACACTAAGGTATACTCTCACCCTATCTAAGGTATACCCTCACCCTATCTAAGGTATACTCTCACTTTAAATTGTTGCTGAGACTATTCCGATAATAAGTGTCTATTCTCGTTAAGTTAAAAAAAAAAACACTAAAAGCGAGAATTTATATATTTTTTTCAGTTTTCTTTCTCATTTATACGTTTTTTCAAATTCTTCATTATATAAGAAAAAAATATTTGACAAAAAATTGCTTTAAAATTGACAAACTGGCATCCAGACAGCCCAAAATCAATAGAAAAATACTTTCTAATAATATGCACCCGTGCCTAAGGTTTGAAGCCGATCAAAAGAGACATTCTTTTGTAATTACATGAGAGACAATTCAGGAAGGAGCATTGGCACTCTCCAGCTGAACTGAAGGGGTCCTGGCACCCTTCTTGGCACCCTTCTTTGTTTGTCTTGGTACAGAATTATCGAAATAAATCTGACTACAGCAGCAAAGTACGGGAATCTTTATTGAGGAGTCGATGTTATCAGTCTAGTCTTGACTGATAGACGGAACACATTGATGCCAGGCTGGGGACTGATTACCTCAAACTCCTCCTCTATTTACACTGTTTTTTCTTTGTATTGGGCTGATGAATCCACTGTGTGGCGTAAGGTTTCCTCAGTAAAGATTCCCATATGTTGCGTTGGTGTCTCATTCAACAAGCAACACTCTAAATCTACATTATTGTGCTCCACTAGGCTCAGTAAAGTGCTTCGTCTTCACTAGAGTCAGTAAAGTGCTCCTTCCCCACTACAGTCAGTAAAGTGCTCCTTCTCCACTAGGCTCAGTAAAGTGCTTCGTCTTCACTAGGCTCAGTAAAGTGCTTCGTCTTCACTAGGCTCAGTAAAGTGCTTCGTCTTCACTAGGCTCAGTAAAGTGCTTCGTCTTCACTAGGCTCAGTAAAGTGCTTCGTCTTCACTAGGCTCAGTAAAGTGCTTCGTCTTCACTAGGCTCAGTAAAGTGCTTCGTCTTCACTAGGCTCAATAAAGTGCTTCGTCTTCACTAGGCTCAGTAAAGTGCTCCTTCCCCACTAGGCTCAGTAAAGTGCTTCGTCTTCACTAGGCTCAGTAAAGTGCTTCGTCTTCACTAGGCTCAGTAAAGTGTTTCGTCTTCACTAGGCTCAGTAAAGTGCTTCTTCTCCACTAGGCTCAGTAAAGTGCTCCTTCTCCACTAGGCTCAGTAAAGTGCTCCTTCTCCACTAGGCTCAGTAAAGTGCTCCTTCTCCACTAGGCTCAGTAAAGTGCTTCTTCTTCACTAGGCTCAGTAAAGTGCTTCGTCTTCACTAGGCTCAGTAAAGTGCTTCGTCTTCACTAGGCTCAGTAAAGTGCTTCGTCTTCACTAGGCTCAGTAAAGTGCTTCGTCTTCACTAGGCTCAGTAAAGTGCTTCGTCTTCACTAGGCTCAGTAAAGTGCTTCATCTTCACTAGGCTCAGTAAAGTGCTTCGTCTTCACTAGGCTCAGTAAAGTGCTTCGTCTTCACTAGGCTCAGTAAAGTGTTCCTTCTCCACTAGGCTCAGTAAAGTGCTCCTTCTCCACTAGGCTCAGTAAAGTGCTTCGTCTTCACTAGGCTCAGTAAAGTGTTCCTTCTCCACTAGGCTCAGTAAAGTGCTCCTTCTCCACTAGGCTCAGTAAAGTGCTTCGTCTTCACTAGGCTCAGTAAAGTGCTCCTTCTCCACTAGACTCAGCAAAGTGCTCCTCCATTATGCTCAATAAAGTGCTCCTTCTCCACTAGACTCAGTAAAGTGCTCCTCCATTATGCTCAATAAAGTGCTCCTTCTCCACTAGACTCAGTAAAGTGCTCCTTCTCCACTAGGCTCAGTAAAGTGCTCCTTCTCCACTAGGCTCAGTAAAGTGCTCCTTCTCCACTAGACTCAATAAAGGTGCTCCTTCTCCACTAGACTCAGTAAAGTGCTCCTTCTCCACTAGGCTCAGTAAAGTGCTCCTTCTCCACTAGGCTCAGTAAAGTGCTCCTTCTCCACTAGACTCAGTAAAGTGCTCCTTCTCCACTAGACTCAGTAAAGTGCTCCTTCTCCACTAGACTCAGTAAAGTGCTCCTTCTCCACTAGACTCAGTAAAGTGCTCCTTCTCCACTAGACTCAGTAAAGTGCTCCTTCTCCACTAGGCTCAGTAAAGTGCTCCTTCTCCACTAGGCTCAGTAAAGTGCTCCTTCTCAGTAAAGTGCTCCTTCTCCACTAGGCTCAGTAAAGTGCTCCTTCTCCACTAGACTCAGTAAAGTGCTCCTTCTCCACTAGGCTCAGTAAAGTGCTCCTTCTCCACTAGACTCAGTAAAGTGCTCCTTCTCCACTAGACTCAGTAAAGTGCTCCTTCTCCACTAGACTCAGTAAAGTGCTCCTTCTCCACTAGACTCAGTAAAGTGCTCCTTCTCCACTAGAGTCAGTAAAGTGCTCCTTCTCCACTAGGCTCAGTAAAGTGCTCCTTTTCCACTAGACTCAGTAAAGTGCTCCTTCTCCACTAGATTCAGTAAAGTGCTCCTTCTCCACTAGGCTCAGTAAAGTGCTCCTTTTCCACTAGACTCAGTAAAGTGCTCCTTCTCCACTAGATTCAGTAAAGTGCTCCTTCTCCACTAGACTCAGTAAAGTGCTCCTTCTCCACTAGACTCAGTAAAGTGCTCTTTCTCCACTAGACTCAATAAAGTGCTCCTTCTCCACTAGACTCAGTAAAGTGCTCCTTTTTCAAGGCATACACTTACTTATTAACGAAATCAATAAAGCTAATTAGATAAAATTCCTTTATTGATCCCTAGAACTGAAAAAATATCAATAATATTTACAATAATGTGAAAGAAAAGATTAAATTTAATGATTTTACGAATCTGCTATTTTTAATTTATATAAGTTGAATATAAAACAAATTAATTAATTTTCAATTTGATATAAATAATCAGACATCGTTCATTATAGGTAATATAATTATAACCTTAATTTTTAAAGAGGTGGAACGGTAAGCCAGTGGAAGGCCTCGGTCAGGTGACCAAAAGCTCCAGCTGCGGATCATATGACAAAATCCCCGTCTGGAAATACTTCTGTTTTCTGACGAACCTTACCTAACCTAACCTAACCTAACCTAACCTAACCTTACCTAACCTAACCTAGCCTAACCTAACCTAGCCTTACCTAACCTAACCTAACCTAACCTAACCTAACCTAACCTAACCTAACCAAACCTAGCCTTACCTAACCTACCCTAACCTAACCTAACCTAACCTAACCTAATCTAACCTAGCCTTACCTAACCTAACCTAACCTAACCTAACCTAGCCTTACCTAACCTAACCTAACCTAACCTAACCTAGCCTTACCTAACCTAACCTAACCTAACCTTACCTAACCTAACCTAACCTAACCTAACCTAACCTAACCTAACATAACCTAACCTTACCTAACCTAACCTAACCTAACCTAACCTAACCTTACCTAACCTAACCTAACCTAACCTAACCTTACCTAACCTAACCTAACCTAACCTAACCTTACCTAACCTAACCTAACCTAACCTTACCTAACCTAACCTAACCTAACCTAACCTTACCTAACCTAACCTAACCTAACCTAACCTTACATAACCTAACCTAACCTAACCTAACCTAACCTAACCTTACCTAACCTAACCTAACCTAACCTAACCTTACCTAACCTAACCTAACCTAACCTAACCTTACCTAACCTAACCTAACCTAACCTAAC
>NC_091326.1:30763644-30801144 GCF_038502225.1 Cherax quadricarinatus
CTAACCTAACCTAACCTAACCTAGCCTAACCTAACTTAACCTAACCTTTCCTATCCTAACCTAACCTAACCTAACCTAACCTTACCTAACCTAACCTAACCTAACCTAACCTAACCTAACCTATCCTTACCTAACCTAACCTAACCTAACCTAACCAAACCTAGCCTAGCCTAACCTAACCTAACCTAGCCTAACCTAACCTAGCCTAACCTAACCTAACCTAACCTAACCTAACCTAACCTAACCTAGCTTAACCTAACTTAACCTGACCTATCCTAACCTAACCTAACCTAACCTAGCCTAACCTGACCTAACCTTACCTAACCTAACCTAACCTTACTTTACCTAACCTAACCTAGGCTAACCTAACCTAATCTAACCAAACCTAACCTTACCTAACCTAACCTATCCTAACCTAACCTAACCTAACCTAACATAACCTAGCCTAACCTAACCTACCCTTACTTTACCTAACCTAACCTAGCCTAACCTAACCTAATCTAGCCTAACCTAACCTAATCTAACCTATCCTAACCTAACCTAACCTAACCTAGCCTAACCTGACCTAACCTTACCTAACCTAACCTAACCTTACTTTACCTAACCTAACCTAGGCTAACCTAACCTAATCTAACCAAACCTAACCTTACCTAACCTAACCTATCCTAACCTAACCTAACCTAACCTAACCTAACCTAACCTAACCTAACCTAACCTAGCCTAACCTAACCTAACCTTACTTTACCTAACCTAACCTAGCCTAACCTAACCTAATCTAGCCTAACCTAACCTACTAACCTAACCTACTAACCTAACTTAGTAACCTAACCTACTAACCTAACTTACTAACTTAACTTACTAACCTAACCTACTAACCTAACTTACTAACCTAACTTACTAACCTAACTTACTAACCTAACCTACTAACCTAACTTACTAACCTAACTTACTAACCTAACTTACTAACCTAACCTAACCTAACTTAATAACCTAACCTAGCCTGACCTAACCTAACGTACTAACCTAACCTAACCTAACCTAACTTACTAACCTCACCTAACCTAAATTACTAACCAAACCTAACTTACTAACCTAACCTAATTTACTAACCTAACCTAACTTACTAACCTAACCTAACCTGACCTAACCTAACGTACTAACCTAACCTAACATAACTTACTAACCTAACTTTCTAACTTAACCTAATCTGACCTAACCTAACTTACTAACCTAACTTACTAACCTCACCTAACTTACTAACCTAAGTTACTAACCTAACCTGACCTAACCTAACTTACAACCTAATTTACAAACCTAACCTAACTTACTAACCTAACTACTAACCTTTTACTAACCTAACCTAACCTAACTTACTAACCTAATCTAACCTGACCTAACCTAACTTACTAACCTAACCTAACCTAAGTTATTAACCTAACCTAAGTTACTAACCTAACCTAACTTACTAACCTAACCCAACTTACTAACCTAACCTAACTTACTAACCTAACCTAACTTACTAACCTAACCTAACCTAACTTACTAACCTAATCTAACCTGACCTAACCTAACTTACTAACATAACCTACTAACCTACCCTAACTTACTAACCTAACTTAGCCTAACATACTAGCCTTGCTTACTAACCAAACCTAACTTACTAACCAAACCTAACTTAGTAACCTAACCTTGCTTACTAACCTAACCTAACTTGCTAACCTAACCTAACTTACTAACCTAACCTTACTAACCTAACCTAACCTTACTAACCTAACATAACCGAACTTACTAACCTAACCTAACTTACTAACCTAACCTAATTTACTAACCTAACTTACTAAACTAACCTAATTTACTAACCTAACTTACTAACCTAACCTAATTTACTAACCTAACCTAATTTACTAACCTAACCTAATTTACTAACCTAACCTAATTTACTAACCTAACTTATTAATCTAATCTAGCTTACTAACCTAACCTAACTTACTAACCTAACTTGCTAACCTAACATAACCAACTTACTAACATAACCTAACTTACTAACCTAACTTAACTTACTAACCTAAGCTTGCTACAATTTACTAATAATGATAAAATTTAATCCTAACTGACCAATGTAAAGTCCGCTTAATTAAATTTTGCATTATTTAACATCAACGTAATGTACTATATTAACAAACTGAATTTGATGAGATTGGTTTTTAACTGACTGGTTTTGATCAGGCTATGTTTTTATTGATTTACGGATCTTACTACCAAGTTCTCTTTTCAGAGGGTCAGAGAAATTGCAATCTAATTATCCTCTGAGCTCATCCATCCTCATCCGGCCTTCAGAGCTCAGCCACAGTTCTTGTTCTTACTTTCAGAACTCATGTGTACGACTAACTGGTTTACTCCAACAGCGCGTCAAATCCCCCCCAAAAATCAACCGTCTCCACTGATTTCTATCAAATTTTTTCGCAAGGTCCTGCTGAACGTTCACGACCCTAAGGGAAGCAGATAAAATGAAACATCTCATTCCACTGAGGTATCGAACCTAAAGTTTCTCCTCGAGGAACCCTGCATTAGCATCTAAACACTTTCCTCCCCTTTTCCATAAATTGAACCTTTAAGTGGGATTTAGTTTCGTGGTTACCTGGAGGTTACCTGGAGGTTATTCCGGGGATCAACGCCCCCGCGTTGGTATCAATACTTCTCGTAGAGTTGTGTTTGAGTATTGATGTTCCCAGGTCACTAGTATCTTGTGGGTTACGAGTTTTCTTTTGAGAAAGTTTTTAAGGAATGACTCCTGGCCAAACAAGTAGGCTCGTTCGGAGTCCAGGAAAACGTTCAAAGACCGGGTCATTTTTTCTGAACGAAATCGCTCGAGATCCGGGTCGTTCGAACACCGAGGTTCCGGTTTACTGCATTAACGACTCGCAAAATCCAGACAGGTTAGTTGAGTAATATCTTCATGAGAGGTTAGTTGAGTATTATCTACATGATAGGTTAGTTGAGTATTATCTTCATAACAGGTTAGTTATGACAGGTTAGTTGAGTAATATCTTCATGATGTGGATATAATGTGGTCCAGAACGTCGCTGACAATGATCCAGAATGAATCCAAATAACACTAACATTGATCCAGGATGGTTCCAAACGTCACTGACAGAATCCAGGATAGAACAAAACATTGTTGATACGGGTTCAGAATGAACCCAAACATGGTTGATACGGATTCAGAATGAATCCAGACATGGTTGATACGGGTTCAGAATGAACCCAAACATGGTTGATACGGGTTCAGAATGAACCCAAACATGGTTGATACGGATTCAGAATGAACCTAAACATGGTTGATACGGGTTCAGAATGAATCCAAACATGGTTGATACGGGTTCAGAATGAACCCAAACATGGTTGATACGGGTTCAGAATGAACCCAAACATGGTTGATACGGGTTCAGAATGAATCCAAACATGGTTGATACGGGTTCAGAATGAACCTAAACATGGTTGATACGGGTTCAGAATGAATCCAAACATGGTTGATACGGGTTCAGAATGAACCCAAACATGGTTGATACGGATTCAGAATGAACCTAAACATGGTTGATACGGGTTCAGAATGAACCCAAACATAGTCAAGTGAGATTGATCAGCAGCTGATGGGTTAGTTGTAAAATATTCTAGCATCGTCACTCTGAGCTGTATTCCAGTATATCAACACACTCCATCGTCATTATCATTATTTATTTAAGGTTAAACATATTTATCAAGAAAATCGAAAAAAAAAAATTAAATATTATAATTATTTTATTATTATTATTATTATTATTATTATTATTATTATTATTATTATTATTATTATTATTATTATTATTATTATTATTAAGAGGTAAGCCCGTAGGAGTAACCCAGGGACTGGAATGTGGGAGTCAGGTGTGGTCAAGGGTGAGGTAGCTATAGTTCCTTGGATCAAGAGCACTTTATTAGGATCAAGGCACCTTCCTTGATGGAAAGGCCTACAAAGCCTTCGTCTCTGGACTCGTTCACAGCGTAACTTAGACTTCTGTGTCTTCTTATTTAAAACAAGAGAGGGAGAGAGAGAGAGAGAGAGAGAGAGAGAGAGAGAGAGAGAGAGAGAAAGAATGGCTCTAAACATGTGTTAATACACTGTTTCGTTGTTGTGTAGTGTCTATTTACTACACAAAACTTACGCAACATAAATCCACCTCAAGGTTACATTCCTACGTCTCAAAAATATCTTCCCCCCCTTTACACCCTCCCTCCTCCCTCACTACCGCCTCCCTCACTACCGTCTCCCTCACTACCGCCTCCTTCACTACCGCCTCCCTCACTACCGCCTCCCTCACTACCGCCTCCCTCACTACCGTCTCCCTCACTACCGTCTCCCTCACTACCGTCTCCCTAACTACCGTCTCCCTCACTACCGCCTCCCTCACTACCGCCTCCCTCACTACCGTCTCCCTCACTACCGCCTCCTTCACTACCGCCTCCCTCACTACCGCCTCCCTCACTACCGCCTCCCTCACTACCGTCTCCCTCACTACCGTCTCCCTCACTACCGTCTCCCTAACTACCGTCTCCCTCACTACCGCCTCCCTCACTACCGCCTCCCTCACTACCGTCTCCCTCACTACCGCCTCCTTCATTACCGCCTCCCTCACTACCGCCTCCCTCACTACCGCCTCCCTCACTACCGTCTCCCTCACTACCGTCTCCCTCACTACCGTCTCCCTAACTACCGTCTCCCTCACTACCGCCTCCCTCACTACCGTCTCCCTCACTACCGCCTCCCTCACTACCGCCTCCCTCACTACCGTCTCCCTCACTACCGTCTCCCTAACTACCGTCTCCCTCACTACCGCCTCCCTCACTACCGCCTCCCTCACTACCGCCTCCCTCACTACCGCCTCCCTCACTACCGCCTCCCTCACTACCGCCTCCCTCACTACCGCCTCCCTCACTACCGTCTCCCTCACTACCGCCTCCCTCACTACCGCCTCCCTCACTACCGTCTCCCTCACTACCGCCTCCTTCACTACCGCCTCCCTCACTACCGTCTCCCTCACTACCGCCTCCTTCACTACCGCCTCCCTCACTACCGTCTCCCTCACTACCGTCTCCCTCACTACCGCCTCACTCACTACCGTCTCCCTCACTCCCGCCTCCCTCACTACCGCCTCCCTCACTACCGCCTCCCTCACTACCGCCTCCTTCACTACCGCCTCCCTCACTACCGCCTCCTTCACTACCGCCTCCTTCACTACCGCCTCCCTCACTACCGCCTCCTTCACTACCGCCTCCCTCACTACCGCCTCCTTCACTACCGCCTCCCTCACTACCGCCTCCTTCACTACCGCCTCCTTCACTACCGCCTCCTTCACTACCGCCTCCCTCACTACCGCCTCCCTCACTACCGCCTCCCTCACTACCGCCTCCCTCACTACCGTCTCCCTCACTACCGTCTCCCTCACTACCGCCTCCCTCACTACCGCCTCCCTCACTACCGCCTCCCTCACTACCGCCTCACTCACTACCGCCTCCCTCACTACCGCCTCCCTCACTACCGCCTCCCTCACTACCGCCTCCCTCACTACCGTCTCCCTCACTACCGTCTCCCTCACTACCGCCTCCCTCACTACCGCCTCACTCACTACCGCCTCACTCACTACCGTCTCCCTCACTACCGCCTCACTCACTACCGCCTCACTACCGCCTCACTCACTCCCGCCTCCCTCACTACCGTCTCCCTCACTACCGCCTCCCTCACTACCGCCTCACTCACTACCGCCTCCCTCACTACCGCCTCACTACCGCCTCCCTCACTACCGCCTCCCTCCCTACCGCCTCCCTCACTACCGCCTCCCTCACTACCGTCTCCCTCACTACCGTCTCCCTCACTACCGCCTCCCTCACTACCGCCTCCCTCACTACCGCCTCACTCACTACCGTCTCCCTCACTAAAGCCTCCCTCACTACCGCCTCACTCAATACCGCCTCCCTCACTACCGCCTCCCTCACTACCGTCTCCCTCACTACCGCCTCCCTCACTACCGCCTCCCTCACTACCGCCTCCCTCACTACCGCCTCACTCACTACCGTCTCCCTCACTACCGTCTCCCTCGCTACCGCCTCCCTCACTACCGTCTTCCTGATTCCCGCCTCACTCACTCCCGCCTCAATACCGTCTCCCTCACTCCCGCCTCACTCACTACCGTCTCCCTCACTACCGCTTCCCTCACTACCGTCTCCCTCGCTACCGCCTCAATCACTACCGTCTCCCTCACTACCGTCTCCCTCACTACCGCCTCCCTCACTACCGCCTCCCTCACTACCGCCTCCCTCACTACCGCCTCACTCACTACCGCCTCCCTCACTACCGCCTCCCTCACTACCGCCTCCCTCACTACCGCCTCCCTCACTACCGTCTCCCTCACTACCGTCTCCCTCACTACGGCCTCCCTCACTACCGCCTCCCTCACTACCGCCTCACTCACTACCGTCTCCCTCACTAAAGCCTCCCTCACTACCGCCTCACTCAATACCGCCTCCCTCACTACCGCCTCCCTCACTACCGTCTCCTTCACTACCGCCTCCCTCACTACCTCCTCCCTCACTACCGCCTCCCTCACTACCGTCTCCCTCACTACCGCCTCCCTCACTACCGCCTCCCTCACTACCGCCTCCCTCACTACCGCCTCACTCACTACCGTCTCCCTCACTACCGTCTCCCTCGCTACCGCCTCCCTCACTACCGTCTTCCTGATTCCCGCCTCACTCACTCCCGCCTCAATACCGTCTCCCTCACTCCCGCCTCACTCACTACCGTCTCCCTCACTACCGCTTCACTCACTACCGTCTCCCTCGCTACCGCCTCACTCACTACCGTCTCCCTCACTACCGTCTCCCTCACTACCGCCTCCCTCACTACCGCCTCCCTCACTACCGCCTCCCTCACTACCGCCTCACTCACTACCGCCTCCCTCACTACCGCCTCCCTCACTACCGCCTCCCTCACTACCGCCTCCCTCACTACCGTCTCCCTCACTACCGTCTCCCTCACTACCGCCTCCCTCACTACCGCCTCCCTCACTACCGCCTCACTCACTACCGTCTCCCTCACTAAAGCCTCCCTCACTACCGCCTCACTCAGTACCGCCTCCCTCACTACCGCCTCCCTCACTACCGTCTCCTTCACTACCGCCTCCCTCACTACCGCCTCCCTCATTACCGCCTCCCTCACTACCCCTCACTCACTACCGTCTCCCTCGCTACCGCCTCCCTCACTACCGTCTTCCTGATTCCCGCCTCACTCACTACCGTCTCCCTCGCTACCGCCTCCCTCACTACCGTCTTCCTGATTCCCGCCTCACTCACTCCCGCCTCAATACCGTCTCCCTCACTCCCGCCTCACTCACTACCGTCTCCCTCACTACCGCTTCCCTCACTACCGTCTCCCTCGCTACCGCCTCACTCACTACCGTCTCCCTCACTACCGTCTCCCTCGCTACCGCCTCCCTCACTACCGTCTCCCTGATTCCCGCCTCACTCACTCCCGCCTCAATACCGTCTCCCTCACTCCCGCCTCACTCACTACCGTCTCCCTCACTACCGCTTCCCTCACTACCGTCTCCCTCGCTACCGCCTCACTCACTACCGTCTCCCTCACTACCGTCTCCCTCACCGCCGTCTCCCTTGCAACCGTCTCACTCACTCCCGCCTCACTCACTCCCGCCCCAGTCCCGCCTCACACCCGCCTTACTCACTCCCGCCTCACTCCCGCCACACTCACTCCCGCCTCACTCACATCAGCCTCACTCACTCCAGCATCACTCACTACCGCCTCACTCACTCCCGCCTCCCTCACTACCGCCTTACTCACTCCCGCCCCACTCACTCCAGCCTCACTCACTACCGCCTCACTCAATCCCGCCCCACTCACTCCAGCCTCCCTCACTACCGCCTCACTCACTCCAGCCTCACTCACTCCCGCCCCACTCACTCCAGCCTCACTCACTACCGCCTCACTCACTCCCGCCTAATTCACTACCGTCTCCCTCACTACCACCTCACTACCGCCTCACTCACTACCGCCTCACTCACTCCCGCCTCACTCACTCACTACCGCCTCACTCACTCCCGCCTCCCTCACTACCGCCTCACTCACTACCACCTCACTCACTACCGCCTCACTCACTCCAGCCTCCCTCAGTACCGCCTCACTCACTACCATCTCCCTCGCTGCCGCCTCACTCACTCCCGCCTCCCTCACTACCGTCTCCCTCACTCCAGCCTCCCTCACTACCGCCTCACTCACTACCGTCTCCCTCACTGCCGCCTCACTCACTCCCGCCTCCCTCACTACCGTCTCCCTCACTACCGCCTCACTCACTACCGTCTCCCTCACTCCCGCCTCAATCACTCACTCCCGCCTCACTCACTCCCGCCTCAATCACTCACTCCCGCCTCAATCACTCACTCCCGCCTCAATCACTCACTCCCGCCTCAATCACTCACTCCCGCCTCAATCACTCACTCCCGCCTCAATCACTCACTCCCTCCTCAATCACTCACTCCCGCCTCAATCACTCACTCCCGCCTCAATCACTCACTCCCGCCTCAAAAACTCACTCCCGCCTCAATCACTCACTCCCGCCTCACTCACTCACTCCCGCCTCACTCACTCACTCCCGCCTCACTCACTCCCGCCTCACTCACTCACTCCCGCCTCACTCACTCACTCCCGCCTCACTCACTCACTCTCGCCTCACTCACTCACTCCCGCCTCACTCACTCACTCCCGACTCACTCACTCCCGCCCGCCTCACTCCCTCACGCCAGCCTCACTCACTCACTCCCGCCTCACTCACTCCCGCCTCACTCACTCACTCCCGCCTCAATCACTCACTCCCGCCTCAATCACTC
This sequence comes from Cherax quadricarinatus, assembly GCF_038502225.1. NCBI lineage: Eukaryota > Metazoa > Arthropoda > Malacostraca > Decapoda > Parastacidae > Cherax > Cherax quadricarinatus. Next base: position 30,772,579 of record NC_091326.1, read on the forward strand.
ACTCCCGCCTCACTCACTCCCGCCTCAATCACTCACTCCCGCCTCAATCACTCACTCCCGCCTCACTCACTCACTCCCGCCTCACTCACTCACTCCCGCCTCACTCACTCACTCCCGCCTCACTCACTCACTCCCGCCTCAATCACTCACTCCCGCCTCACTCACTCCCGCCTCAATCACTCACTCCCGCCTCAATCACTCACTCCCGCCTCAATCACTCACTCCCGCCTCACTCACTCACTCCCGCCTCACTCACTCCCGCCTCACTCACTCACTCCCGCCTCAATCACTCACTCCCGCCTCACTCACTCACTCCCGCCTCACTCACTCACTCCCGCCTCACTCACTCACTCCCGCCTCACTCACTCACTCCCGCCTCACTCACTCACTCCCGCCTCAATCACTCACTCCCGCCTCACTCACTCACTCCCGCCTCACTCACTCACTCCCGCCTCACTCACTCACTCCCGCCACACTCACTCACTCCCGCCTCACTCACTCACTCCCGCCTCAATCACTCACTCCCGCCTCACTCACTCACTCCCGCCTCACTCACTCACTCCCGCCTCACTCACTCCCGCCTCAATCACTCACTCCCGCCTCACTCACTCACTCCCGCCTCACTCACTCACTCCCGCCTCAATCACTCACTCCCGCCTCACTCACTCACTCCCGCCTCACTCACTCACTCCAGCCTCACTCACTCACTCCAACCTCACTCACTCCCGCCTCAATCACTCACTCCCGCCTCACTCACTCACTCCCGCCTCACTCACTCACTCCCGCCTCAATCACTCACTTCCGCCTAACTCACTCACTCCCGCCTCACTCACTCACTCCCGCCTCACTCACTCACTCCCGCCTCAATCACTCACTCCCGCCTCACTCACTCACTCCCGCCTCACTCACTCACTCCCGCCTCACTCACTCACACCCGCCTCACTCACTCACTCCCGCCTCACTCACTCACTCCCGCCTCAATCACTCACTCCCGCCTCACTCACTCCCGCCTCACTCACTCACTCCCGCCTCAATCACTCACTCCCGCCTCACTCACTCCCGCCTCACTCACTCACTCCCGCCTCACTCACTCCCGCCTCAATCACTCACTCCCTCCTCACTCACTCACTCCTGCCTCACTCACTCCCGCCTCACTCACTCACTCCCGCCTCACTCACTCACACCCGCCTCACTCACTCACTCCCGCCTCACTCACTCACTCCCGCCTCAATCACTCACTCCCGCCTCACTCACTCCCGCCTCACTCACTCACTCCCGCCTCAATCACTCACTCCCGCCTCACTCACTCCCGCCTCACTCACTCACTCCCGCCTCAATCACTCACTCCCGCCTCACTCACTCCCGCCTCACTCACTCCCGCCTCACTCACTCACTCCCGCCTCAATCACTCACTCCCGCCTCACTCACTCACTCCCGCCTCACTCACTCCCGCCTCACTCCCTCACTCCCGCCGCCCTCACTCCCGCCCCCCTCACTCACTCCCGCCTCACTCACTCCCGCCTCAATCACTCACTCCCTCCTCACTCACTCACTCCCGCCTCACTCACTCACTCCCGCCTCACTCACTCACTCCCGCCTCACTCACTCATTCCCGCCTCACTCACTCACTCCCGCCTCACTCACTCACTCCCGCCTCACTCACTCACTCCCGCCTCACTCACTCCCGCCTCAATCACTCACTCCCGCCTCACTCACTCCCGCCTCACTCACTCACTCCCGCCTCACTCACTCCCGCCTCACTCACTCACTCCCGCCTCAATCACTCACTCCCTCCTCACTCACTCACTCCCGCCTCACTCACTCACTCCCGCCTCACTCACTCACTCCCGCCTCACTCACTCACTCCCGCCTCACTCACTCCCGCCTCACTCACTCACTCCCGCCTCACTCACTCACTCCCGCCTCAATCACTCACTCCCGCCTCACTCACTCCCGCCTCACTCACTCACTCCCGCCTCACTCACTCCCGCCTCACTCACTCACTCCCGCCTCAATCACTCACTCCCTCCTCACTCACTCACTCCCGCCTCAATCACTCACTCCCGCCTCACTCACTCACTCCCGCCTCACTCACTCACTCCCGCCTCACTCACTCACTCCCGCCTCACTCACTCACTCCCGCCTCACTCACTCACTCCCGCCTCACTCACTCACTCCCGCCTCACTCACTCACTCCCGCCTCACTCACTCACTCCCGCCTCACTCACTCACTCCCGCCTCAATCACTCACTCCCGCCTCACTCACTCACTCCCGCCTCACTCACTCTCTCCCGCCTCACTCACTCACTCCCGCCTCACTCACTCACTCCCACCTCACTCACTCCCGCCTCAATCACTCACTCCCTCCTCAATCACTCACTCCCGCCTCAATCACTCACTCCCTCCTCAATCACTCACTCCCGCCTCACTCACTCACTCCCGCTTCACTCCCTCACTACCGTCTCCCTCACTACCGTCTCCCTAACTACCGTCTCCCTCACTACCGCCTCCCTCACTACCGCCTCCCTCACTACCGCCTCCCTCACTACCGCCTCCCTCACTACCGCCTCCCTCACTACCGCCTCCCTCACTACCGCCTCCCTCACTACCGCCTCCCTCACTACCGTCTCCCTCACTACCGCCTCCCTCACTACCGCCTCCCTCACTACCGTCTCCCTCACTACCGCCTCCTTCACTACCGCCTCCCTCACTACCGTCTCCCTCACTACCGCCTCCTTCACTACCGCCTCCCTCACTACCGTCTCCCTCACTTCTGTCTCCCTCACTACCGCCTCCTTCACTACCGCCTCCCTCACTACCGCCTCCCTCACTACCGCCTCCCTCACTACCGTCTCCCTCACTACCGCCTCCTTCACTACCGCCTCCCTCACTACCGCCTCCCTCACTACCGCCTCCCTCACTACCGCCTCCTTCACTACCGCCTCCTTCACTACCGCCTCCCTCACTACCGCCTCCTTCACTACCGCCTCCCTCACTACCGCCTCCTTCACTACCGCCTCCTTCACTACCGCCTCCTTCACTACCGCCTCCCTCACTACCGCCTCCTTCACTACCGCCTCCCTCACTACCGCCTCCCTTGCTACCGTCTCCCTCACTACCGTCTCCCTCACTACCGCCTCCCTCACTACCGCCTCCCTCACTACCGCCTCCCTCACTACCGGCTCCCTCACTAACGCCTCCCTCACTACCGCCTCCCTCACTACCGCCTCCCTCACTACCGCCTCCCTCACTACCGTCTCCCTCACTACCGTCTCCCTCACTACCGCCTCCCTCACTACCGCCTCCCTCACTACCGCCTCACTCACTACCGTCTCCCTCACTAAAGCCTACCTCACTACCGCCTCACTCAATACCGCCTCCCTCACTACCGCCTCCCTCACTACCGTCTCCCTCACTACCGCCTCCCTCACTACCGCCTCCCTCACTACCGCCTCCCTCACTACCGCCTCACTACCGCCTCCCTCACTACCGCCTCCCTCACTACCGCCTCCCTCACTACCGCCTCCCTCACTACCGTCTCCCTCACTACCGTCTCCCTCACTACCGCCTCCCTCACTACCGCCTCCCTCACTACCGCCTCACTCACTACCGTCTCCCTCACTAAAGCCTCCCTCACTACCGCCTCACTCAATACCGCCTCCCTCACTACCCCTCACTCACTACCGTCTCCCTCACTACCGCCTCCCTCACTACCGCCTCCCTCACTACCGCCTCCCTCACTACCGCCTCACTCACTACCGTCTCCCTCACTACCGTCTCCCTCGCTACCGCCTCCCTCACTACCGTCTTCCTGATTCCCGCCTCACTCACTCCCGCCTCAATACCGTCTCCCTCACTCCCGCCTCACTCACTACCGTCTCCCTCACTACCGCTTCCCTCACTACCGTCTCCCTCGCTACCGCCTCACTCACTACCGTCTCCCTCACTACCGTCTCCCTCACTACCGCCTCCCTCACTACCGCCTCCCTCACTACCGCCTCCCTCACTACCGCCTCACTCACTACCGCCTCCCTCACTACCGCCTCCCTCACTACCGCCTCCCTCACTACCGCCTCCCTCACTACCGTCTCCCTCACTACCGTCTCCCTCACTACCGCCTCCCTCACTACCGCCTCCCTCACTACCGCCTCACTCACTACCGTCTCCCTCACTAAAGCCTCCCTCACTACCGCCTCACTCAATACCGCCTCCCTCACTACCGCCTCCCTCACTACCGTCTCCTTCACTACCGCCTCCCTCACTACCTCCTCCCTCACTACCGCCTCCCTCACTACCGTCTCCCTCACTACCGCCTCCCTCACTACTGCCTCCCTCACTACCGCCTCCCTCACTACCGCCTCACTCACTACCGTCTCCCTCACTACCGTCTCCCTCGCTACCGCCTCCCTCACTACCGTCTTCCTGATTCCCGCCTCACTCACTCCCGCCTCAATACCGTCTCCCTCACTCCCGCCTCACTCACTACCGTCTCCCTCACTACCGCTTCACTCACTACCGTCTCCCTCGCTACCGCCTCACTCACTACCGTCTCCCTCACTACCGTCTCCCTCACTACCGCCTCCCTCACTACCGCCTCCCTCACTACCGCCTCCCTCACTACCGCCTCACTCACTACAGCCTCCCTCACTACCGCCTCCCTCACTACCGCCTCCCTCACTACCGCCTCCCTCACTACCGTCTCCCTCACTACCGTCTCCCTCACTACCGCCTCCCTCACTACCGCCTCCCTCACTACCGCCTCACTCACTACCGTCTCCCTCACTAAAGCCTCCCTCACTACCGCCTCACTCAATATCGCCTCCCTCACTACCGACTCCCTCACTACCGTCTCCTTCACTACCGCCTCCCTCACTACCGCCTCCCTCATTACCGCCTCCCTCACTACCCCTCACTCACTACCGTCTCCCTCGCTACCGCCTCCCTCACTACCGTCTTCCTGATTCCCGCCTCACTCACTACCGTCTCCCTCGCTACCGCCTCCCTCACTACCGTCTTCCTGATTCCCGCCTCACTCACTCCCGCCTCAATACCGTCTCCCTCACTCCCGCCTCACTCACTACCGTCTCCCTCACTACCGCTTCCCTCACTACCGTCTCCCTCGCTACCGCCTCACTCACTACCGTCTCCCTCACTACCGTCTCCCTCGCTACCGCCTCCCTCACTACCGTCTCCCTGATTCCCACCTCACTCACTCCCGCCTCAATACCGTCTCCCTCACTCCCGCCTCACTCACTACCGTCTCCCTCACTACCGCTTCCCTCACTACCGCCTCCTTCACTACCGCCTCCCTCACTACCGCCTCCTTCACTACCGCCTCCCTCACTACCGTCTCCCTTGCTACCGTCTCACTCCCGCCTCACTCACTCCCGCCCCACTCCCGCCTCACTCCCGCCTCACTCACATCAGCCTCACTCACTCCAGCATCACTCACTACCGCCTCACTCACATCAGCCTCACTCACTCCAGCATCACTCACTACCGCCTCACTCACTCCCGCCTCCCTCACTACCGCCTCACTCACTCCCGCCCTACTCACTCCAGCCTCACTCACTACCGCCTCACTCAATCCCGCCCCACTCAATCCAGCCTCCCTCACTACCGCCTCACTCACTCCAGCCTCACTCACTCCCGCCCCACTCACTCCAGCCTCACTCACTACCGCCTCACTCACTTCCGCCTAATTCACTACCGTCTCCCTCACTTCCGCCTCACTCACTACCACCTCACTACCGCCTCACTCACTACCGCCTCACTCACTCACTACCGCCTCACTCACTCACTACCGCCTCACTCACTCCCGCCTCCCTCACTACTGCCTCACTCACAACCACCTCACTCACTACCGCCTCACTCACTCCAGCCTCCCTCAGTACCGCCTCACTCACTACCATCTCCCTCGCTGCCGCCTCACTCACTCCCGCCTCCCTCACTACCGTCTCCCTCACTCCAGCCTCCCTCACTACCGCCTCACTCACTACCGTCTCCCTCACTGCCGCCTCACTCACTCCCGCCTCCCTCACTACCGTCTCCCTCACTACCGCCTCACTCACTACCGCCTCACTCACTCCCGCCTCAATCACTCACTCCCGCCTCACTCACTCCCGCCTCAATCACTCACTCCCGCCTCAATCACTCACTCCCGCCTCAATCACTCACTCCCGCCTCAATCACTCACTCCCGCCTCAATCACTCACTCCCGCCTCAATCACTCACTCCCTCCTCAATCACTCACTCCCGCCTCAATCACTCACTCCCGCCTCAATCACTCACTCCCGCCTCAATCACTCACTCCCGCCTCAATCACTCACTCCCGCCTCACTCACTCACTCCCGCCTCACTCACTCACTCCCGCCTCACTCACTCCCGCCTCACTCACTCCCGCCACACTCACTCACTCCCGCCTCAATCACTCACTCCCGCCTCAATCACTCACTCCCGCCTCACTCACTCCCGCGTCAATCACTCACTCCCGCCTCAATCACTCACTCCCGCCTCACTCACTCACTCCCGCCTCACTCACTCACTCCCGCCTCACTCACTCACTCCCGCCTCACTCACTCACTCCCGCCTCAATCACTCACTCCCGCCTCACTCACTCCCGCCTCAATCACTCACTCCCGCCTCAATCACTCACTCCCGCCTCAATCACTCACTCCCGCCTCACTCACTCACTCCCGCCTCACTCACTCCCGCCTCACTCACTCACTCCCGCCTCAATCACTCACTCCCGCCTCACTCACTCACTCCCGCCTCACTCACTCACTCCCTCCTCACTCACTCACTCCCGCCTCACTCACTCCCGCCTCACTCACTCACTCCCGCCTCAATCACTCACTCCCGCCTCACTCACTCACTCCCGCCTCACTCACTCACTCCCGCCTCACTCACTCACTCCCGCCTCACTCACTCACTCCCGCCTCACTCACTCACTCCCGCCTCAATCATTCACTCCCGCCTCACTCACTCACTCCCGCCTCACTCACTCCCGCCTCAATCACTCACTCCCGCCTCACTCACTCACTCCCGCCTCACTCACTCACTCCCGCCTCAATCACTCACTCCCGCCTCACTCACTCACTCCCGCCTCACTCACTCACTCCCGCCTCACTCACTCACTCCCGCCTCACTCACTCCCGCCTCAATCACTCACTCCCGCCTCACTCACTCACTCCCGCCTCACTCACTCACTCCCGCCTCAATCACTCACTCCCGCCTAACTCACTCACTCCCGCCTCACTCACTCACTCCCGCCTCACTCACTCACTCCCGCCTCAATCACTCACTCCCGCCTCACTCACTCACTCCCGCCTCACTCACTCACTCCCGCCTCACTCACTCACTCCCGCCTCACTCACTCACTCCCGCCTCACTCACTCACTCCCGCCTCAATCACTCACTCCCGCCTCACTCACTCCCGCCTCACTCACTCACTCCCGCCTCAATCACTCACTCCCGCCTCACTCACTCCCGCCTCACTCACTCACTCCCGCCTCACTCACTCCCGCCTCACTCACTCACTCCCGCCTCACTCACTCCCACCTCAATCACTCACTCCCTCCTCACTCACTCACTCCCGCCTCACTCACTCACTCCCGCCTCACTCACTCACTCCCGCCTCACTCACTCATTCCCGCCTCACTCACTCACTCCCGCCTCACTCACTCACTCCCGCCTCACTCACTCACTCCCGCCTCACTCACTCACTCCCGCCTCAATCACTCACTCATGCCTCACTCACTCCCGCCTCACTCACTCACTCCCGCCTCACTCACTCCCGCCTCACTCACTCACTCCCGCCTCAATCACTCACTCCCTCCTCACTCACTCACTCCCGCCTCACTCACTCACTCCCGCCTCACTCACTCACTCCCGCCTCACTCACTCACTCCCGCCTCACTCACTCACTCCCGCCTCACTCACTCACTCCCGCCTCACTCACTCACTCCCGCCTCAATCACTCACTCCCGCCTCACTCTCTCCCGCCTCACTCACTCACTCCCGCCTCACTCACTCCCGCCTCACTCACTCACTCCCGCCTCAATCACTCACTCCCTCCTCACTCACTCACTCCCGCCTCAATCACTCACTCCCGCCTCACTCACTCACTCCCGCCTCACTCACTCACTCCCGCCTCACTCACTCACTCCCGCCTCACTCACTCACTCCCGCCTCACTCACTCACTCCCGCCTCACTCACTCACTCCCGCCTCACTCACTCACTCCCGCCTCACTCACTCACTCCCGCCTCACTCACTCACTCCCGCCTCAATCACTCACTCCCGCCTCACTCACTCACTCCCGCCTCACTCACTCACTCCCGCCTCACTCACTCACTCCCGCCTCACTCACTCACTCCCACCTCACTCACTCCCGCCTCAATCACTCACTCCCTCCTCAATCACTCACTCCCGCCTCAATCACTCACTCCCTCCTCAATCACTCACTCCCTGCTTCACTCACTCACTCCCTGCTTCACTCACTCACTCCCTGCTTCACTCACTCACTCCCTGCTTCACTCACTCACTCCCTGCTTCACTCACTCACTCCCTGCTTCACTCACTCACTCCCTGCTTCACTCACTCACTCCCTCACTCACTCACTCCCGCCTCACTCACTCACTCCCGCCTCACTCACTCCCGCCTCACTCACTCACTCCCTGCTTCACTCACTCACTCACTCCCTGCTTCACTCACTCACTCCCGCCTCACTCACTCACTCCCGCCTCACTCACTCACTCCCGCCTCACTCACTCACTCCCGCCTCACTCACTCACTCCCGCCTCACTCACTCACTCCCGCCTCACTCACTCACTCCCGCCTCACTCACTCACTCCCGCCTCAATCACTCACTCCCGCCTCACTCACTCACTCCCGCCTCACTCACTCACTCCCGCCTCACTCACTCACTCCCGCCTCACTCACTCACTCCCGCCTCACTCACTCACTCCCGCCTCAATCACTCATTCCCGCCTCACTCACTCACTCCCGCCTCACTCACTCACTCCCGCCTCACTCACTCACTCCCGCCTCACTCACTCACTCCCGCCTCACTCATTCACTCCCGCCTCACTCACTCACTCCCGCCTCACTCACTCCCGCCTCACTCTTGCCCTGAAAAGCATTGACAGTTGTCTATAAAACCTACGTCTCTGATGACGCATTCTTGTGATCTGTGATGGTAGTAATTTCACGGCTTTTGGTGGGTAGGAAGTGGTAGGTGGGTAGAAAGTGGGTAGTAGATATATGAATGACAAGTGGTTAGCAGGTCTGTGACTGAAAGGGCATAGGTGGGTACGTAGGTATGTGGGTGGAAGAAAATTAGGTAGTGGTAGGTAAGTGAATGTCATGTGATTTAAGTGAGGTGATAAGTAGGTGTTAGGTGGGTAGAAGACGGTTGTAACTGGGTAGAGGACGGGGTAGTAGGTGGGTAGGCGGTGGTAGGAAGGGTAGGGAGAGACAGGGTTCCTGGCAGGGAGGGTGGCAGGGAGGGAGAGATAGATATCGATAAATAATTATAGGAGGGCACTAGACATACCATGCTTGACAGGTGATTACTGCTGATAGATGGAAGGCAGGTAGGGGGAGACTGATAGACGGAAGGGAGGTAGGTGGACACTGATAGACGGAAGGGAGGTAGGTGGACACTGATAGATGGAAGGCAGGTAGGTGGACACTGATAGATGGAAGGCAGGTAGGTGGACACTGATAGATGGAAGGCAGGTAGGTGGACACTGATAGATGGAAGGCAGGTAGGTGGTGACTGATAGATGGAAGGCAGGTAGGTGGACACTGATAGAGGTAAGGCAGTTAGGTGGTGACTGATAGATGGAAGACAGGTAGGTGGTGACTGATAGATGGAAGGCAGGTAGGTGGTGACTGATAGATGGAAGGCGGTGGTGACTGATAGATGTAAGGCAGGTAAGTGGTGACTGATAGATGGAAGGAAGGTAGGTGGTGACTGATAGATGGAAGGCAGGTAGGTGGACACTGATAGACGAAAGGCAGGTAGGTGGACATTGATAGATGGAAGGCAGGTAGGTGGACACTGATTGATGGAAGGTAGGTAGGTGGTTACTGATAGATGGAAGGCAGGTAGGTGGACACTGATAGATGTAAGGCAGGTAGGTGGTGACTGATAGATGGAAGGCAGGTAGGTGGTGACTGATAGATGGAAGGCAGGTAGGTGGCGACTGATAGATGGAAGGCGGTGGTGACTGATAGATGTAAGGCAGGTAAGTGGTGACTGATAGATGGAAGGAAGGTAGGTGGTGACTGATAGATGGAAGGAAGGTAGGTGGTGACTGATAGATGGAAGGCAGGTAGGTGGTGACTGATAGATGGAAGGCAGGTAGGTGGACACTGATAGATGGAAGGCAGGTAGGTGGACACTGATAGACGAAAGGCAGGTAGGTGGACACTGATAGATGGAAGGCAGGTAGGTGGACACTGATAGACGAAAGGCAGGTAGGTGGACACTGATAGACGAAAGGCAGGTAGGTGGACACTGATAGATGGAAGGCAGGTAGGTGGACACTGATAGACGAAAGGCAGGTAGGTGGACACTGATAGACGAAAGGCAGGTAGGTGGACACTGATAGACGAAAGGCAGGTAGGTGGACACTGATAGACGAAAGGCAGGTAGGTGGACACTGATAGACGAAAGGCAGGTAGGTGGACACTGATAGATGGAATAGCAGAAAATAGCGATAATATACCCTTTATTTTATCTCTCTCTCTTATGTTGGCTTGGAGTGCGCACATGTATGTGGTTGCTGGGGTCGAGTCTCAGCTCCTGGCTCTGCCTCTTGGAAAACTGCTAAGGTTTCGATAACCTTATCGGACATCTTCTTTAAAAGTTATGTATGGATCCTTCTTCTGTCACTCTACAGCCCAGATCTTTCCACTTCCTAACTACTTAAGGCTGAGGAAATACTTCCCAGGTCCCTATGGCTCATCTGTGTTTTCAGCTTCCAGCTGTGCCCTTGTGTTTCTGTTTCCCGCCTCTCGAGCAATCTCTTCCCTGCTCGCACTACCACTTTCGCTCATTATTTCGTACGTTGCTATTATATTACTTCTATGATTTTCCTCTAATATCATCACGTTTAGCTCCCTTGAATTCTCCTCATAGGACATATCCTAACTCCTGGACTAGTTTTGTTACGAGCCTCTACACTTTCTCCAGTTTCTTGACATGACAGGTTTTAAGTTCCGTACTGGTGTTGCATACTTCAGTGTTGGCCTGACGTGTGCCGTAGACAGTTGCTTAAGTTTCGGAAAACTAAATTTGACACAGAAGTATATGCTTGAACAGATAGTTATTAGGTTAATGGGTGCCTCAGGCAATAAATATGCTCGGTACAATGCTTACACCAAGGTCTTATTCTTTGTCTTTCCCCATCTTAACAGCTTTGCAATTGTTTGGTTTCAATTCCAGTGGCTACATTGTCAGGTAAAAACCTATGGCCTACTCAGGTCCATTTCTAGTCTTTCCTGGTCCTCACCTGTTTGTATTCTCCTCACTAGTTTCATATTGTTTACGAACAGGGATACGTCTGCTTCTGTCCCTTCCATAATGGCATTCAAGTGTGTTAGAAACAGTACAGGTCCTAGTAGAGATCTTTTGGAACCCCGCTCGTTACTCGCGCCCAATCCGACACCTCTTCTAGGACTACAACTGTTTGTTTCCTTAGTGTTAAATATTTCCTGATTCACTGTAGTACCTTCCTTGGTATTCCTTTTGTGCTGTACTATTTCTAAAGCTTTCTCTTACAGAAATAAAATATACAATCTATCTCCTCACTCTCTCCTGCCTCACTTCTGCTACCCTCTCGCAGAACTCTTGTGGATTTATGGAAGAGGATTTTTCATCTCTAAAACCCCGCCGATTGTCGTTCATGATCCACTTCTTTCTAGGTGCTCCATCACTCTTCTGCAAATAATCTATGTAACTTTGTATACTGTACACATCAGTGACATTGGTCTATAGTTTAACGTTACCTGTCTGTTCTCTTAATTATCGAGACTACACTTGCTGTTTTGCATATTTTAGGCAATTGTCCTGTGTCAGTTGACGTAAAGATTGTTGGTAGTGGCTCTCCCGGTACTTCTACTACTCCAGGATTCACTGAGAGATGCAATCTGCTCCCACTGTCTTCGAGATATCTAGTTCACACACCAGTTTCTTCATCTCTTCTTCTGAATGAAATGTTCTTGGCTCTCACTGGTACACTATACTGTTATCCTCTCTCGTAATCTTCCTGTTTCCTCTGTAAGTACCTGCCTAAGTTACTTGCTGAGGTCTTCACAGCCTTTCTGGTCATTCTCTGTGAGTTTCATCCTTCTTCAGCCTGATTATCTGGTTCTTTACTGTTCTTTCTTCTGATGCATCTGTATAACTACTCTGTGTTAGGTTTGGCCTTCGATGAACAGCATATTCTCAAGTTATCGTTGAGACTCTCTTCTTACTCATGCAAAGAATAAACAGAGAAAGATGGACGGGAGGCTCGAACCATTAACAGCTCCAGCGCTTTATTACCTCAGCTACAGGGCTTCTAATGGGGAAGATTTGGAAACAGTACTTCTATACTTGTTTTCCGTCAAAGACACCAACTTCTTTATCTCTTCCGTGCTCTAGCACATCTGGATATCGGGTATGAGTGTCTCCTCTGTCTCTTGGCACTTTCCAGCCATATATTATATCTCACTTCTCCCTTTCAGTTTTCTTTCCCACTACACCTCATGCCTGAGTAGACTCCTTTTCCATAAGGTATTCGAAACTCAGGACCATGTTATCACTAGCACCCAGGGTCCTTTTATATTTAATATCCCCTGTTAGAATCACTCAGAGTGAATTCTAAAATTCAGCCTTGTTGATTCATCCTTTCCTCTCTCCATTCGTGGTGCACGAGGTTCTTTATAACAACCTCTAGCATCCTAGCATCCTAGTTGTTCATGTTTCTGGTCCTCCGTGAGGTTCCAGGCTCTCCCATTTTATCTCCCTATGGCTTAAGTCTCCCATCATTCGCAGCTTTGCACTGTTCATGTGGGCTCTTCTGGTCACCTCAGATATTGTATTCACCAGTGCTCTTTTGTTTCTGTTGAATTTTTGTCTTAGTCTCTTGCTGTTTAGTGGAGGGTTGTACACCATTGCTGTAAACACCTTGGTGCCCCAGGTCTTGATTGGGTCTACATTGTAACTATCTGCCTCCTCTCTGCTCCCTTCATCTCAAAACTCCACTTATTTCTAATAAGCGGTGCTGCTCCACCTAATCTGTTCCCTCTGTCTTTTCTAGTAATTTGATATCCAGCAGAGAAGATCACATCTGTTATCTCTGTGAGGCTTCTCTCTCTGAGTACTATGTCTGGGGATGCCTTCACCATTCGTTCGTTCCATTCATCACCCTTACATGTTATTCTTTCTGCCTTTATGTACCATACTTTTAGTTTCCATTCTCTTACAGTGTACCGGTTCTCGGCATTCTGAAATATTGGTCCTTGCACATGGGTGACTCAGGGGTTAGATAGGCTGCCGTGAAATCTGGGGGTTAAGAGCGAGGGGCATGAATTTTGCAAAGGAAGGAATCAGGATTGTGAATATAGATAAAGTGGATTAGAAAGAGGAGTGGATGAGGAAGTTGGGGGTGTATGGGAACGAGGGGTTGGGGTCAGGAGGAGTTGCGAGGAAGGTTCTTGAACTGGGAAGAGCGAGCGAATGTGTGTGTGTGTGTGTGAAAGAGAGAGAGAGAGAGAGAGAGAGAGAGAGAGAGAGAGAGAGAGAGAGAGAGAGAGAGAGAGAGAGAGAGAGAGAGAGAGAGAGAGAGAGAGAGAGAGAGAAAGAGAGAGGGAGGGAGAGAAAGAGAGGGATTGACTCGTCTAGCTGTTCTCACCTTGTCGAAGCTGCGGTAGATAATTCACAGTTCCTGGGCCCTTCGTTACCTTGGCTGTTGTGGATGAGTTTTTCTAGACTGTAGACCCCTGGGACTCGTACCTAAACTTCAAACTAGCTATTGACTCCACTTCAAGCACGTCTTCTTACAAATTATTTCACCTCTAACGAAACATTGACTTAAGAAACATTTAGTTTCCTCACGGCACAGTCTAGTATTTAGCTTTTATCTGTTTCCCATTGTCTATGATTTTATATCTCTTTAAACAGTCAACCCTTAACCCTATCAGTGCAACTGAGTACTTTGTATGTAAAGAATTAGGCACATGTGCAACATCTGGGTGTCTTTATTGCAGACGTATCGCCATCCAGTGGCTTTATCAGTATATATTCGAGGACATACTGGAACTATGTACAATAGACGATGTTATCAGTCCCTCAGCCTTTAAGATGGTGAACAGCACAGCAGGCGTGATAGTTACTGGAGGGCGAAACGTCTATAATAAAGATACCCAGACTTTGCATGTGTAATTCTTCATCTTGTTGTTATTGTATACCACACATGTACTACTTAGTACGTCATGACCATGTCTCTGGTCTTCTGGGAGTCCACGGTACTTAAGTTTAATTAGATCATTTTTCCCCACAACTCAGTACTATCATCCCGAGAATGTTTACTTTGCTCAGACCTCTACAACACAACTATCTTCAAAGATTTGTTAAGTTATTCCATGAATTAAGTAAATATCCTGGACTTCACCTTACGAAACAGACAAAGAAAATGCGATAATAATTATGGACAAGGTAGATTATAGTGGAAAAAAATTAGCATATTTTTAGAATTATTATTAATATTGTAATCATGAGGAGCGCTAAACCCATAGGATTACACAGCGCCTGTGGTGGAGGGGGTGATGGAAGGTATTCAGCCTCAATTTAGGGAACTGGAGCATAGATCCAATTCCCTATATCAAGAGCCCCTCACCAGCGTCAAGGAACCTCCTTTTGAGGTGGGCATAATTAAGGGGCACGTAAGTACCCCTTAATTATCTCACACCCTCGGTAATTAAGTTGTAGGATGCACTGGAAACCTTATACTTGGTCCACCACTTTACACACGTCCTTACAAATGACTCTGCGATAACATAAAGCTGTGGAAAAACACTTAAGTGTACAGGTCAGGAGATTTAATAAAGGAAACGTTTCGCCACGATCGGCTTTACTAGGACCGATTCACTCGTGGCGAAACGTTTCCTTCAACAAAATGGCCTGAAATGTACACGTGTCCTTTTCGAATACCCCCCCCCCCCAAAAAAAAAAAAAATCTAAATTTCCCGACCACATCCAAGAGTAAACAAACAATCCTCTAATATTATCAGATTCGATACGAGTTAAAAAAAATGCTAAACGATAAAAAAAATAAACGAGAGCGAGAAAGGAAAGAGAAGATAAACGAGAGAAAAATATAGCTTTTCACTGTATTTGAGTGGCGACAAGCTGCATGCAGCGTACGGTACATACATGGAGAGAAAAAAATAATGTTCAAACTGTCGAAACACTACATAACTAAATTCAACCAGTTGTAATTAATGCAACATATGGGAATCTTTATGGATTCCCATATGTTACATAAGTGTCTCAATTCTTCAACTTGTCGGTTTTCAAGACCATTCATCACAACTGTCAGACACTGCAGCATCATGGGATCTTGTTACAAAGAATTCTTCAACACTTGTTCAACCTTTGGACGAAGACCTACTTCGACTAGTGGATGGTACCACTATGACCCCGCCTCCATCTGCTTCACCTCACCTCACTACTTCGACTAGTGGATGGTACCACTATGACCCCGCCTCCACCTGCTTCACCTCACCTCACTACTTCGACTAGTGGATGGTACCACTATGACCCCGCCTCCACCTGCTTCACCTCACCTCACTACTTCGACTAGTGGATGGTACCACTATGACCCCGCCTCCGCCTGCTTCACCTCACCTCACTACTTCGACTAGTGGATGGTACCACTATGACCCCGCCTCCGCCTGCTTCACCTCACCTCACTACTTCGACTAGTGGATGGTACCACTATGACGCTGCCTCCGCCTGCTTCACCTCACCTCACTACTTCGACTAGTGGATGGTACCACTATGACCCCACCTCCGCCTGCTTCACCTCACCTCACTACTTCGACTAGTGGATGGTACCACTATGACCCCACCTCCGCCTGCTTCACCTCACCTCACTACTTCGACTAGTGGATGGTACCACTATGACCCCGCCTCCACCTGCTTCACGTCACCTCACTACAGTATATAAGCCACGTCTACGGCCCTATGCTGTACATTCTACAAGATTGATGGACTGAACACATCGACTCCAGTCTGAGGGACTGATTACCTCAAACTCCTCCTCTCCTTACGCCTTCCTCTTTGTATTGGACTGATGAAGCCACTATGTGGCGAAACGTTTCCTCAATAAAGATTCTCATATGTTGCATAAGTGTCTCAATCTTCAACTTGTCAGATTTTTTTAACCCATTTATCACACACAGTTTTAATAAAAACTAAGCGTTAAACCCACAAGAGTCATAAGTTCAAAGCACCTGGACATTAAATTTTTCAAACACAAACTTTTTGTAATAATAATAATAATAATAATAATAATAATAATAATAATAATAATAATAATAATAATAATATTATTATTATTATTATTATTATTATTATTATTATTATTATTATTATTTTTGTTATTATTATTATTATTATTATTATTATTATTATTATTATATTCCTAGGAAGAAATTAAGTAGTAAGGTTGGGACAGCATCTTGGGAATTAGAAACGATCAGGTTTGATCCCATTAAAGCGGAGAGTATTTTCAATCCCTCTGCGTCAAGATCTAATCACCAGTTTTAGGGGCCATAATAAATTAGAACTGACCTGCAGAAGGACGCCCCAGCAGGACGAGACATGCCGGCGGACGACTCTGCTGCAGTACGCCGACGGGAATTATCCTCGATTTGCCTTAAAAGTAATTTCGGAAGTACAGCACATTGTTTCTGTGTATTTTTATGAAAGATTATGTTTGAATTACATTTAAATTAAGACACGGGTGTGTTGCTACACAGGTTCTACGTTAATGGTGGAAAGTTAACAATAACGTCCTCGTCTTGTTAACGTGTGATGTGTTTTCGGTCTCTTGTTGAACCTCGGGTACGACATCTCACTCGTAAGTTTCTTGCGCGGCTTTGTAACAGAATGTAGAGGTGAGGAAGGTAAGTGATGTGTGCTTATGATGGTTGGCTGGCAGACTATTAGTAAGTAGTTGACAGAAAAGATTGCCCACTAGACGGCTAGCTGATTGGCTGGCTAGCTAGCTGTGTAACTTCGTAAGTGACAGAATGTCTGTCGGCCTGCTGCGCTATCTAGCTGGCTGGTTGGTTGGCGTACCTGCAGACACTTGTTGCCTGGTCAGGAATGCGCCACAAACTGACTTAACACGACCAGCGCCACCCCAGACTCTCCCACTCCCCAGCCCCCAACCCTTTAACCCCCCCTCTCCCCTGCTGCCTTCAGCCCACTTCTTACACCCCCTTTTCATCTCTCTCCAGCTAACATCCCCCTTCCTCTCTCTGGAGCCCACTTCTTACGGTCCCTTCTCTTATTAACCCTCCTACGTGCCCCCCGATCACCCTCTAACACTTCATCACAACCCATCCTCCCCCCATCTCTCTCTCTGTCTCTCTGTCTCTCTGTCTGTCTGTCTGTCTGTCTGTCTGTCTCTCTCTCTCTCTCTCTCTCTCTCTCTCTCTCTCTCTCTCTCTCTCTCTCTCTCTCTCTCCCTCTCTCAAGTCCTTCCCCACACGTCCCTCCTCTTTCTACACGCCGCCACAGTATGCGTTTTATGTGTATAGGATCTTGGCACGTTGATAACGTGAACGTAGATTAGTAGGTTCAAGGAGCAACTTGCAGTGTGAAGAGACTGCCTGATACTGTAGTTACCAGACAAAGGCTTGGTTATAAGTACCTCCGGAAGTTTGACAGACACACAGGTGATCAAACCAAATGTGGCCAGCCCTATGGACACTATCGTGACCACTATGTGCTTAATTGTCCACTTATTGACGAATATAGAGATAGACACTGTAATAACCAATATAATATGTCAAGATATCTTATTAATGAAAATAAGATACCAGATATATTAAGCAAATTTTCTAAATTTGCTTGCAACACATAAGTGAACTGTAAATACAAATTGAAGATGTACTCCTGTAAACCCTTTCGGGCCTAATTTCCAGGCCTCTTGCGTATCCACATATTCTTGTGGTACCATCCACAGGATGGATATGGGGCACACAGTAAACAAGCCGCTTCGGCGGCTGAAATCATCCAGGATCTTTCCAGTTAGGTTTCCTGTTTGGATTTTTCTTCCAGTGGAGTTTTCCTCAGCGAGAAGCTTGAAGGCGTTGTTTTGGAGGTCTCCTCTTGGGCTCCTGGAAGCGTTCTCTTGCAATGTGGGAGGCATAGTCTTGGAAATCTCCTTTTGGAGTCTTGGTGATCTCTTCTTGGAGTCTCGGAAGTGTCTTCTTGGACTCTGGGAGGCATGATCTTGAAGGTCTATTATTGAAAGAGGAGTTCTTGATGGTGTGTGTGTGTGTACTAACCTAATTATACTCACCTACCTGTGGTTGCAGGGGTCGATTCATAGCTCCTGGCCCCGCCTTTTCCCTAGTCGCTACTAGGTCCACTCAATGAGCTTTATCATACCTACTCAATGAGCGTTATCATACCTCTTCTGAAAGCTATGTATTTATCCTGACAGCTCTATGACTGAAGAAATACTGCCTAACATCCCCGTGACTCATTTGAGTCAACTTCCAATTGCTGTGTCCCATCTCTGGACATCCTGTCTCAGTCCACCTTGTCAATTTCTCTCAGAATTTCATGTTGTTATCGTGTCCTTCCTTATCCCTCCTGTCCTCCAGTGTCATCAGGTAGATTTCCCATAACCTCTCCTCGTAGGATATGCCCCTTAGCTCCGGGACTAGTTTTATTGCATACCGAAACCAGTGGAACCCCGCTTGTCAAAGGCGCCCATTCTGACACCTCGTCACGTACCATGACTCGTTGTTGCCTAGCTATCAGATATTCTCTGATCCACTGCAGTGCCTGACCTGCTATACAGAAATCAGCGGAAGAGAAAAGAGAATGGAGGATTTCCAAACATATATTATACTAACAGTCGTAGTGCGAGAAATAAAATGGATGAATTAAGATTAGCTGCAAGTGCGGGTAACATTGATGCTTTTGCCATAACTGAGACGTGGTTTAATATGGTAAATAGGGACATGCCTGCTGAATGCCACATTCAGGGTTTTAAATTGTTCCAAGTAGATAAACGTATCGGGAAGGGGGGTGGGGTGGCACTCTATGTCCGTGATCGTTTAAAATGTTGGATAAGAACGGGTATTAAGTCTGAAACACATACTGAGTCTGTTTGGGTAGAATTTTCAGAGGGGCATAAAAATTTTATTTTAGGCGTGATATACCGTACCCCAAACTTGGAAAGAAACCGAGGAAGACTACTCTGGAAGGAAATTGTCAAAGCCACAAGGCACGATAACGTTGTAATTCTAGGGGCTATAACTTTAGTCAGATTGATTGGAATTATTTGACTGGGAATTTAGAATCTAACGACTTTTTAGAAGTAGTTCAAGATAGTTTATTGAAGCAGTTTGTGACAGAACCTACAAGGGGAAATAACCTGCTTGACTTGGTTCTGGACCACTGCCGGGGAACTGGACGAAGTATTCGAGATGTAGCTCTGAGTTACCTATGTTGTTTTACTTTCTATTGTATCTTTGTGAATGTTTCGTCAATGTGTTTTGTCTTTAAATAAAATATATATTAATTAAATATAGGGGGGGTGGTAGGATAAAATTCTCAAACAGCTTCAGGGAGAAAATTGAGTTTTCCCTGAAGCAAGTTTATTATTTTTTCTGAGGATCAGGGTCCCTAGGACAATTCTAGAGGTGGTACCTCCCTATATATATATATATATATATATATATATATATATATATATATATATATATATATATATATATATATATATATATATATATATATATATATATATATATATATATATATATATATATATATTTATATATAGGATGGGGTTCACCTCTGGTGTAAAATGTGGGACCCATAGCCTCGGAGAAGTGGATAAAAAGGCTTCAAGGAAGAATATTTGGATTTCTTCCTGAAGCCGTTTGAATATTCCACTTCCCCATATATATATATATATATATATATATATATCTATATATATATATATATATATACATATATGTACATACATATATACACATATATATATATATATATATATATATATACATATACATATATATACATATGTACATATATATATAATGTATATATATATATATATATATATATATATATAAATAATATATATATATATATACATATATGTACATATATATATACATGTATATATACATATATATATATATATATATATATATATATATATATATATATATATATATATATATATATATATGCAATAAGATCACAGTAAACAGGTGATTTCAGAATATGCAAAACAACCACTCTGAAAGAATAGAGAAATTCCAAGCGCTTTCGTGACTACTCACATTATCAAGGAACTATGAAAGTAAAGCATCCAAGGAAGCTATATAAGGGGTCTGGCCAGCACCTCACTATCAGATCCCACAACGTTTAAACACCTGACGCGCGCCGACCCAACTGGATAGGTCCTTTGCATAACTCACCCACAAACTATTCTACCCAAGAAAATTTAAAAATTATTATTTGTCCAGTGTATTATTAAATTCTTCCCAAATTCTATTAATTATAAATGGATCTAATTTATATAAACCAAAGGAAATATTCATATTATTGTCAAAACTGCTTTTTATGAAACAAGATTCAATTAAATTCCTGTCGACCATGGACTTGCTTGATACTACTTTCTCAACTTTTTGAAAATCAATTGGATGGTTAAAATCTCTTACATGAATAAATAGAGCATTGGAATCTTGTCCAGTTCTAATGCTATATTTATGTTGTTTTAATCTTAGTTCGAGATTTTTACCAGTTTGACCGTAATAAACTTTATCGCAAATTTTACAAGGAATCTTATAGACACATCCATCAGCATTTTGGGGGGAATTCTTTATCAAAAGTTTTAAAACTATATCAAGATTTTTGAATACAACTTTGATATTTAAAGTCTTAAGAAGAGAAGGCATATCAACCAAGTTTTCATGGTAAGGGAGAACCAACATATTTCTAGTTGAATAAGGTTGGTTGTCCCTTTTTGGATTGTAAAAAGTATTTCTAGCAACTTTAAAAGATTTATCAATTACATTTCTTGGGTATTTTAAATCATTACCTATTTCATAAATTTTGGATATTTCCTCATCTATGAACTCAGGACTACAAATTCGTAAAGCTCTCAAAAACATTGATGAGAAAACAGACAGTTTGACTCTATCTTGATGCGAGGAATAATAGTGGACATAGGAATAGTTATTTGTAGGTTTTCTGTAAATTTTAAATTTGAATTCATTATTACCCTTAATAATTAAAACATCTAGAAAAGGCAATGAGTTATTTTCGTCAAACTCAACAGTAAAGTTTATAGAATGGGCTAAGCTATTTAATTTTCCAAGGAAATGATGTATATCTACATTTTTGGGCATAAGACACAAAATATCATCAACATATCTGAACCATTTAGCTCTATTAGGGAGGATTGTGTTAAGCAACCTTGTTTCAAAAAATTCCATGTATAGGTTACTAAGAACAGGTGAAAGAGGATTTCCCATTGCCATACCAAACTTCTGAGTGTAAAACTTATCATTAAATACAAATTTTGCATCTACAATGCAAAGTTTAATAAGTTTAATGATAGTAGGAACTGGCAATGGTAAATCATAGTTAACGAGTTCTTCAGATAAGAAACTTAATAAATCATCAACAGGAACTTTCGTAAACAAGGAAGTAACATCAAAACTAACCATGTTAAAATCATTTAAGTCCGTCAAGGAGCTTAATTTATCAACCAAGTCTATGTTGTTTTTAACATTAAAGTTAGAAATTTTGCCAACAATAGGGCTCAAAATATCAACAAGCCATTTGGATAATTTATATGAAACTGACCCTATGGAGCTAATAATTGGTCTTACATGTATGGACTAATAACAACACACAAACCAGGGAATCCATTCAGACCAATTATTAGCTCCATAGGGTCAGTTTCATATAAATTATCCAAATGGCTTGTTGATATTTTGAGCCCTATTGTTGGCAAAATTTCTAACTTTAATGTTAAAAACAACATAGACTTGGTTGACAAATTAAGCTCCTTGACTGACTTAAATGATTTTAACATGGTTAGTTTTGATGATACTTCCCTGTTTACGAAAGTTCCTGTTGATGATTTATTAAGTTTCTTATCTGAAGAACTCGTTAACTATGATTTACCATTGTCAGTTCCTACTATCATTAAACTTATTAAACTTTGCATTGTTGATGCAAAATTTGTATTTAATGATAAGTTTTACACTCAGAAGTTTGGTATGGCAATGAGAAATCCTCTTTCACCTGTTCTTAGTAACCTATACATGGAATTTTTTGAAACAAGGTTGCTTAACACAATCCTCCCTAATAGAGCTAAATGGTTCAGATATGTTGATGATATTTTGTGTCTTATGCCCAAAAATGTAGATATACACCATTTCCTTGGAAAATTAAATAAACTTTACTGTTGAGTTTGACGAAAATAACTCATTGCCTTTTCTAGATGTTTTAATTATTAAGGGTAATAATGAATTCAAATTTAAAATTTACAGAAAACCTACAAATAACTGTTCCTATGTCCACTATTATTCCTCGCATCAAGATAGAGTCAAACTGTCTGTTTTCTCATCAATGTTTTTGAGAGCTTTACGAATTTGTAGTCCTGAGTTCATAGATGAGGAAATATCCAAAATTTATGAAATAGGTAATGATTTAAAATACCCAAGAAATGTAATTGATAAATCTTTTAAAGTTGCTAGAAATACTTTTTACAATCCAAAAAGGGACAACCAGCCTTATTCAACTAAAAATATGTTGGTTCTCCCTTACCATGAAAACTTGGTTGATATGCCTTCTCTTCTTAAGACTTTTAATATTAAAGTTGTATTCAAAAATCTTGATACAGTAAAAAAACTTTTGATAAAGAATTCCCCCCAAAATGCTGATGGATGTGTCTATAAGATTCCTTGTAAAATTTGCGATAAAGTTTATTACGGTCAAACTGGTAAAAATCTCGAACTATGATTAAAACAACATAAATATAGCATTAGAACTGGACAAGATTCCAATGCTCTATTTATTCATGTAAGAGATTTTAACCATCCAATTGATTTTCAAAAAGTTGAGAAAGTAGTATCAAGCAAGTCCATGGTCGACAGGAATATAATTGAATCTTGTTTCATAAAAAGCAGTTTTGACAATAATATGAATATTTCCTTTAGTTTATATAAATTAGATCCATTTATAATTAATAGAATTTGGGAAGAATTTAATAATACACTGGACAAATAATAATTTTTAAATTTTCTTGGGTAGAATAGTTTGTGGGTGAGTTATGCAAAGGACCTATCCAGTTGGGTCGGCGCGCGTCAGGTGTTTAAACGTTGTGGGATCTGATAGTGAGGTGCTGGCCAGACCCCTTATATAGCTTCCTTGGATGCTTTACTTTCATAGTTCCTTGATAATGTGAGTAGTCACGAAAGCGCTTGGAATTTCTCTATTCTTTCAGAGTGGTTGTTTTGCATATATATATATATATATATATATATATATATATATATATATATATATATATATATATATATATATATATATATATATATATATATATATATATATATATATATATATATATATATATAATGTACAGATTTATTTCCGCTGATTAGTGGCAAAACACACAAAAATATACACATAGTTCAGACAGCGTAAATCACACATGATACGTTCCTCGGTGACAGCGATCAACTGGTCCTGAAATTCGAATACTTTTAGAGCTAACAATAAAGTTTGAGGAAGCATGAGAAGGATGGAAGAAACCAAACTTTACAAAAGGGAACTACACAAGTATGAGACAATTCCTGCGTGAGGTGCAGTGGGTAAGAGAGCTAGTGGAGAAGAGAGTAAATGAAATGAAGGAACACGTGACTGCGAAGTGCAGTCGTGCCAAGAAATAGCAGGAGAAACAATTGGAAGACCAGTGTGAGTTCATGGTCTACCCGTAGGTGTGGAGATGCCAAAGCGAAGTGTGCAAGAAGGCAAAGGACTCGAGAAAACAGGGAGTTGAGCCGAAGAGCCAGAAATGAATGTGAATAGATAAGGAGAGAGACCCAGCGGCAATACGAGAATGACATAGGTGGAGAAATATTTTAGAAAGTTGGAAAAATATTTTAGAAAGGTGGAAAAATATTTTAGAAAGTTGGAAAAATAATTTAGAAAGGTGGAAAAATATTTTAGAAAGTTGGAAAAATATTTTAGAAAGGTGGAAAAATATTTTAGAAAGGTGGAAAAATATTTTAGAAAGTTGGAAAAATATTTTAGAAAGTTGGAAAAATATTTTAGAAGGTTGGAAAAATATTTTAGAAAGTTGGAAAAATATTTTAGAAAGGTGGAAAAATATTTTAGAAAGGTGGAAAAATATTTTAGAAAGGTGGAAAAATATTTTAGAAAGGTGGAAAAATATTTTAAAAAGGTGGAAAAATATTTTAGAAAGTTGGAAAAATATTTTAGAAAATTGGAAAACTATTTTAAAAAGTTTGAAACATATTTTAGAAAGTTGGAAAAATATTTTAGAAAGTTGGAAACATATTTTAGAAAGTTGGAAACATATTTTAGAAAGTTGGAAAAATATTTTAGAAAGGTGGAAACATATTTTAGAAAGGTGGAAACATATTTTAGAAAGGTGGAAACATATTTTAGAAAGGTGTAGAACATAGTTTTGTACGTGAACTCAAGTCCTTCTAGGTAAGGATGGTGTGGGGGTGTAGTAAAGTACATAGGCCTACCAGGCGGGGGCAAAAGTTCAACTTTTTTTCGGTGTATATTCCATTATAGTCTATTGTTTGTGCTTGAGATGAGTTAACTGAATATATTTGCAAATTCAAAATAAGAATTTGATCAATTATTGCGGCATTTAATGTACCCTGTTGTGCTTAAATTACTGTAATAATAAACCCTGTAAGATAGCTTAGGATAGCTCAGATTATCTTAAGATAGTTTATGGTAGCTCAGATTATCTTAAATTAAGATTGCTTAGGATAGCCTAGGTTCACAGTACCTTAGCTTAGGCTGTCTAAGAGTAGTTTATTGTAGCTTAGCTTAGGATATCTAAGGGTAGTTTACAATAGCTTAGCTTAGGCTATCTAAGGGTAGTTTACAGTAGCTTACTTTAGGCTATTTAAGGGTAGTTTACAATAGCTTAGCTTAGGCTATCTGAGGGTAGTTTACAATAGCTTAGCTTAGGCTATCTGAGGGTAGTTTACAATAGCATAGCTTAGGCTATCTAAGGGTAGTTTACAATAGCTTAGCTTAGGCTATCTAAGGGTAGTTTACTGTAGCTTAGCTTAGGCTATCTAAGGATAGTTTACAGTAGCTTAGCTTAGGCTATCTAAGGGTAGTTTACAATAGCTTAGCTTAGGCTATCTGAGGGTAGTTTACAGTAGCTGAACTTAGGCTATCTAAGGGTAGTTTACAGTAGCTTAGCTTAGGCTAATCAAGATGAAGTTAGCATAGGCTTAAGTCATATAAAAATAAGTAAGGGGAAAATATTTGAATCTTAAGCTTGAAATTTCAGCTAACCTTCGGAAAGTATTCTAAGCTATGCTATCCTCAACTCTCATAAACTGTTCTTAGCTTACCTAAGATATCCAACGCGTCCTTACCCTATCCAGAGTTATCCTAAGCTGTCTCCTTCCAGGATATATACTCAACAATCAACAGCAGGGACGCAGTGAGTACACTGAGATACAAAACAATAAGTGTCAGGGGCCCAAGACTGTTCAACTACCTCCCAGCATACATAAGGGGAATTACCAATAAACCCCTGACTATCTTCAGGAAGGCACTGGACAGACACCTAAAGTCAGTACCTGACTAGCCGGGCTGTGGTTCGTACGTCAGTTTGCGTGCGGCCAGCAGTAACAGTCTGGTTGATCAGACCCTGATCCACCACGAGGCCTGGTCTCAGACCGAACCGCGGGGGCATTGACCCCCGAAACCCTCTCCAGATATACTCCAGGTATCTAGTTGTTAAATTTGATAAACGTTTTGAGAGTTGCCCTCCCCCACACATACCAGGCCAGGAGCTGCGACTCGACCCAGCAACGACAAATAGATGAGTACGCACAAACATCCAAAAATAAACACGTAACACAAATAAATGTTTTTGCGCGAGGTTAAACACCCAGTACATGTGAAAAATTACACCGACTGCTAATTTTAAAAGATTCTAATATTTCCCGGAGATCCCTGAAGGCACCTCAGTAATCAGAGAATCTATGATAAAAGTGACGAGGCAAACAATTTAAATGTGTTTGACAGGGAGTTGCATGGCACAAGTTACACAGTGAGGGGGAAGTCCAGCAGCACCAGCTAACAAGTGACTATGACCTTAGTGGTAGGGATGATTGCTGTACGAGGATGATAAAACACACACCTGCCTAACTCTGCTGTAGCTTCTCGTATGCAGGGCCAACCAGCATCGCTGAGGACATATCTATGAGGGCTATGAAATTATTGTAAGGTGGAAGTCTGCTATAGAGCGAGCTCCTTGCACTAGAGAGAATATAAAGGCACAATACAGTGACTGGAATAAGAAATGTCAAAAGTTTCTTTCTCCCATGTACGGGTAATTTGTGTACCTTCGCACCAGCCTTGGCCTCGGCAACTGGCCGCTCATTTCCCAGGACACCACAAACGGAAGATATTGCTGCGCCAAGTGAGGAGACTGGTTAACTAACCACTCCAGGCTCCTTTGCACCACGGGGCGGACAGAATCATTCTTGGTCATTACAAAAAACGCACACAGAGTAGACGGTAAATTTCGAATTATACTTGTCCAGTCTCTTTTTAAAGTTACACAAGGTCCTAGACTCAATCACCCTACTCGGAAGATTGTCACATGCAGGTTCAGGTCCAACCTACCCAGCATTCTCCACCTGACTCCATCCTATAAACACTCACGTACCTTTCATCCAGGTAGATCTGTTTGTGACTTGATAAAGCCCACTGTGTGGGTGAAACATTGTCAATAAAGTATCACATTACACTGCTTATGTGTTTATTTTTCCATTGTGTCGGTGTTTTATACCATTTACTGTATTTCCATCGTATCAACACTGCAGTAGAAATGGATCCTACCCACAGAAAATACCCAGACCTTCTTCTAAAAGCTTACTCACTTCGTGATAGACAATTTCTTCGTAACTGCATCCAAGAAACGGTCTTACCAAGATCTACTCCTCCTCAAATTGTCAACATCAAACCTTTCTCCGTAACCGCTCGAACCTACCTTGAAGAATGTACAGATGACTTACATAATGCTACAAAGGAAGCTTTTATTTCCTTCAAATCGTGAGTTAATTAAGTCAGTTATTAGGACGAGAACACTGAGGATTGTGTAGAGCTCTGCAATGAACAGAGAGAACTTTGGTAACTGTGCACAGTACAAGTCCTCACTGGCGATCACATCACAGGAAACATTAGTAAACACCTTTATCCCTGAAGCATGAACATAATCTTGCACCATAAAATAATCCAGGACCATCACCAGGGCTCCAGTCATCCATGACCTACAGAAACGAACCCAATCTACGAGCTTCTTGAAGGTGCGTAAACTTCCGTGCCCTTTAAATAACACTTTCACGTATTTAACAATGTCCAGTTCATCTGGATAGATTTCTAGCATCTTCCCCAGTGCTCATTGGTTATTATTTTCTATTCAATTAAGGCAAGGGGAAACGTCAACCTCTCTGACCCCTCACACATCGCGACCACAATTCAGGAGTGCTGCCACTATCTGAATGCTAAACAGAGAAAGCCTCGCACGATAAACAAAGAATTCTCCCCTCCTCTTCCCAGCGAAGACCGCAGCATAGTTCGAGTTGCCAAGTGTATCCCAGTTCATGACGTAGATCCAGGAAAAGCTCACCAGTCTCATCACAGAGAGGCTCAACAGATAAACTATAGAATTTATTTATGTGATATGATTGTAAGATGTGGCATGATTGTACATGATATTAATACTGGTTAAAGCACCCACATCAAAGCACCCTCACTGAAGGTACTGCTTGATAAAGCTGAGACAATATATTTACTCTTATTTAAACTTAGTGAGAGGTGTTAAACTCGTAGAGGTGATTCTGAGAGGTAATAATTTGGGTCAGACAACGCCTGGAACACTCGGGGAAATTACTTTCAATTTGTAGGCAATATAGATGTTTTTTATGACTTGAATCTTAACTTCAGAAAGCCCCGTGTGATACAGTGTTACCAACAGTATACCAGTTGCAGAAAATCTTT
>NC_091326.1:30806144-30901144 GCF_038502225.1 Cherax quadricarinatus
ACAGGTACAGAGCTCTTCATCACTGGAACTTGCTAACAGGTACAAAGCTTTTCATCACTGGAACTTGCTAACAGGTACAAAGCTCTTCATCACTGGAACTTGCTAACAGGTACAGAGCTCTTCATCACTGGAACTTGCTAACAGGTACAAAGCTCTTCATCACTGGAACTTGCTAACAGGTACAGAGCTCTTCATCACTGGAACTTGCTAACAGGTACAAAGCTCTTCATCACTGGAACTTGCTAACAGGTACAAAGCTCTTCATCACTGGAACTTGCTAACAGGTACAGAGCTCTTCATCACTGGAACTTGCTAACAGGTACAAAGCTCTTCATCACTAGAACTTGCTAACAGGTACAGAGCTCTTCATCACTGGAACTTGCTAACAGGTACAAAGCTCTTCATCACTGGAACTTGCTAACAGGTACAAGGCTCTTCATCACTGGAACTTGCTAACAGGTACAGAGCTCTTCATCACTCGAACTTTCTAACAGGTACAGAGCTCTTCATCACTGGAACTTGCTAACAGGTACAAAGCTCTTCATCACTGGAACTTTCTAACAGGTATAGAGCTCTTCATCACTGGAACTTGCTAACAGGTACAGAGCTCTTCATCACTGGAACTTGCTAACAGGTACAAAGCTTTTCATCACTGGAACTTTCTAACAGGTATAGAGCTCTTCATCACTGGAACTTTCTAACAGGTACAAAGCTCTTCATCACTGAAACTTGCTAACAGGTACAAAGCTCTTCATCACTGGAACTTGCTAACAGGCACAAAGCTCTTCATCACTGGAACTTGCTAACAGGTACAGAGCTCTTCATCACTGGAACTTGCTAACAGGTACAAAGCTCTTCATCACTGGAATTTGCTAACAGGTACAGAGCTCTTCATCACTGGAACTTGCTAACAGGTACAGAGCTCTTCATCACTGGAGCTTGCTAACAGGTACAAAGCTCTTCATCACTGGAACTTTCTAACAGGTACAAAGCTCTTCATCTCTGGAAGTTGCTAACAGGTACAAAGCTCTTCCTCACTGGAACTTGCTAACAGGTACAAAGCTCTTCATCACTGGAACTTGCTAACAGGTACAAAGCTCTTCATCACTGGAACTTGCTAACAGGTACAAAGCTCTTCATCACTGGAACTTGCTAACAGGTACAAAGCTCTTCATCACTGGAACTTGCTAACAGGTACAAAGATCTTCATCACTGGAACTTGCTAACAGGTACAGAGCTCTTCATCACTGGAACTTGCTAACAGGTACAAAGCTCTTCATCTCTGGAACTTGCTAACAGGTACAAAGCTCTTCATCACTGGAACTTGCTAACAGGTACAAAGCTCTTCATCACTGGAACTTGCTAACAGGTACAGAGCTCTTCATCACTGGAACTTGCTAACAGGTACAAAGCTCTTCATCACTGGAACTTGCTAACAGGTACAAAGCTCTTCATCACTGGAACTTGCTAACAGGTACAAAGCTCTTCATCACTGGAACTTGCTAACAGGTACAGAGCTCTTCATCACTGGAACTTGCTAACAGGTACAAAGCTCTTCATCACTGGAACTTGCTAACAGGTACAGAGCTCTTCATCACTGGAACTTGCTAACAGGTACAAAGCTCTTCATCACTGGAACTTGCTAACAGGTACAGAGCTCTTCATCACTGGAACTTGCTAACAGGTACAAAGCTCTTCATCACTGGAACTTGCTAACAGGTACAAAGCTCTTCATCACTGGAACTTGCTAACAGGTACAGAGCTCTTCATCACTCGAACTTTCTAACAGGTAAAGAGCTCTTCATCACTGGAACTTGCTAACAGGTACAAAGCTCTTCATCACTGGAACTTTCTAACAGGTATAGAGCTCTTCATCACTGGAACTTGCTAACAGGTACAGAGCTCTTCATCACTGGAACTTGCTAACAGGTACAAAGCTCTTCATCACTGGAACTTTCTAACAGGTATAGAGCTCTTCATCACTGGAACTTTCTAACAGGTACAAAGCTCTTCATCACTGAAACTTGCTAACAGGTACAAAGCTCTTCATCACTGGAACTTGCTAACAGGCACAAAGCTCTTCATCACTGGAACTTGCTAACAGGTACAGAGCTCTTCATCACTGGAACTTGCTAACAGGTACAAAGCTCTTCATCACTGGAATTTGCTAACAGGTACAGAGCTCTTCATCACTGGAACTTGCTAACAGGTACAGAGCTCTTCATCACTGGAGCTTGCTAACAGGTACAAAGCTCTTCATCACTGGAACTTTCTAACAGGTACAAAGCTCTTCATCTCTGGAACTTGCTAACAGGTACAAAGCTCTTCCTCACTGGAACTTGCTAACAGGTACAAAGCTCTTCATCACTGGAACTTGCTAACAGGTACAAAGCTCTTCATCACTGGAACTTGCTAACAGGTACAAAGCTCTTCATCACTGGAACTTGCTAACAGGTACAAAGCTCTTCATCACTGGAACTTGCTAACAGGTACAGAGCTCTTCATCACTGGAACTTGCTAACAGGTACAGAGCTCTTCATCACTGGAACTTGCTAACAGGTACAAAGCTCTTCATCACTGGAACTTGCTAACAGGTACAAAGCTCTTCATCACTGGAACTTGCTAACAGGTACAAAGCTCTTCATCACTGGAACTTGCCAACAGGTACAGAGCTCTTCATCACTGGAACTTGCTAACAGGTACAAAGCTCTTCATCACTGGAACTTGCTAACAGGTACAAAGCTCTTCATCACTGGAACTTGCTAACAGGTACAAAGCTCTTCATCACTGGAACTTGCTAACAGGTACAGAGCTCTTCATCACTGGAACTTGCTAACAGGTACAAAGCTCTTCATCACTGGAACTTGCTAACAGGTACAGAGCTCTTCATCACTGGAACTTGCTAACAGGTACAAAGCTCTTCATCACTGGAACTTGCTAACAGGTACAAAGCTCTTCATCACTGGAACTTGCTAACAGGTACAGAGCTCTTCATCACTGGAACTTGCTAACAGGTACAAAGCTCTTCATCACTAGAACTTGCTAACAGGAACAGAGCTCTTCATCACTGGAACTTGCTAACAGGTACAAAGCTCTTCATCACTGGAACTTGCTAACAGGTACAAAGCTCTTCATCACTGGAACTTGCTAACAGGTACAGAGCTCTTCATCACTGGAACTTTCTAACAGGTACAGAGCTCTTCATCACTGGAAATTGCTAACAGGTACAAAGCTCTTCATCACTGGAACTTTCGAACAGGTATAGAGCTCTTCATCACTGGAACTTGCTAACAGGTACAGAGCTCATCATCACTGGAACTTGCTAACAGGTACAAAGCTCTTCATCACTGGAACTTTCTAACAGGTATAGAGCTCTTCATCACTGGAACTTTCTAACAGGTACAAAGCTCTTCATCACTGAAACTTGCTAACAGGTACAAAGCTCTTCATCACTGGAACTTGCTAACAGGCACAAAGCTCTTCATCACTGGAACTTGCTAACAGGTACAGAGCTCTTCATCACTGGAACTTGCTAACAGGTACAAAGATCTTCATCACTGGAATTTGCTAACAGGTACAGAGCTCTTCATCACTGGAACTTGCTAACAGGTACAGAGCTCTTCATCACTGGAGCTTTCTAACAGGTACAAAGCTCTTCATCACTGGAACTTTCTAACAGGTACAAAGCTCTTCATCTCTGGAACTTGCTAACAGGTACAAAGCTCTTCCTCACTGGAACTTGCTGACAGGTACAAAGCTCTTCATCACTGGAACTTGCTAACAGGTACAAAGCTCTTCATCACTGGAACTTGCTAACAGGTACAAAGCTCTTCATCACTGGAACTTGCTAACAGGTACAAAGCTCTTCATCACTGGAACTTGCTAACAGGTACAAAGCTCTTCATCACTGGAACTTGCTAAGAGGTACAGAGCTCTTCATCACTGGAACTTCCTAACAGGTACAAAGCTCTTCATCACTGGAACTTGCTAACAAGTACAGAGCTCTTCATCACTGGAACTTGCTAACAGGTACAAAGCTCTTCATCACTGGAACTTGCTAACAGGTACAGAGCTCTTCATCACTGGAACTTGCTAACAGGTACAAAGCTCTTCATCACTGGAACTTGCTAACAGGTACAAAGCTCTTCATCACTGGAACTTGCTAACAGGTACAGAGCTCTTCATCACTGGAACTTTCTAACAGGTACAAAGCTCTTCATCACTGGAACTTGCTAACAGGTACAAAGCTCTTCATCACTGGAACTTGCTAACAGGTACAGAGCTCTTCATCACTGGAACTTGCTAACAAGTACAGAGCTCTTCATCACTGGAACTTGCTAACAGGTACAGAGCTCTTCATCACTGGAACTTGCTAACAGGTACAGAGCTCTTCATCACTGGAACTTGTTAACAGGTACAG
This sequence comes from Cherax quadricarinatus, assembly GCF_038502225.1. NCBI lineage: Eukaryota > Metazoa > Arthropoda > Malacostraca > Decapoda > Parastacidae > Cherax > Cherax quadricarinatus. The sequence continues at coordinate 30,810,565 of NC_091326.1, forward strand.
AGCTCTTCATCACTGGAACTTGCTAACAGGTACAAAGCTCTTCATCACTGGAACTTTCTAACAGGTACAAAGCTCTTCATCACTGGAACTTGCTAACAGGTACAGAGCTCTTCATCACTGGAACTTGCTAACAGGTACAGAGCTCTTCATCACTGGAACTTGCTAACAGGTACAGAGCTCTTCATCACTGGAACTTGCTAACAGGTACAGAGCTCTTCATCACTGGAACTTGCTAACAGGTACAAAGCTCTTCATCACTGGAACTTGCTAACAGGTACAGAGCTCTTCATCACTGGAACTTGCTAACAGGTACAAAGCTCTTCATCACTGGAACTTGCTAACAGGTACAGAGCTCTTCATCACTGGAACTTGCTAACAGGTACAAAGCTCTTCATCACTGGAACTTGCTAACAGGTACAAAGCTCTTCATCACTGGAACTTGCTAACAGGTACAGAGCTCTTCATCACTGGAACTTGCTAACAGGTGCAAAGCTCTTCATCACTGGAACTTGCTAACAGGTACAGAGCTCTTCATCACTGGAACTTGCTAACAGGTACAGAGCTCTTCATCACTGGAACTTGCTAACAGGTACAGAGCTCTTCATCACTGGAACTTGCTAACAGGTACAGAGCTCTTCATCACTGGAACTTGCTAACAGGTACAGAGCTCTTCATCACTGGAACTTGCTAACAGGTACAAAGCTCTTCATCACTGGAACTTTCTAACAGTTCCAAAGCTCTTCATCACTGGAACTTGCTAACAGGTACAGAGCTCTTCATCACTGGAACTTGCTAACAGGTACAGAGCTCTTCTTCACTGGAACTTGCTAACAGGTACAGAGCTCTTCATCACTGGAACTTGCTAACAGATACAGAGCTCTTCATCACTGGAACTTGCTAACAGGTACAAAGCTCTTCATCACTGGAACTTGCTAACAGGTACAGAGCTCTTCATCACTGGAACTTGCTAACAGGTACAGAGCTCTTCATCACTGGAACTTGCTAACAGGTACAGAGCTCTTCATCACTGGAACTTGCTAACAGGTACAGAGCTCTTCATTACTGGAACTTGCTAACAGGTACAGAGCTCTTCATCACTGGAACTTGCTAACAGGTACAGAGCTCTTCATCACTGGAACTTGCTAACAGGTACAGAGCTCTTCATCACTGGAACTTGCTAACAGGTACAGAGCTCTTCTTCACTGGAACTTGCTAACAGGTACAAAGCTCTTCATCACTGGAACTTTCTAACAGGTACAAAGCTCTTCATCACTGGAACTTGTTAACAGGTACAAAGCTCTTCATCACTGGAACTTGCAAACAGGTACAGAGCTCTTCATCACTGGAACTTGCTAACAGGTACAAAGCTCTTCATCACTGGAACTTGCTAACAGGTACAGAGCTCTTCATCACTGGAACTTTCTAACAGGTACAGAGCTCTTCATCACTGGAACTTGCTAACAGGTACAGAGCTCTTCATCACTGGAACTTGCTAACAGGTACAGAGCTATTTGAAGACATTCAGAGAAACCAGAAAGCAGCATTTAAAAAATTATTACTAGAACCATCTGTCAGGGAAACAAGAAGGTTCCAGACAAACTAAGGTTCCAGACTAACTAAGGTTCCAGACTAACTAAGGTTCCAGACTAACTAAGGTTCCAGACTAACTAAGGTTCCAGACTAACTAAGGTTCCAGACTAACTAAGGCTCCAGACTAACTAAGGTTCCAGACTAACTAAGGTTCCAGACTAACTAAGGTTCCAGACTAAGTAAGGTTCCAGACTAACTAAGGTTCCAGACTAACTAAGGTTCCAGACTAACTAAGGTTCCAGACTAACTAAGGTTCCAGACTAACTAATGTTCCAGACTAACTAAGATTCCAGACTAACTAAGGTTCCAGACTAACTAAGGTTCCAGACTAACTAAGGTTCCAGACTAACTAAGGTTCCAGACTAACTAAGGTTCCAGACTAACTAAGGTTCCAGACTAACTAAGGTTCCAGACTAACTAAGGTTCCAGGCTAACTAAGGTTCCAGACTAACTAAGGTTCCAGACTAACTAAGGTTCTAGAATAACTAAGGTTCCAGACTAACTAAGGTTCCAGACTAACTAAGGTTCCACACTAACTAAGGTTCCACACTAAGGTTCCACACTAACTAAGGTTCCACACTAACTAAGGTTCCACACTAACTAAGGTTCCAGACTAACTAAGGTTGCAGACTAACTAAGGTTGCAGACAAACTAAGGTTGCAGACTAACTAAGGTTCCAGACTAACTAAGGTTCCAGACTAACTAAGGTTCCAGACTAACTAAGGCTCGAGACTAACTAAGGTTCCAGACTAACTAAGGTTCCAGACTAACTAAGGTTCCAGACTAACTAAGGTTCCAGACTAACTAAGGTTCCAGACTAACTAAGGTTCCAGACTAACTAAGGTTCCAGACTACCTAAGGTTCCAGACCAACTAAGGTTCCAGACTAACTAAGGTTCCAGACTAACTAAGGTTCCAGACTAACTAAGGTTCCAGACTAACTAAGGTTGCAGACTAACTAAGGTTCCAGACTACCTAAGGTTCCAGACTAACTAAGGTTCCAGACTAACTAAGGTTCCAGACTAACTAAGGTTCCAGACTAACTAAGGTTCTAGAATAACTAAGGTTCCAGACTAACTAAGGTTCCAGACTAACTAAGGCTCCAGACTAACTAAGGTTTCAGACTAACTAAGGTTCCAGACTAACTAAGGTTCCAGACTAACTAAGGTTCCAGACTAACTAAGGTTCCAGACTAACTAAGGTTCCAGACTAACTAAGGTTCCAGACTAACTAAGGTTCCAGACTACCTAAGGTTCCAGACTAACTAAGGTTCCAGACTAACTAAGGTTCCAGACTAACTAAGGTTCCAGACTAACTAAGGTTCCAGACTAACTAAGGTTCCAGACTAACTAAGGTTCCAGACTAACTAAGGTTCCAGACTAACTAAGGTTCCAGACTAACTAAGGTTCCAGACTAACTAAGGTTCCAGACTAACTAAGGTTCCAGACTAACTAAGGTTCCAGACTAACTAAGGTTCCAGACTAACTAAGGTTCCAGACTAACTAAGGTTCCAGACTAACTAAGGTTCCAGACTAACTAAGGTTCCAGACTAACTAAGGTTCCAGACTAACTAAGGTTCCAGACTAACTAAGGTTCCAGACTAACTAAGGTTCCAGACTAACTAAGGTTCCAGACTAACTAAGGTTCCAGACTAACTAAGGTTCCAGACTAACTAAGGTTCCAGACTAACTAAGGTTCCAGACTAACTATGGTTCCAGACTAACTAAGGTTCCAGACTAACTAAGGTTCCAGACTAACTAAGGTTCCAGACTAACTAAGGTTCCAGACTAACTAAGGTTCCAGACTAACTAAGGTTCCAGACTAACTAAGGTTCCAGACTAACTAAGGTTCCAGACTACCTAAGGTTCCAGACCAACTAAGGTTCCAGACTAACTAAGGTTCCAGACTAACTAAGGTTCCAGACTAACTAAGGTTCCAGACTAACTAAGGTTCCAGACTAACTAAGGTTCCAGACTAACTAAGGTTCCAGACTAACTAAGGTTCCAGACTAACTAAGGTTCCAGACTAACTAAGGTTCCAGACTAACTAAGGTTCCAGACTAACTAAGGTTGCAGACTAACTAAGGTTAAGGTTCCAGACTAACTAAGGTTCCAGACTAACTAAGGTTCCAGACTAACTAAGGTTCCAGACTAACTAAGGTTCCAGACTACTAAGGTTCCAGACCAACTAAGGTTCCAGACTAACTAAGGTTCCAGACTAACTAAGGTTCCAGACTAACTAAGGTTGCAGACTAACTAAGCTTCCAGACTACCTAAGGTTCCAGACTAACTAAGGTTCCAGACTAACTAAGGTTCCAGACTAACTAAGGTTCCAGACTAACTAAGGTTCCAGACTAACTAAGGTTCCAGACTAACTAAGGTTCCAGACTAACTAAGGTTCCAGACTAACTAAGGTTCCAGACTAACTAAGGTTCCAGACTTCCAGAACTAAGGTTCCAGACTAACTAAGGTTCCAGACTAACTAAGGTTCCAGACTAACTAAGGTTCCAGACTAACTAAGGTTCCAGACTAACTAAGGTTCCAGACTAACTAAGGTTCCAGACTAACTAAGGTTCCAGACTAACTAAGGTTCCAGACTAACTAAGGTTCCAGACTAACTAAGGTTCCAGACTAACTAAGGTTCCAGACTAACTAAGGTTCCAGACTAACTAAGGTTCCAGACTAACTAAGGTTCCAGACTAACTAAGGTTCCAGACTAAGGTTAACTAAGGTTCCAGACTAACTAAGGTTCCAGACTAACTAAGGTTCCAGACTAACTAAGGTTCCAGACTAACTAAGGTTGCAGACTAACTAAGGTTCCAGACTCCAGACTAAGGTTCCAGACTAACTAAGGTTCCAGACTAACTAAGGTTCCAGACTAACTAAGGTTCCAGACTAACTAAGGTTCCAGACTAACTAAGGTTGCAGACTAACTAAGGTTCCAGACTAACTAAGGTTCCAGACTAACTAAGGTTCCAGACTAACTAAGGTTCCAGACTAACTAAGGTTCCAGACTAACTAAGGTTCCAGACTAACTAAGGTTCCAGACTAACTAAGGTTCCAGACTAACTAAGGTTCCAGACTAACTAAGGTTCCAGACTAACTAAGGTTCCAGACTAACTAAGGTTCCAGACTAACTAAGGTTCCAGACTAACTAAGGTCCAGACTAACCAGACTAACTAAGGTTCCAGACTAACTAAGGTTCCAGACTAACTAAGGTTCCAGACTAACTAAGGTTCCAGACTAACTAAGGTTCCAGACTAACTAAGGTTCCAGACTAACTAAGGTTGCAGACTAACTAAGGTTCCAGACTAACTAAGGTTCCAGACTAACTAAGGTTCCAGACTAACTAAGGTTCCAGACTAACTAAGGTTCCAGACTAACTAAGGTTCCAGACTAACTAAGGTTCCAGACTAACTAAGGTTCCAGACTAACTAAGGTTCCAGACTAACTAAGGTTCCAGACTAACTAAGGTTCCAGACTAACTAAGGTTCCAGACTAACTAAGGTTCCAGACTAACTAAGGTTCCAGACTAACTAAGGTTCCAGACTAACTAAGGTTGCAGACTAACTGCAGACTAACTAAGGTTCCAGACTAACTAAGGTTCCAGACTAACTAAGGTTCCAGACTAACTAAGGTTCCAGACTAACTAAGGTTCCAGACTAACTAAGGTTCCAGACTAACTAAGGTTGCAGACTAACTAAGGTTCCAGACTAACTAAGGTTCCAGACTAACTAAGGTTGCAGACTAACTAAGGTTCCAGACTAACTAAGGTTCCAGACTAACTAAGGTTCCAGACTAACTAAGGTTCCAGACTAACTAAGGTTCCAGACTAACTAAGGTTCCAGACTAACTAAGGTTGCAGACTAACTAAGGTTCCAGACTAACTAAGGTTCCAGACTAACTAAGGTTGCAGACTAACTAAGGTTCCAGACTAACTAAGGTTCCAGACTAACTAAGGTTCCAGACTAACTAAGGTTCCAGACTAACTAAGGTTAACTAAGGTTCCAGACTAACTAAGGTTGCAGACTAACTAAGGTTCCAGACTAACTAAGGTTCCAGACTAACTAAGGTTGCAGACTAACTAAGGTTCCAGACTAACTAAGGTTCCAGACTAACTAACTAAGGTTCCAGACTAACTAAGGTTCCAGACTAACTAAGGTTGCAGACTAACTAAGGTTGCAGACTAACTAAGGTTCCAGACTAACTAAGGTTGCAGACTAACTAAGGTTCCAGACTAACTAAGGTTCCAGACTAACTAAGGTTCCAGACTAACTAAGGTTGCAGACTAACTAAGGTTCCAGACTAACTAAGGTTCCAGACTAACTAAGGTTGCAGACTAACTAAGGTTCCAGACTAACTAAGGTTCCAGACTAACTAAGGTTCCAGACTAACTAAGGTTCCAGACTAACTAAGGTTCCAGACTAACTAAGGTTCCAGACTAACTAAGGTTCCAGACTAACTAAGGTTCCAGACTAACTAAGGTTCCAGACTAACTAAGGTTCCAGACTAACTAAGGTTGCTGACTAACTAAGGTTCCAGACTAACTAAGGTTGCAGACTAACTAAGGTTCCAGACTAACTAAGGTTCCAGACTACCTAAGGTTCCAGACTACCTAAGGTTCCAGACTAACTAAGGTTTTAGACTAACTAAGGTTCCAGACTAACTAAGGTTCCAGACTAACTAAGGTTCCAGACTAACTAAGGTTCCAGACTAACTAAGGTTCCAGACTAACTAAGAAGCATTAACAACAACATTATTAGCTTAATAATGTTACTAAATGAAATTTGAGATCAAGAAAAATTAAATGGATGGCGACTACGGTCCAACAAATCTGGGTAAGATTCACCTGGTTATTAGTAACGTAAACTGGTTATGAGCAACATAAACTGGTTATCAGTAACGTAAACTGGTTATGAGTAACATAAACTAGTTATCAGTAACGTAAACTGGTTATCAGTAACGTAAACTGGTTATGAGTAGCGTAAAATGGTTATCAGTAACGTAAACTGGTTATCAGTAACGTAAACTGGTTATGAGTAGCGTAAATTGGTTATCAGTAACGTAAACTGGTTATGAGTAACGTAAACTGGTTATCAGAAACATAAACTAGTTATCAGTAACGTAAACTGGTTATCTGTAACGCAAACTAGTTATCAGTAACGGCAACTAGTTATCAGTAACGTAAACTGGTTATCAGCAACGTAAACTAGTTATCAGTAACGTAAACTGGTTATTAGTAACGTAAACTGGTTATCAGTAACGTAAACTGGTTATCAGTAACGTAAACTGGTTATGAGTAGCGTAAACTGGTTATCAGTAACGTAAACTGGTTATCAGTAACGTAAACTGGTTATGAGTATCGTAAACTGATTATCAGTAACGTAAACTAGTTATCAGTAACGTAAACTGGTTATCAGTAACGCAAACTAGTTATCAGTAACGTCAACTAGTTATCAGTAACGTAAACTGGTTATGAGTAGCGTAAACTGGTTATCAGAAACGTAAACTAGTTATCAGTAACGTAAACTGGTTATCAGTAACGCAAACTAGTTATCAGTAACGTCAACTAGTTATCAGTAACGTAAACTGGTTATTAGTAACGTAAACTGGTTATCAGTAACGTAAACTGGTTATCAGTAACGTAAACTGGTTATGAGTAGCGTAAACTGGTTATCAGTAACGTAAACTGGTTATCAGTAACGTAAACTGGTTATGAGTAGCGTAAACTGGTTATCAGTAACGTAAACTGGTTATCAGTAACGTAAACTGGTTATGAGTAGCGTAAACTGGTTATCAGTAACGCAAACTAGTTATCAGTAACGTCAACTAGTTATCAGTAACGTAAACTGGTTATGAGTAGCGTAAACTGGTTATCAGAAACGTAAACTAGTTATCAGTAACGCAAACTAGTTATCAGTAACGTCAACTAGTTATCAGTAACGTAAACTAGTTATCAGAAACGTAAACTGGTTATCAGTAGCGTAAGTTATTTATCAATAACGTAAACTGGTTGTCATTAAAATAAACTAGTTATCAGTAACGTAAACTAGTTATCAGTAACGTAAACTGGTTATCAGTAACGTAAACTAGTTATCAGAATCGTAAACTGGTTATCAGTAGGGTAAATTAGTTATCAATAATGTAAACTGGTTGTCATTAAAATACACTAGTTATCAGAAACGTAAACTAGTTATCAGTAACGTAAACTGGTTATCAGTAACGTAAACTAGTTATCAGTAACGTAAACTAATTATCAGTAACGTAAACTAGTTATCAGTAAGGTAAACTAGTTATCAGTAACGTAAACTGGTTATCAGTAACGTAAACTATTTATTAGTAACGTAAGCTAATTATCAGAAACGTGAACTAGTTATCAGTAAGGTAAGCTGGTTATCAGTAACGTAAACTGGTTATCAGTAACGTAAACTAGTTATCAGTAACGTAAACTAATTATCAGTAACATAAACTAGTTATCAGAAACGTAAACTAGTTATCAGTAAGGTAAACTAGTTATCAGTAACGTAAACTAGTTATCATTAATGTAAACTGGTTATCAGTAACGTAAACTAGTTATCAGTAACGTAAACTAATTATCAGTAACGTAAACTAGTTATCAGAAACGTAAACTAGTTATCAGTAAGGTAAACTAGTTATCAGTAACGTAAACCGGTTATCAGTAACGTAAACTAGTTATCAGTAAGGTAAACTAGTTATCAGTAACGGAAACTAATTATCAGTAACGTAAACTAGTTATCAGTAACGTAAACTAATTATCATTAACGTAAACTTTTTATCAGTAACACAAACTGGGCATGAGTAACGTAAACTGGTTATCAGTAACGTAAACTAATTATCAGTAACGTAAACTGATTATCAGTAACTTAAACTAATTATCAGTAACGTAAACTGATTATCAGTAACGTAAACTAATTATCAGTAACGTAAACTGATTATCAGTAACGTAAACTAATTATCAGTAACGTAAACTTGTTATCAGTAACGTAAACTAGTTATCAGTAACGTAAACTAGTTATCAGTAACGTAAACTAGTTATCAGTAACGTAAACTGGTTATCAGTAACGTAAACTAGTTATCAGTAACGTAAACTAATTATCAGTAACGTAAACTAGTTATCAGTAACGTAAACTAATTATCAGTAACGTAAACTTGTTATCAGTAACTCAAACTGGGTATGAGTAACGTAAACTGGTTATCAGTAACGTAAACTAATTATCAGTAACGTAAACTGATTATCAGTAACGTAAACTAATTATCAGTAACGTAAACTGATTATCAGTAACGCAAACTAATTATCAGTAACGTAAACTGATTATCAGTAACGTAAACTAATTATCAGTAACGTAAACTAGTTATCAGTAACGTAAACTAGTTATTAGTAACGTAAACTGGTTATCAGTAACGTAAACTGGTTATCAGTAACGTAAACTGGGTTTCAGTAACGTAAACTAGTTATCAGTAACGTAAACTAGTTATCATTAACGTAAACTAGTTATCAGTAACGTAAACTAGTTATTAGTAACGTAAACTAGTTATCAGTAACGTAAACTAGTTATCAGTAACGTAAACTAGTTATCAGTAACGTAAACTAGTTATCAGTAACGTAAACTAGTTATCAGTAACGTAAACTGCTTATCAGTAACGTAAACTGGTTATCAGTAACGTAAGCTGGTTATCAGTAACGTAAACTAGTTATCAGTAACATAAACTGGTTATCAGTAATGTAAACTGGTTATCAGTAACGTAAACTGGTTATCAGTAACGTAAACTGGTTATCAGTAACGTAAGCTGGTTATCTGTAACGCGAACTGGTTATCAGCTATGTAAACTAGTTATCAGTAACGTAAACTGGTTATCAGTAACGTAAACTGGTTATCAGTAACGTAAGCTGGTTATCAGTAACGTAAACTAGTTATCAGTAACGTAAACTAGTTATTAGTAATGTAAACTAGTTATCAGTAATGTAAACTGGTTATCAGTAACGTTAACTGGTTATCAGTAACGTAAACTAGTTATTAGTAATGTAAACTAGTTATCAGTAATGTAAACTAGTTATCAGTAATGTAAACTGGTTATCAGTAACGTTAACTGGTTATCAGTAACGTAAACTAGTTATTAGTAATGTAAACTAGTTATCAGTAACGTTAACTGGTTAACGGTAATGTATACCGGTTATCAGTAACGTAATCTGAATATCAGTAACAAACTGATTATCAATAACTAACTAGTTATCAGAAAACGTAAACTAGTTATCAGTAACGTAAACTAGTTATCAGTAACGTAAACTAGTTATCAGTAACGTAAACTAGTTATCAGTAACGTAAACTAGTTATCAGTAACGTAAACTGGAAGAAAGTGCAAAGAACAATGTAGAAAATGTGACAGTAGATTGAAAACAATACATAAATATTGAAAAAGGATAATACATTAAGAGAATATTGGATAACATTATCTCTCAGTTTACAGGACTGGAACCTACTCAGACTGCATCAAAGTATTACTTACACCACTCCTCTAGAATGACTGAGATTATGTTTGTATGTATCCTGGTAGAATTCCCGACCACAGTAAATTGTCTCATAAGTTGCATTTGTGTCCTCTTACTTTAGAGATTATGTTAGTGAATAATTTCACTCGTTTGCGAATTAAACATCGTAAGAGAGATAAAATGTGTAGGGATGAGACACAACTAGACTGACTACAAGACAATCAGTATAGGTAACACTTAAGCATATTTAATTCAAAACGTTTCGTCTAAACAGTACTTACCTATTTGTGGTTACAAGGGTCGAAACAGAGTTCCTGGCCCAGCCTCTTGACTGATTGCTACTAGGTTCTCTCTCTCCCTGCTCCATGAGGTTTATCATACCTCGTCTTAGGAATATGTATGGTTCCTGCCTCCACTACGTCACTTCCTGACAACTTTATGACTAAAGAAATATTTCCTAACATCTCTTTGACTCATTTGAGTCTTCAACTTCCAATTGTGACGCCTTGTTTCTCTGTCCCATCTCTGGAACATCCTGTCTCTGCCCACCTTGTCAATTCCTCGCAGTGTTTTGCATGTCGTTATCATGTCTCCCCTAACCCTCCTGTCCTCCAGTGTCGTCAGGCCGATTTCCCTTAACTTTTCTTCGTAGAACATACATCTTAGCTCTGGAACTATCCTTGTTGCAAACCTTTACACTTTCTCTAGTTTCTTGACGTGCTTGACTAGGTGTGGGTTCCAAACTGGTGCTGCATACTCCAGTATGGACCTGACGTACACGGTGTACAGAGTCTAGAACGATTCCTTACAGTAGGCTTCTTTAGTCGAGTACAGAAAGTAGGCAGGAGCAGTAGAGATATGAAGACGATGTAATCTGTGCATCACCATTTCAAACGTAGATTTGAGGTAGTCAGTCCCTCAGCCTGGAGAAGAGTTCTGTTCCATAATCTAAAACAATGTTCCAGACTATGGAACAGAACTTCTCCAGGCTGAGGGACTGACAACCTCAAATCTACGTCTTCTAAGGTGATGGACTGATTACATCGTCTTCACATCTCTACTATTCCTGCTTACTTTCTGTATTCGACTGAAGAAGCCGAAGTAGGCGAAACGATTCGGAATAAATTTGCCTAACAGTTGCCTATGTGTCTTACTTACCAACCTGTCCATATATTGTCATAAATTTGTGCCCCCCTAAAATTCTAATACCCCAACTACTTTTGATTGCCATTGTTGTATTCAACGACCATTCTACCTCATAGTCTTAATTGTGTTTAATATCTACAGAATCTATCTCCTTTTTTACAACTTACCACATCACTGTTCCATCTTATTTTATTATAAACTAACCATAACTTGTCTTCAATAATTCTACCTCACTTTAAAAAATACTCAATTGCCCAATTTTATTCTAAATCCCTATTATTGCCCAATTTTACTTTAAACTATATTGATCAAACTTATTGTAAACTTCTTTTATTGACCATTTTTATTCCATACTTTTTTAAACTAGTATTTTCAACTACAACTTTTGTATTATCCTGTCTACCATCTTACTAGCATATTATAACCAAGTCATTGCCAGTTTTATTTTTATAATTTTTTTATTATTCTTTTGCTACCTTAATTTGTGTATTTTATCCTGTCAACTTAAATCTAATTATACTCTAATTCTTGTAAACAACTTATATAAGACCTTAGTGCAGTTACAATTGAGAGTCTTGTTCCTTTATTATATTATTAGATTAATCACAGTTTTACTCTAGCTCATTCTAGCTCAATACATAGTCAATACCAAATTCACTATACTAGACCATAGTGCAATTACTAGTGAGAGACTGGTGCTATTTGTAATTTGTATTTTTATATTATTAGACTAAACCTAGTTGTACTATAGCTCTTTCTAGCTCAATACATAGTCAATACCAAATTCACTATATTAGACCATAGTGCAATTACTAGTGAGAGACTGGTGCTATTTTTAATTTGTATTTTTATATTATTAGATTAAATTCAGTTGTACCATAGCTCATTCTAACTCAATACATAGTCAATACCAAATTCACCATATTAGACCATAGTGCAATTACTAGTGAGAGACTAGTGCTATTATTAATTTGTATTTTTACATTATTAGATTAAACCTATTGTACTATAGCTCATTCTAGCTCAAAACATAGACTCCACAAAAGTCATTATTAGACCTTAGTGCAATTACAAGTGAGAGTCTTGTTCTATTTTTAATTTGTATTTTTATATTACTAGTTTATACCTAGTTGTACTTTAGTTCATTCCAGCACAACACACAGACAACATCAACTTCATTATGTGTAGTAGTGACTATACCCTACATGACCAAAATACTCTAGGTATATACTTGTCCAAACTTCCTACCACTACAGATATCAGTACTAGAACTCAACACACAACTCAGGATATAAATAACCATAATTTAAACCTAGAAGATGATTGATCATGTTGACCCTGATCTAAACCTCCATAATCTGACACCCAATCAAAACCTATTGGAAAGTAACTGCCTTTATTACACAGCATCACAAGCCACCACTATCCTAAACAATGCTAAAAGTCTATCAGTACTTAACTACAACATCAGGTCCTTAAGCAAACACTATGATGACCTCCTAGCACTCCTTGAATCACTAAAGACACCCTTCGCCTGCATTATTCTTACTGAGACCTGGCTTAAGCAGGACACAATAGATATCTACCCTCTACCAGGATACACAGCAATTCACAACTGCAGACCAAAGCAAGTTGGGGGTGGTATTGCAATCTATTACTCTAACCAATTATCTTGTCTTAGCACCACTTGCTTTAGTGATGAATATGGGGAATACATTTTTGCTAATTTTACTGTAAAAAACCTTAAGACGCCTATAACAATCGGTGCCATTTACCGGATACCTCACACAAACATCCCAAATTTCAGTGAGAAATTAAAGTCACTAATAACAAACAGACAAATGAATAAGCACCACCTTCTCTTAGCTGGAGACTTCAACATCAACCTTGGCTTACTAGATGATCAGCCTGTAACTGATTTCATCAACAATATGAACAACACACTTCTCATACCAACAATAACTAAACCAACCAGGCTCACTGAGACAAGTGCAACCATAATAGACCACATATGGACCAATATACTAGCCCCCCTTAAATCAGGGATAATCACAGATAGCACTACAGACCACTACCCTACCTTCCTCCTGACAAACATTAGTAAACCACCACTTGAATACAACAAAGTCTCATTTAGACTCCATGACGAGGCCTCAGTAAGGAAGTTCACAGCTGACCTAGAGACTGTTGATTGGCCTACAGAATTCTCCAAGGCCAATGGTATTGATGACTGGACAGACATTTTTCTTAACAAATTACTTAGACTATACAACAAACATTGTCCTATAAAAACAAAACAGATCACAAACAAACGGCTTGGTTGCCCATGGCTAACCAGCACCATTCTGAAATCCATTGACAAGAAACACCAATATGAAAAGCAATATAGACAGGGCTTAATACACAAAGATATTCTTAAACACTATTCATCAGCTCTCAACAAAGTAATTAAGAAAGCCAAACAACTATACTACTCCAGTAGATTCACAGACACTAGAGGAGATATAAAAAAGACCTGGAAAACACTCTCTCAGATTCTAGGGACCCACAAACTGAGAAAAACCAAGAATATTGTCCTAACTAAACCTAATGAAACACCACTACATCCCACTGACACAGCTAACAAGATAAACGACTTCTTCTCAACCATAGGATCTAATCTCGCCAGTAAAATCCCACATACCAATGCCCATGCCGGGGACTACCTAGATGGGAATTTCCCTAATTCCTTCTATCTTGCACCAACTGAGCCCACGGAAGTCACTGAGATTATAAAGTCACTTAAAAATAACTCGGGGAATCTGTCTCATGTCCCACCATTACTGTACAAGCGAGCGGCCCATGTCCTTTCGCATGCTATTTCATTACTTTTTAACAAGTCACTAGAGACTAGCACCTTCCCGAAACTACTCAAGATGGCAAGGGTTACACCAATACATAAAGGTGGTGACCCTACAGACTTAAACAACTATAGGCCAATATCTAACTTACCATTGCTATCCAAAATCTTTGAGAAACTCGTGCACAGGAGACTGTATTCATTTATAACGGCTCAAAACATACTCAACCCCTGCCAATTTGGATTCAGGAAAAATAAAAGCACTAATGATGCAATCATAAAAATGCTAGATCTGCTTTACACAGCATTGGAAAATAAGGAATATCCACTAGGAATTTTTATTGACCTAAGAAAAGCTTTTGACACAGTAGACCACGACATCCTACTCCACAAACTTGATCATTACGGTATAAGAGGCCATGCGCTTGCTTATTTCAAATCTTACATTACTAATAGGTATCAGTATGTCACCATTAAAGACACAGCATCAGCAACACGGTCACTTGATACTGGAGTTCCGCAGGGAAGTGTCCTTGGTCCCCTGCTCTTCCTCATATACATCAATGACCTTCCAAACGTATCCCAACACCTGAAACCCATTCTCTTTGCTGATGACACGACTTATGTCATCTCTCACCCTAATCTTGCCACCCTCAACACCATTGTGAATGAGGAGCTGATTAAAATATCGACTTGGATGACAGCCAATAAACTTACGCTTAACACTGACAAAACCTACTATATTATGTTTGGTAGCAGAGCAGGAGATGCACAAATTAACATTAATATTGACAACACTCTAATTACCAGAAATAATGGGGGCAAATTCCTAGGCTTATACCTTGACAACAACCTGAATTTCAGCACCCATATCCAGCATATAACCAAAAAAGTATCCAAAACGGTTGGGATCCTCTCCAAGATACGATACTACGTGCCGCAAAATGCCCTTCTCACACTATACCACTCACTTATTTATCCATACCTCACCTATGCTATTTGTGCTTGGGGATCAACTGCAGCAACTCACCTAAAGCCAATAATAACCCAACAAAAAGCTGCAGTAAGAATAATCACTAAATCCCATCCCTGGCAACACCCCCCCCTCCACTCTTCATAGACCTAAACTTACTCCCAGTTCAGTACATCCACACTTACTACTGTGCAATCTACATCTACAGGGCCTTAAATTCTAATATCAACCTTGACCTAATATGCTTTCTTGATAGTTGTGACAGAACCCACAGGCATAACACCAGACACAAACATCTCTACGACATTCCCCGTGTCCGACTAAACCTTTACAAAAATTCAATGTATGTCAAAGGCCCTAAAATCTGGAATACCCTACCTGAGAACTCTAGAACTGCAGACACATTCATCACCTTCAAAACTACCATTAGAAAACATCTTATCTCCCTGATACACCCCATCAACTAACTACACGAATACCACCTGGTGGTTCACACTTACACTCACTCACTCATTTGACCATAAACAGAAATATTAATCTCAATCTTAAAATAATGAATCCTGTGATACTCCAATACTGAAACTATATACTGTGCCAAAACAAAAGCATTCACATTGCTAAACTTACAAACTAGTATTTAGTCACTTAGCCATAATACCAACTCACCTCATAATTTGTAATATTTTACAATTAAGAATAAAACTAAGTCTGCCCGAAATGCCTAGCCATGCTAAGCGTTCTAGTGGTACACTCTGTAATCACTATTTTACTACATGTAAACCACACAATAACCAAATTTCTGTAAACTCAGCATTGTAATCCTTATAGAGAATAAACTTTGAATTTGAATTTGAATTTGAATTCTGATATTCAAAATTCTAAATGTGTATAAGAAATAGAAAGTGACTAGTAACCTTGAAGACAGTGTTTACTATGTGCTGTCACAGTGAAATAAGATTAAAAAAATGGTTATCATGAATTTTAAAGACGAATTACACATAACATCAAAGGTAATTATAAGGAATTGGTCAAATACGTCAGGTAAAAAAATCGAAGTCATCAATAGGACTTTAAACTAGCGATAACAAAATCATAACTAACAATAACAACAGACATGGTGTCACTACTTAATACAACAATCGGGACTTCAGTTACATTTGTATTAAATACTATCATTCACAGACCGTAAGCTTTGTTTTAAGATCTGGATCTGAGAAGCTATATATTTACTCGACTCACGAAATCGTAATGACACGATTGTAAACACTATACCACGGGCGGGGTTAGAACCCGCTATCAGAGAGTCACAAAACTCCAAACCGACGCGTTAGTCACTGGACCAGCTAGCCACAATAAAATTCATCCAACTATATATATTTATGCACCACTGTGACCACAAATGTAAGTTTTTACAGACAAATCTCCATCTAGCGTGGCCGTGACGAACTCTAGCTCAAGTCCCCTCAAAGCCGTTAACATGATAAACTTGCATTTGTGGTCACAGTGGTGCCTATGCTAACCTTCCTATGGTGTATAAATATACCTAGTTGGACGAATCTTATTGTAGCTAGCTGGTCCAGTGGCTAACGCGACGGTCTGGAGTTTTGAGACTCTCTGATCGCGGGTTCTATCCCCACCCGTGGTTTCTTAGAAGGTTCCAACAGAGGTAATATATATTTTGATCCCCCCCCCCTCAAAAAAAAAAAACATTCTTCATTACTCTCAATAAACATTCGACACGATACACCACGGAAGACTGCTGACCAAAACAGAATCGCCTGGTATAAGGACAAACTTAATGCTTGTATTAGACTGGCTCCCAGATAAGGAATAGAGTGGTACTGGCTAGACTTTTAGTGGGATATAGTGGTCCAGTAACAACTGCTGGTGGGACATAGTGGATCAGTAACAATTGTTGGTGGGACATAATGGTCCAGTAACTACTGCTGGTGGAACATAATGGTCCAGTAACAAAGTGGTCCAGTAACAACTGTTGGTGGGACATAATGGTCCAGTAACTAGTGCTGGTGGAACATAATGGTCCAGTAACAACTGTTGGTGGGACCTAGTGGTCCAGTAACAACTGTTGGAGGGACATAGTGATCCAGTAACTAATGCTGGTGGAACATAATGGTCCAGTAACTACTGCTGGTGGAACATAATGGTCCAGTAACAACTATTGTTGGGACATAGTGGTCCAGTAACAACTTTTAGTGGGACATATTGGTCCAGTAACAACTGCTGGTGGGACATAGTGGTCCAGTAACAACTGTTGGTGGGACATAGTGGTCCAGTAACAACTGTTGGTAGGACATAGTGGTCCAGTAACAATTGTTGGTGGGACATAATGGTCCAGTAACTAGTGCTGGTGGAACATAATGGTCCAGTAACAACGGTTGGTGGGACATAGTGGTCCAGTAACAAGTGTTGGTGGGACATAGTGGTCCAGTAACAACTGTTGGTGGGACATAATGGTCCAGTAACTACTGCTGGTGGAACATAATGGTCCAGTAACAAAGTGGTCCAGTAACAACTGTTGGTGGGACATAATGGTCCAGTAACTAGTGCTGGTGGAACATAATGGTCCAGTAACAACGGTTGGTGGGACATAGTGGTCCAGAAACAACTGTTGGATGGACATAGTGATCCAGTAACAACTGTTGGTGGGACATAGTGGTCCAGTAACAACTGTTGGATGGACATAGTGGTCCAGTAACAACTGTTGGTGGGACATAGTGGTCCAGTAACAACTGTTGGATGGACATAGTGGTCCAGTAACAACTGTTGGTGGGACATAGTGGTCCAGTAACAACTGGTGGTGGGACATAGTGGTCCAGTAACAACTGTTGGTGGGACATAGTGGTCCAGTAACAACTGTTGGTGGGACATAGTGGTCCAGTAACAACTGTTGGTGGGACATAGTGGTCCAGTAACAACTGCTGGTGGAATATAGCTTCAGATATTACCAGGGTTAATAATTAAGCATCAGGTAACATCAGGGTTAATATTTATTAAGCTTCAAATAATACCAGGGTTAATATTTAGTAAGCTTCAGATATTTCCAGGGGTAATATTTTTTAAGCTTCAGATATTACCAGGGGTAATATTTATTAAGCTTCAGATATTACCATGACTGGGTGTGGAATCACATCTCTCAGGAGAATATTCTGGGATAGTATTTAAAATATTGATATATGGAACGGTTTAATTGTTAATCATTTTACCGGGACACGCTAAACCCGTATGGATGACACAGCGCTTGCTGAGGAGAGATAATAATGTTTGTTCAGTGTGGAGGGAAAGGTAGCTGTCTTTCCTTGGACCAAGAGCAATAGGACTGAATTGTGGCACAGAGACTGAACGTGTTGAAAGTATTTGCAGCGGTACTAAACAGCAGGTGTCACAGGTGCCACAGGTGCCACATGTGCCACAGGTGCCACAAGTGCCACAGGTGCCACAGGTGCCACAGGTGCCACAGGCGCCACAGGTGTTACAATTGCCACAGGTGTCACAGGTGTCACCAGGTGTTATAGGTGCCACACATGTCAGGTGTAACAGATGCCACAGATGTCGCAGTTGGCACAGTTACCACAGGTGTCACAGGTGCCACAGGTGTCACAGATGCCACAGGTGTCACAGATGCCACAGGCGCTACAGGTGTTACAGGTGCCAGAGGTGTCGCAGTTGGCACAGGTGCCAGAGGTGTCGCAGTTGGTACAGGTGCCACAGGTGGCACAGGTGCTACAGGTGTCACAGGTGCCACAGGTGTCACAGGTGCCACAGATGCCACAGGTGTCAAAGTTGCCACAGGTGTCACATGTGTCACGGGTGTCACAGGTGTTTCAGGTTCTACAGGTGCCACAGGTACCACAGGTGTCACAGGTGGTACAGGTGCCACAAGTGTTACAGGTGACACAGGAGTCACAAATGCCACAGGTGCCACAGATTTTGCAGGTGCCACAGGTGTCACAGGTGCCACAGCTGCCACAGGTGCTACAGGTGTCACAGGTGCCACATGTGTCACAGGTGCCACAGGTGTTACATGTGCCACAGGTGTTGCAGGTGTCACAGTGCAGGTGCTACAGGTGTCAAAGGTGCCACAGGTGTCACATGTGTCACAGGTGTCACAGGTGTTACAGGTGCCACAGGTGTCACAGGTGTCACATGTACCACAAGTGTTGCAGGTGCCAGAGGTGTCACAGGTGTTACAGGTGCCACAGATGTCACAAGTGTTACAGGTGTCACAAGTGCCACAGGTGTCACAGGTGTTACAGTTGCCAGAACTGTCGCAGTTGCCACAGGTGCCACAGGTGTCGCAGTTGTAACAGGTGCCACAGGTGTCACAGGTGCCACAGATGTCACAGGTGTCAGAGGTGCCACAGGTGCCACATGTGCCACAGGTGTCACAGGTGTTACAGGTGCCACAGGTACCACAGGTGTTACAGGTGCCACAGGTGCCACACATGTTACAGGAGTCACAGAGCAGGTGCTACAAGTGTCACAGATACCACAGGTGTCACAGGTGCCACAGGTGTTACAGGTGCCACATATGCCACAGGTGTCACAGGTGTTACAGGTGTCACAGGTGTTACAGGTGCCACAGGTGTCACAGGTACCACAGGTGCCAAAGGTGTTACAGGTGCCACAGGTGCCACAGGTGCCACAGGTGCCACAGGTGCCACACGTGTTACAGTTGTCACAGAGCAGGTGCTACAGGTGTCACAGGTACCACAGATGTCACAGGTGTCACAGGTGCCACAGGTGTCACAGATGCCACAGGTGTTACAGGCGCCACAGGGGCCACAGGTGTTACAGGTGCCACAGGTGCCACACATGTTATAGATGCCACAGGTGTTACAGGTGCCACAGGTGCCACACATGTTACAGGTGTCACAGAGCACGTGCTACAGGTGTCACAGATACCACAGGTGTCACAGGTGTCACAGGTGTCACAGGTGCCACTGGTGACACAGGTGTTACAGGTGGCACAGGTGCCACTTGTGTCACTGGTGTTGCAGGTGTCACAGATGTTACAGGTGCAACAGGTGCCACAAGTGCCAGAGGTGTCAAAGGTGCCACAGGTGTCATATGTGTCACAGGTGTCACAGGTGTTACAGTTTCCACAGGTGCCACAGGTGCCACAGGTGTCACATGTACCACAAGTGTTACAGGTGCCAGAGGTGTCACAGGTGTTACAGGTGTCACAGATGTCACAGGTGTCACAGGTGCAACAAATGTCACAAGTGTTACAGGTGTCACAAGTGCCACAGGTGTCACAGGTGTTACAGGTGCCAGAGCTGTCGCAGTTGACACAGGTGCCACAGGTGTCGCAGTTGGCACAGGTGCCACAGGTGTCACAAGTGCCACAGGTGTCACAGGTTTCACAGGTGCCACAGGTGCCACAGGTGTCAAAGATGCCATAAATGTCACATGTGTCACAGGTGTCACAGGTGTTACAGGTGCCAGAGGTGCCACAGGTGTCACATGTACCTCAAGTGTTACAGGTGCCAGAGGTGTCACAGGTGTTACAGGTGCCAGAGGTGTCAAAATTGTCACATGTACCACAAGTGTTACAGTTGCCACAGATGTCACAGGTGTCATAGGTGCCACAGATGTCACAAGTGTTACAGGTGTCACAAGTGCCAGAGGTGTCACAGGTGTTACAGGTGCCAGAGCTGTCGCAGTTGACACAGGTTCCACAGGTGTCGCAGTTGGCACAGGTGCCACAGGTATCACAAGTGCCACAGGTGTTACAGGTTTCACAGGTGCGACACTTGCCACAGGTGTCAAAAAGGTCACAGGTTTCACTACAGGTGCCACAGGTGCCACAGGTGTCACATGTACCACAAGTGTTATAGGTGCCAGATGTGTCACAGGTGTTACAGGTGCCAGAGGTGTCACAGGCGTCACATGTACCACAAGCGTTACAGGTGCCAGAGGTGTCACAGGTGTTACAGGTGCCACAGATGTAACAGGTGTCACAGGTGCTACAGATGTCACAAGTGTTACAGGTGTCACAAGTGCCACAGGTGTCACAGGTGTTACAGGTGCCAGAGCTGTCACAGTTGCCACAGGTGCCACAGGTGTCGCAGTTGGCACAGGTGCCACAGGTGTCACAGGTGCCCCAGGTGTCATAGGTGTCATAGGTAACACAGGTGCCACAGATGTCAAAGGTGCAACAGGTGTCACATGTTTCACAGGTGTCACAGGTGTTACAGGTGCCACAGGTACCACAGGTGTTACAGGTGCCACAGGTGCCACGCATGTTACAGGTGTCACAGAGCAGGTGCTACAGGTGTCACTGGTGTCACAGGTGCCACAGGTGTCACAGGTGGCACAGGTGTTACAGGCGCCACAGGTGCAACAGTTATTACAGGTGCCACAGGTGCCACACATGTTACAGGTGTCACAGAGCAGGTGCTACAAGTGTCACAGATACCACAGGTGTCACAGGTGTCACAGGTGCCACAGGTGTCACAGGTGCCACAGGTGCCAGAGGTGTTACAGGTGCCACAGATGCCACAGGTGTCACAGGTGTTACAGGTGTCACAAGTGTTACATGTGCCACAGGTGCCACAGGTGTCACAGGTACCACAGGTGCCCCACTTGTTACAGGTGCCACAGGTGCCACACATGTTACAGGTGCCACAGGTGTTACAGGTGCCACAGGTGCCACATATGTTACAGGTGTCACAGAGCATGTGCTACAGGTGTCACAGATACCACAGGTGCCACAGGTGTCACGGGTGCCACAGGTGCCACAGGTGTTACAGGTGCCACAGGTTGCACAGGTGTCACAGGTGTCACAGGTGTCACAGATGTTACAGGTGCAACAGGTGCCACAGGTGCGACAGGTGTCAAAGGTGCCACTGGTATCACATGTGTCACAGGTGTCACAGGTGTTACAGGTGCCACGGGTGCCTCAGGTGTCACATGTACCACAAGTGTTACAGGTGCCAGAGGTGTCACAGGTGTTACAGGTGTCACAGATGTCACAGGTGTCACAGGTGCCACAGATGTCTGAAATGTTACAGGTGTCACAAGTGCCACAGGTGTCACAGATGTTACAGGTGCCAGAGCTGTCGCAGTTGCCACAGGTGCAACAGGTGTCGCAGTTGGCACAGGTGCCACAGGTGTCACAGTGTGCCACAAGTGTCACAGATGTCATAGGTGCCACAGGTGCCACAGGTGTCAAAGGTGCCACATGTGTCACATGTGTCACAGGTGTCACAGGTGTTACAGGTGCCACAGGTGCCACAGGTGATACAGTTGCCACAGGTTTTACAGGTGTTACAGGTGTCACAGATACCATAGGTGTCACAAGTGTCACAGGTGACACAGGTGTCACAGGTGCCACAGGTGTTACTGGCGCCACAGATGCCACGGGTGTTACAGGTGCCACAGGTGCCACACATGTTACAGGTGTCACAGAGCAGGTGCTACAGGTGTCACAGATTCCACAGGTGTCACAGGTGTCACAGGTGTCACAGGTGCCACAGGTGCCACAGGTGCCACAGGTGCCACAGGTGTTACAGGTGTCACAGGTGTTACAGGTGCCACAGGTGCCACAGGTGCCACAGGTGTCACAGGTATCACAGGTGCCACAGGTGTTACAGGTGCCACACGTGTTACAGGTGTCACAGGTGCCACAGGTGTCACAGGTGCCACAGGTGCCACAGGAGTTACAGGTGCCACAAGTGCCACAGGTGCCACATGTGCCACAGGTGTTACAGGTGTCACAGGTGTTACAGGTGCGACAGGTGCGACAAGTGCCACAGGTGCGACAGGTGTCAGAGGTACCACAAGTGCCACATTTGTTACGGTGTCACAGGTGCATCAGGTGCCAAAGGTGCCACAGGTGCCACAGGTATCACAGGTGTCACAGGTGTTACAGGTCATGTAGGGGGGTATTGGAATGATTTGGGGAATATGGGGGTAAGGTGATGGAGTCAGTAGGTAGGTGACAGGTGAGGCAGTAAGAGTGAGGTATGCGGAGGTAGGCAATATGAGGTCACTGGTGACCACCTTCACCTCTCATTACTCTACTCATCACACTACTCACCCTCTCACTACTTGAAATAAAAAATAAAAGAATAAATAGAAATGCAATAACGGGGACAGTGAATATTACTATTCTACTCAAACACAGTTTATTATTAAGTCTTTGTACAATAATATATTTGGGAACAGGAGTACATCATTGTGGTTTAGATAAATGGGATGGTATATATAAGCAGTGAGACAGGGAATACAATCAACTTGACCAAAATGAATATAACTTACAATATAGTTCAGAGGACAGTTCATCACAGGAACTAAGCCACAGGTCCCAAGACCTATACAGCATGAGTATTGCGTCAAGCCAGTACTCTGCCCAATGCCTCCAACAGTCTCCTCCAGAGACTTCAGCAGCCTTCTCCCGAGCCCTGCACCCCAGCAGCAGCTCCGCTCGAAGTCTCTGCTCAGGAGCTCTGCACCCCAGCAGCAGCTCCGCTCGAATCTCCTGATCATGCTCTTCCTTGGGCTTTTATGATGGTCCAAGCACCCTCCACAACCACGTGTACGACCTGACGCCTAGGTCTGACGCCGTCAAGAACAAAAGACCTCAGACGTGGGCGTGGCTACAGACGTTTGCCAAGGCAAGGTGTGACCATATAATTGGTTAAATTAGGTCTCCCCAGAGACCTCACAAGCCCAGCTGAACTACATCACAAGGTGCCACAGGTGCCACAGGTGTCACATGTGTAACAGGTGTTACAGGTGCCACAGGTGCCACATATAACACAGATGGTACAGGTGCCACAGGTGCCACAGGTGCCATAGGTGCCACAGGTGCCACAGGTGTCACAGGTGTCACAGGTGCCACAGGTGTTACAGGTGTTACAGATGTCACAGGTGTCACAGGTACCACAGGTGTTACAGGTGTCACACGTGTGACTGTGACGTAGTTGTTTGTGTGTTGATGTCATACTGTACTAGCAAATTGATGATCTAGCCATAGCCTCACCCCGCTGACGCATATTGTTGGTGTGGCCATGGCCTCACTCCATGACCATGATGGTGTGGCCATGGCCTCACTGTATGACCATGATGCTGTGGCCATGGCCTCACTCTATGGCCATGATGCTGTAGCCATTGTCTCACTCCATGACCATGGTGTGGCCATGGCTTCACCCTATGGCCACAATGGTGGGGTCATGACCTAACCCTATTTCCATGATGGTGTGGACATATCCTCACCCTATGATCACGATGGTGGGGTCATAATTTCACCCTATTTCCCTGATAGTAAGGACATGGCCTCACCCTATAATCATAATGATGGTTGAGTCATGGCCTTCCTCCATGGTCGCACATTGATGGTGTGATCACAGTCTCACCTCATGATCAGACAATGATGGTGCTCCCATGGCCTCACTCCATGTACCCGCAGCACATAGTGATGGTGACACCATATGCCACCACTTGGCTATCTAGTGATGATAGGACCATGGGCCGCCATTTCACCACACAATGGTCAAGTGGTGGCCCATAATCCCACAGGAAGCTCTGCTCCCTGAGGTTGTTACCTGCAAGGACCCAAACATTCACGCTGACTTCAGTGGATCTCCTGTTTATACACTCTGTTCAAGATACTCAGTTCCCATAGAATAGATGGTGTCAGGTGCGACGACTGTCGACTCTACGATGGTCATCATAATATAATATAATAATAATAATAATAATAATAATAATAATAATAATAATAATAATAATAATAATAATAATAATAACAATAATAATAATAGTAATAATAATAATAATAATAATAATAATAATAATAATAATAATAATAATAATAATAATAATAACAATAATAATAATAATAATAATAATAATAATAATAATAATAATAATAATAATAATAACAATAATACATGTACAAGGTATACAGACCATAGCTGACATCAGTGACATACTACTATATAGAAAACAGCTTGTTATGCTGAGCATTACCCGCAAATTAGGTCAGTTTTTAACTGATGGGTGAGCATAGACAACTAGTGTAAGGAAACACGTCTAATGTTTCTATCCTCGCTGGGAATCGAACCCGGACACTCGCCGTTTGAAGCGAGAGCTTTAGCCACAGAGCCACAGGGCAGTTCATCTCTACACCATCACCAATCAAAAATACTTTAAAATCAAATGTAGGAACCAGGATAACTCAGTATTTACACGTTATCTTACATACTTTTAGGCATAGATATCACGATTTCTCTCTCCCTGTCAAGCAGAAACTACCTTTTAATCTTCGAAATACTATGTTAAAAGAGTGCATGTTAAATAGTGAAACTACAGTAATTTAACTGTGCGTACAGTTAACTACAGTCTTCAAGGAAGATTTTATATTCCAAAACGAGATACCAGTGTAAAAAAAAATAAGGCGTATATCTTTCAGTGTATATACAT
This sequence comes from Cherax quadricarinatus, assembly GCF_038502225.1. Lineage (NCBI taxonomy): Eukaryota > Metazoa > Arthropoda > Malacostraca > Decapoda > Parastacidae > Cherax > Cherax quadricarinatus. Next base: position 30,836,069 of record NC_091326.1, read on the forward strand.
GGAATGGTATATACATGGAATGGTATATCTTTCATAGTATTTATATGTTGGTTCCTCGCTTTATTCCTCATTTTAAGGCTCCAAGTATCGTTAAGAGGCAGTGTTAAGGTTGCAGGCAGCGTTGACTCTCGTGCAGTTACTGACCAATGAATCCAATACAACCTAGTCGTTAAATCCTCGATCATTTGCCATAAAACAAATTAATAATAATGGACTTGGTATATATTAACCAGCTATAAATGTTGATTTGAAGTGTCAAGTGATGTTTTGATAATGTTTTAGAATCTTACATGCAGGCGTAAATACACGAACATACACAACACAACACAACACACGCACACACACACACACACACACATATACACACACATACACACACATACACACACATACACACACACACACACACACACACACATACACACATACACACACACACACACACACATACACACACATACACACACATACACACACACACACACACACACACACACATACACACATACACACACACACACAACACACACACACACACACACACACACATACATACACATACACACAGAGAGTATACCTCGACCGCGACAGAACACAAGAAGAAAGGACTACACTGAAAGAGAGGGTACAGAGACGCAAGGAGGAACGAGAAGCAATGAAAATGAGCAGGACCCAGACACAGGAGGAAGGGCAAACACACCCCACAGAATCTCCCACCAAAAGACTCCACCCGCGACATTCCCAACGCAACTGAGCAACCTATACTACAACCCACTCACTGTTCCCTCTGCCACCAATCCCCATATCACAAACCTCACCCCAACAGCTGTCCCTTATGGGCATTCTGACCCCACCCCCATCAACACAAACCCCACCTACACCACAGCCCCATATAGGCCCCCACCAAGGCTCTCGCTCCCCCAACCCCAATATTCTTGCATGACCACAATGATAGAAAAGAAACTAAAGGTTTGGTACACAAACGCGGATGGAATAATGAATAAACATGAGGAGTGGAATGAAAGAATCAGTGAAAAATCCCCAGACATCATAGCAGTCACAGAAACAAAACTCGCTGAGACAATAACAGACACAATCTTCCCAACAGGATATCAGATCCTGAGGAAAGATAGAAGGAGTAGAGGGGGAGGAGGGGTTGCACTGCTCATAAAACACCGATGGGGATTTGAGGAAATGGAAGGCATGGACATGATTGGAGAAAGAGACTACATTGTAGGTACAATTCAGTCCGGAGAACATAAAGTAGTCATTGGAGTGATGTATAACCCACCACAGAACTGCAGGAGGCCAAGAGAGGAGTACGAAGAAAACAACAGGGTGATGGTGGACACACTGGCTGAGGTGGCAAGAAGAGCTCACTCGAGCAGAGCAAAGTTACTGGTAATGGGCGATTTCAACCACAGGGAGATCGACTGGGAAAACCTGGAGCCACATGGGGGTCCCGAAACATGGAGAGCCAAGATGATGGATGTGGTACTTGAAAACCTCATGCATCAACATGTCAGGGACACAACCAGAGAGAGAGGGGAGGATGAGCCAGCAAGACTGGATCTTGTGTTCACCCTGAGCAGTTCAGACATTGAGGACATCACTTATGAGAGGCCCCTTGGAGCTAGCGATCATGTGGTTCTGAGTTTTGACTATATAGTAGAGTTACAAGTGGAGAAGGTAACAGGAACTGAAGGGGACAGGCCAAACTATAAAAGGGGGGACTACACAGGTATGAGAAACTTCCTGCAGGAGGTTCAGTGGGACAGAGAAATGGTAGGAAAATCAGTAAACGAGATGATGGAATATGTGGCAACAAAGTGCAAGGAGGCAGAGGAAAGTTTTGTTCCCAAGGGAAACGGAAATAATAGGAAGACCAAAACGAGTCCTTGGTTTACCCGAAGGTGTAGGGAGGCAAAAACTAAGTGCAACAGAGAATGGAAAAGGTACAGGAGGCACAGGACCCAGGAAAACAAGGAGATTAGTAGAAGAGCCAGAAACGAGTATGCACAGATAAGGAGGGAGGCCCAGCGACAGTATGAAAACGACATAGCATCGAAAGTCAAATCTGACCCGAAACTGCTGCATAGCCACATTAGGAGGAAGACAACAGTCAAGGACCAGGTGATAAGGCTGAGGAAAGAAGGTGGAGAACTCACAAGAAACGATCAAGAGGTATGTGAGGAGCTCAACACGAGATTTAAGGAAGTATTTACAGTAGAGACAGGAAGGACTCTGGGGGGACAGACCAGATGGGGACACCAGCAAGGAATACACCAACAAGTGTTGGACGACATACATACAGATGAGGAGGAGGTGAAGAAACTGCTAAGGGACATCGATACCTCAAATGCAATGGGACCAGACAACATCTCCCCGTGGGTCCTTAGAGAGGGAGCAGATATGTTGTGCGTGCCACTTACCACAATCTTCAACACATCCCTGGAAACTGGGCAACTACCTGAGGTATGGAAGACGGCAAATGTAGTTCCCATTTTTAAAAAAGGAGACAGAAAAGAGGCACTAAACTATAGACCTGTGTCATTGACGTGTATAGTATGCAAAATTATGGAGAAGATTATCAGGAGGAGAGTGGTGGAGCACCTGGAACGGAACAGGAGTATAAATGCCAACCAGCACGGATTCACGGAAGGCAAATCCTGTGTCACAAACCTTCTGGAGTTTTATGATAAAATAACAGAAGTAAGACAAGAGAGAGAGGGGTGGGTTGATTGCATCTTCTTGGACTGCAAGAAGGCCTTTGACACAGTTCCTCACAAGAGATTAGTGCAGAAGCTAGAGCATCAGGCGCATATAACAGGAAGGGCACTGCAATGGATCAGAGAATACCTGACAGGGAGGCAACAACGAGTCATGGTACGTAATGATGTATCACAGTGGGCACCTGTGACGAGCGGGGTCCCACAGGGGTCGGTCCTAGGACCAGTGCTATTTTTGGTATATGTGAACGACATGACGGAAGGGTTAGACTCAGAAGTGTCCCTGTTTGCAGATGATGTGAAGTTAATGAGGAGAATTAAATCTGATGAGGACCAGGCAGGACTTCAAAGAGACCTGGACAGACTGGACACCTGGTCCAGCAAATGGCTTCTCGAATTTAATCCTGCCAAATGCAAAGTCATGAAGATGGGGGAGGGGCACAGAAGACCACAGACAGAGTATAGGCTAGGTGGCCAAAGACTGCAAACCTCACTCAAGGAGAAAGATCTTGGGGTGAGTATAACACCGAGCATGTCTCCGGAAGCACACATCAATCAGATAACTGCTGCAGCATATGGGCGCCTGGCAAACCTACGGATAGCGTTCCGATACCTCAGTAAGGAGTCGTTCAAGACCCTGTATACCATTTACGTCAGGCCCATACTGGAGTATGCAGCACCAGTTTGGAATCCACACCTAGTCAAGCACGTCAAGAAATTAGAGAAAGTGCAAAGGTTTGCAACAAGACTAGTCCCAGAGCTACGGGGATTGTCCTACGAAGAAAGGTTGAGGGAAATCGGCCTGACGACACTGGAGGCCAGGAGGGTCAGGGGAGACATGATAACGACATATAAAATACTGCGCGGAATAGACAAGGTGGACAAAGACAGGATGTTCCAGAGATGGGACACAGACACAAGAGGTCACAATTGGAAGTTGAAGACTCAGATGAATCGAAGGGATGTTAGGAAGTATTTCTTCAGTCATAGAGTAGTCAAGTCATGGAATAGTCTAGAAAGTGAAGTAGTGGAGGCGGGAACCATACATAGTTTTAAGGCGAGGTATGATAAAGCTCATGGAGCAGGGAGAAAGAGGACCTAGTAGCAATCAGTGAAGAGGCGGGGCCAGGAGCTATGACTCGACCCCTGCAACCACAAATAGGTGAGTACAAATAGGTGAGTACACACACACACACACACACACACACACACACACACACACACACACACACACACATATATATATATATATATATATATATATATATATATATATATATATATATATATATATATATATATATATATATATATATATATATATACTTTTTTTTCAACAAGTTGGTCGTCTCCCACCGAGGCAGGGTGACCCAAAAAAGAAAGAAAATCCCCAAAAAGAAAACACTTTCATCATCATTCAACACTTTCACCACACTTGCACATTATCACTGTTTTTGCAGAGGTGCTCAGAATATAACAGTTTAGAAGCATATACGTACAAAGATACACAACATATCCCTCCAAACTGCCAATATCCCGAAGCCCTCCTTTAAAGTGCAGACATTGTAATTCCCATTTCCAGGACTCAAGTCCGACTATATGAAAATAACCGGTTTCCCTGAATCCCTTCACTAAATATTACCCTGCTCACACTCCAACAGATCGTCAGGTCCCAAGTACCATTCGTCTCCATTAACTCCTATCTAACACGCTCACGCACGCTTGCTGGAAGTCCAAGCCCCTTGCCCACAAAACCTCCTTTACCTCCTCTCTCCAACCCTTTCGAGGACGACCTCTACCCCGCCTTCCTTCCCCTATAGATTTATATGATTTCCATGTCATTCTACTTTGATCCATTCTCTCTAAATGACCAAACCACCTTAACAACCCCTCTTCTGCTCTCTGACTAATACTTTTATTAACTCCACACCTTTTCCTAATTTCCACACTCCGAATTTTCTGCATAATATTTACAGCACACATTGCCCTTAGACAGGACATCTCCACTGCCTCCAACCGTCTCCTCGCTGCTGCATTTACCACCCAAGCTTCACACCCATATAAGAGTGTTGGTACTACTATACTTTCAGACATTCCCTTCTTTGCCTCCATAGATAACATTTTTTGACTCCACATATACCTCAACGCACCACTCACCTTATTTCCCTCATCAATTCTATGATTAACCTCATCCTTCATAAATCCATCCGCCGACACGTCAACTCCCAAGTATCTGAAGACATTCACTTCTTCCATACTCCTTCTCCCCAATTTGATATCCAATTTTTCTTTATCTAAATCATTTGACACCCTCATCACCTTACTCTTTTCTATGTTCACTTTCAACTTTCTACCTTTACACACATTCCCAAACTCATCCACTAACCTTTGCAATTTTTCTTTAGAATCTCCCATAAGCACAGTATCATCAGCAAAAAGTAACTGTGTCAATTCCCATTTTGAATTTGATTCCCCATAATTTAATCCCACCCCTCTCCCGACCACCCTAGCATTTACTTCTTTTACAACCCCATGTATAAATATATTTAACAACCATGGTGACATTACACATCCCTGTCTAAGACCTACTTTTACCGGGAAGTAGTCTCCCTCTCTTCTACATACCCTAACCTGAGCCTCACTATCCTCATAAAAACTCTTTACAGCATTTAGTAACTTACCACCTATTCCATATACTTGCAACATCTGCCACATTGCTCCTCGATCCACTCTATCATATGCCTTTTCTAAATCCATAAATGCAATAAAAACTTCCCTACCTTTATCTAAATACTGTTCACATATATGCTTCAATGTAAACACTTGATCTACACATCCCCTACCCACTCTGAAGCCTCCTTGCTCATCCACAATCCTACATTCTGTCTTGCCTCTAATTCTTTCAATTATAACACTACCGTATACTTTTCCTGGTATACTCAGTAAACTTATTCCTCTATAATTTTTACAATCTCTTTTGTCCCCTTTCCCTTTATATAAAGGGACTATACATGCTCTCTGCCAATCCCTAGGTACCTTCCCCTCTTTCATACATTTATTAAACAAAAGTACCAACCACTCCAACACTATATCCCCCCCTGCTTTGAACATTTCTGTCATGATCCCATCAGTTTCAGCTGCTTTACCTCCTTTCATTCTAAGTAATGCCTCACGTACCTCCACCACACTTACATTCTGCTCTTCTTCACTCCTAAAAGATGGTATACCTCCCTGACCAGTGCATGAAATTACTGCCTCTGTTTCTTGCTTAACATTTAAAAGTTCCTCAAAATATTCTCGCCATCTACCCAATACCTCCATCTCCCCATCTACTAACTCCCCTACTCTGTTTTTAACTGACAAATCCATACTTTCCCTAGGCTTTCTTAACTTGTTTAACTCACTCCAAAATTTTTTTTTATTTTCATTAACATTTCTTGACAGTGCCTCTCCCACTCTATCATATATATATATATATATATATATATATATATATATATATATATATATATATATATATATATATATATATATATATATATATATATATGTATATAATATATATTATATATATATATATATATATGTATATATATATATATATATATATATATATATATATATATATATATATATATATATATATATATATATATATATATATATATATATATATGTATATATATATATATATATATATATATATATATATATATATATATATATATATATATATATATATATATATATATATATATATATATATATATATATATATATATATATATATATATATATATATATATATATATATATATATATATATATATATATATATATATATATATATATAATATATATATATATATATATATATATATATATATATATATATATATATATATATATATATATATATATATATATATATATATATATATATATATATATATATATATATATATATATATATATATATATATATATATATATATATATATATATAGTATATATATATATATTTTTTTTTTTTTTTTTTTTTTTTCAACAAGTCGGTCGTCTCCCACCGAGGCAGGGTGACCCAAAAAAAAAAAAGAAAATCCCCAAAAAAGAAAATACTTTCATCATCATTCAACACTTTCACCACACTCACACATTATCACTGCTTTTGCAGAGGTGCTCAGAATATAACAGTTTAGAAGCATATACGTATAGAGATACACAACATATCCCTCCAAACTGCCAATATCCCAAACCCCTCCTTTAAAGTGCAGGCATTGTACTTCCCATTTCCAGGACTCAAGTCCGACTATATGAAAATAACCGGTTTCCCTGAATCCCTTCACTAAATATTACCCTGCTCACACTCCAACAGATCGTCAGGTCCCAAGTATCATTCGTCTCCATTCACTCCTATCTAACACGCTCATGCACGCTTGCTGGAAGTCCAAGCCCCTCACCCACAAAACCTCCTTTACCCCCTCTTTCCAACCCTTTCGAGGACGACCCCTACCCCTCTTTCCTTCCCCTATAGATTTATATGCTTTCCATGTCATTCTACTTTGATCCATTCTCTCTAAATGACCAAACCACCTCAACAACCCCTCTTCTGCCCTCTGACTAATGCTTTTATTAACTCCACACCTTCTCCTAATTTCCACACTCCGAATTTTCTGCATAATATTTACACCACACATTGCCCTTAGACAGGACATCTCCACTGCCTCCAACCGTCTCCTCGCTGCTGCATTTACCACCCAAGCTTCACATCCATATAAGAGTGTTGGTACTACTATACTTTCATACATTCCCTTCTTTGCCTCCATAGATAACGTTTTATGACTCCACATATACCTCAACGCACCACTCACCTTTTTTCCCTCATCAATTCTATGATTAACCTCATCCTTCATAAATCCATCCGCCGACACGTCAACTCCCAAGTATCTGAAAACATTCACTTCTTCCATACTCCTCCTCCCCAATTTGATATCCAATTTTTCTTTATCTAAATCATTTGATACCCTCATCACCTTACTCTTTTCTATGTTCACTTTCAACTTTCTACCTTTACACACATTCTCAAACTCATCCACTAACCTTTGCAATTTTTCTTTAGAATCTCCCATAAGTACAGTATCATCAGCAAAAAGTAACTGTGTCAATTCCCATTTTAAATTTGATTCCCCATAATTTAATCCCACCCCTTTCCCGAACACCCTAGCATTTACTTCTTTTACAACCCCATCTATAAATATATTAAACAACCATGGTGACATTACACATCCCTGTCTAAGACCTACTTTTACCGGGAAGTATTCTCCCTCTCTTCTACACACCCTAACCTGAGCCTCACTATCCTCATAAAAGCTCTTTACAGCATTTAGTAACTTACCACCTATTCCATATACTTGCAACATCTGCCACATTGCTCCTATATCCACTCATTCATATGCCTTTTCTAAATCCATAAATGCAATAAAAACTTCCCTACCTTTATCTAAATACTGTTCACATATATGCTTCAATGTAAACACTTGATGTACACATCCCCTACCCACTCTGAAACCTCCTTGCTCGTCCGCAATTCTACATTCTGTCTTACCTCTAATTCTTTCAATTATAACCCTACCGTATACTTTTCCTGGTATACTCAGTAAACTTATTCCTCAATAATTTTTACAATCTCTTTTGTCCCCTTTCCCTTTATATAAAGGGACTATACATGCTCTCCGCCAATCCCTAGGTACCTTCCCCTCTTTCATACATTTATTAAACAAAAGTACCAACCACTCCAACACTATATCCCCCCCTGCTTTTAACATTTCTGTCATGATCCCATCAGTTCCAGCTGCTTTACCCCCTTTCATTCTACGTATATATATATATATATATATATATATATATATATGTATATTTATATATATATATATATGTATATTTATGTATATATATATATGTATATTTATGTATATATATATATATATATATATGTATATTTATATATATGTATATTTATATATATATGTATATTTATATATATGTATATTTATATATATATATATATATATATATATATATATATATATATATATATATATATATATCCATGGGGAAGTGGAGCAGAATTCTTCCTCCGTAAGCCATGCGTGTTGTAAGAGGCGACTAAAATGCCGGGAGCAAGGGGCTAGTAAACTCTTCTCCTGTATATATTACTAAATGTTAAAGGAGAAATTTTCGTTTTTCCTTTAGGGGCACCCCGCCTCGGTGGGATATGGCCGGTTTGTTGAAAGAAAGAAGAATATATATATATATATATATATATATATATATATATATATATATATATATATATATATATATATATATATATATATATATATATATATATATATATATATATATATATATATATATATATAACAACACTGCGACTAGCCGAGGGCTCGAACTCGTGTTGTTTTGGCCTGCCTCATGGTCATGGTGAGCGATAATCACACGACGCTCTATCCCACTGGACTATACAATCCTACAATAATCACGCACTCAACAGAGTTTGGCGTTGTACCATGATTCGAAAATATACGGTGGTGTGGGTGCCTCAGAGCTAATTTTATTCTACTCCCCGTTTGGTGTACTAGCCTCCACAAGCAGTATATGTATTGTAACCACGAACGAGTGGTATTTAATCTATAACAACACTGTGACTAGCCGAGGACTCAAGCCCATGTTGTTTTGGCCCGCCTCATGGTTAGCGAAAATCACACAGTGATCTAACCCACAGGACCACCCAATCCTACAAAATATATGTATATATCCACTGTGAAAAAATAGTGAACTTCCAAGAACTTTCGTGATGTGAGAAATCACGAAAGCCCTTGGAATTCCACTATTTTTTTTCCACATAAGAATAATTAAAGTGTAATGACACTCGTGATTGTTCTATAATAACCCACAAGGAGACAGGAGATTAATTGATCTCTATATTTCGACCTTCTTCCAAGATCCTCTTCAGCAGATGAAGAGGATCCCATGCGGTGCATTGAATAGATCTCGCACCTGATCACGTATTTAAACTGAAAAGATACAATAGCTTGTAACGAGATTGGTTTCAGAACTGAAAATAATAATTCTGGAAGGAAGGATGACGATGATTGAAGATTTCGTCGCCGAGTCGGCTACCTAGCTGACTGTGCAACCCATATCCACTCTGTGGACAGTAACACAGGAACACATGGATACACATAACACCTAAGAACTAGGAACTAAAAGGGTTTACAGGAGTACATGTGGATACATACCTACAGTTGTCTTATCTGTTACAAGCGAATTTAGGAAATTTCCTTAATATGCCTAGTATCTTATTTTCATTAATAAGACATCTTGACACATCACATAGGTTATTATTCTATATCTGTACGCCTCAATAAGTGGACAATAAACACGTAGTGTTCAAGATAGTGACCACATGGCTGGCCACGTAGTTTGCATTTGGTTTGACCATCAAGTGTGTGTGTCTCCCAGACTGCCAGAACTTCTTATAACCAATCCTAATTCTGGATACTACAACATCAGTCAGTCTGTTCACATTGCAAGTTGCTCCATAAACGTACTTATCTAAGTTCATGTTATAGTAGGTTATAGAACTACTCAGGCTTCTAATTGCGTTTCTATAACATTCAGTTTCATTGTTTACTTCTCTCCTAATATTATTCCTAATGCTATACACAGACACACCAGTTATTTTCTACCTTGTCATTCAATGGTACGTTTTGACTAACGTATCAATTTTATGATGAAGGAGTAATCCAGTGTGTGTGATGGAATCCATAACCATTGTATTTTAACTCTCATTTTCCAGATTTTTTTAATATCTATATCTAGTTACTCCAATGATCATTTTGTTAGAGTCATTCTGTGAATCTACAGCCTTCAGTGATGACATAGAATCAGTAATAATCACACAGTCAAGCTCAGTGTCGTAAGTTAACTTTAGCGCCATTAGGATGACAAACAATTCAGTTTGCAGTGTAGACGCCCAGTTGTTAATTCTTATGCCTAACTCAACATAGTTTTATCGTTTTTATTCAGGGAGACAACAATAGCAGATGCAGCCCTGCCAGTAGACTCCTGCCCAGTAGACTCCTGCCCAGTAGACTCCTGCCCAGTAGACTCCTGCCCAGTAGACTCCTGCCCAGTAGACTCCTGCCCAGTAGACTCCTGCCCAGTAGACTCCTGCGATGAAGAGGGGAGGAAATAACCGTACATTCAAAACACTCGCTGGGTTAAATAGGGTGGAGAGACACTAACTGTTTGGGATGCCAAGAGAGGTAGACTGGGAAAATAGGTGGCAGATGAAAAACATGATGAGCCATTAGAAAGTATTTGTTAAGTCTTGGGATAATAAGTAGAATTCACTAAACGAAGTGGATAAGGCAAATAAAATACGCAATTTCAGGAGGCAAGAAATCAATGAAACCTGTCAGTTATGAGACAGGACCAGTAGCTATGAATAGATCTAAGAAAACACAACTGAGCTGACCTAGGTACAACTGCAGTTCAGCTAGAGATACAAGATATCACTGGAGTGACAAGAGGAGAGACCAAAGTACAGCTGGTGACAATTTTTCAGAGAATCGGAAAGTACTAAAGGGACAAAATGCGCCAAATCGAACTGATATTTGTAATAGAAATGGCACGAGGCAGGATTATAACACAAAAACTACTGTTAAGGAAGACAATGAGTTATCAACATGTTTACCTCGAGTGAAACGGAACAAGAGAGAAAAAGTTGAGAGAGAATTTGGAAACGGGGTCGGAATGTCAGAGAATCTTACTATCAAAGATCACAACAGTGTCTCTACGATATCTGTGAGGAAAATGGCAGGATGGATAATGAGAAACTTCAGAACAAGGGATACCAAGCCAATAATTATTCTCATTAAATCACTTGTTGACTTAAGAAATCGTAATGACACGATTGCAAATAAACCATACCCCCGGCCGGGATTGAACCCGCGGTCATAGAGTCTCAAAACTCCAGCCCGTCGCGTTAGCCACTAGACCAGCTAGCCACAATAAGATTCATCCAACTAGGTATATTTCTACACCATAGGAAGGTTAGCACAGGCACCTCTGTGACCAGAAATGCAAGTTTTTACAGACGAAACTTGCATTTGTGGTCACAGTGGTGCCTGTGCTAACTTTCCTATGGTGTAGAAATATACCTAGTTGGATGAATCTTATTGTGGCTAGCTGGTCTAGTGGCTAACGCGACGGGCTGGAGTTTTGAGACTCTATGACCGCGGGTTCAATCCCGGCCGGGGGTATGGTTAAATCACTTGTTCTCTCTAGGCTGGAATACTGCTATAGACTAGCGGCCCCTTTCAAGGCAAGCGAAATGGCAGATATGGAGAATATGCAGAAAATTTTCACTGCACATGTAAGTATAACAAAGCACCTCACTTACTGAGAATGTTTTAAGTCCCTTGACCTGTACTCCCTGGAACGCCGGAGAGGAAGATAGAGCATAGTTTATACCTGGAAAATTCTAGACAAGCAAGTCCCCAATCCACACAGGAAATCACATCCTCCCTCCCCAGTGAAAAGCATGGGTTCCATGAGTATACTAAGAGATAACACAATAAGTGTCAAGGGCCCAAGAATGTTCAACTGTCCCCGAGCACACATAACGGGGATTACTAATAAACCCTGGCTGTCTTCAAGAGGAACCTGGACAGATACCTAAAGTCAGTACCTGACCAGCCAGGCTATGATTGGTACGTTGGATTGCGTGCAGCCGGCAGTAACAGCCTGTTTGATCAGGTCCTGATCCACCACGAGGCCTGGTCATGGACCACTGGGGCGTTGACCTCAGAACACTCTCCAGGTATACTACATGCAATCAGTTCGTTCTCTAGCTTCAGTTTCACCCCTCCCTTCCCCATCCCCCTCCCCCTACCCCTCCCCCTCCCCTACCCCTCCTCCTCCCCCATCCCTGCTCAGGTACAATACCTCAAGACTAACTATACCCTACCTCCATCCTCCATTGTCTGCACTACCTACATCCTCCATTATCTGCACTACCTCCATCCTCCCTCATCTGCACTTAGAATCCTGATGTCTTCCAGTGAAAGAATCCTCCTCACAACCTTCTCTCATCCCAACCCCAACTTTCCTCTACTTTCCATTATCCTCATCCTTTCTCACATACTTTCACCATCTTGACCTCCTTCCATGCAAGGACTATCCCCAGAACGACCCATTACCTTCACTCCGAACATCCACCTTCCTCTTGAACTCTCCTACCCTCTTATGGTATGAATAAGGAACGGGAAACCAGGATATCAAAAACCTGAAAAAAGTAAGAACAAGAAAACAAAAACGCTGTAACACAAATACAGATGGAATACCGAACAAGAGTAATGAATTACATGAGCGAATAGCAGAGGTATCCTAATAGAGTTTTGAAAAGATAAGCTGAATAAACAGAGAAGAGTCGATTGACTTCTTAATAGATACGAAGACGACTTGGGGACCCGAGGTGGTGATAGCAGTGATGCACAACCCACTTGTAAACAGCAAGAGATCAAGACTGAAAAATGATAACAAAGCGATGGTGGAACTCTTTGTGGAAGTGGCTAATATAGCTCCCGGGGACAAAGCTAAGTTACTGATCATATGAACATTAACAAGGAAACAGGAAGAATTTGTAGCTTCACTTGGGATCAGAAACATGGAGGGCCAATATAATGATAAACTCTGCGCTGACACGTTAGGGACACAACCAGAGAATAGGGAATGAACCAACAAGACTAGAAGTGGTATTCACCCAGAGCGAATCTGATTTAGGAGACGTAATATGAGAAGTCCCTCACAGCGACCACATAGAAATGAGTTTCGAATACTTGGTGAAAGTAAACATACACTATAAGGAAATAAAAATGGATGAAAAGGTTAAAGAAATGATGGAATGTGTTGCTGGAAAGTTAAGGAAGGCAAAGAAAAAATTCACACCCATGAACTGCAGAAGCAAAGGCGAGAACAAAGCGAGTCAATGATTTACTCGAAGGTGAAGAGTATGTTCGAAAACGGAAGTCAGCAAAAGAGACAGAAACGAATGTACATGAGAAAGAAGAGAGGCTGAGCAACAATCTGAGAACGACACAACATTTAAAGACAAATCTGATTCTTAGCTGCGATGAAGTCACATAATGAAGACACCACTAAACATGGAAGAAAAGAAGTGCACCAGAAATTATTAAGATATTTGAAAGTTGAACAAAAGATTCAAGAGGCTTTGTGGGAAAACAGTACATTACCAGTCAAAAGAAAGAATTTTTCTCTAAGTACTGGGACAATTCACACAGTAGGATAACATTTGAAGAAAATACTAAGCTAACTAGATACTTTAAGGGCAATGGGACCAGGTAATATCTCTCCATGGATTCTGGAAGAGGGTGCAGGAATACTGAATAACTAGTCAAAATCTTCAACAATTTAACTGATACAGGCCAACTGCTAATGTTTTGGGAGACAGATGTAATACCAATACTGAAGAAAGAGGAGAGACAAGTTTAAACTGCAGGCTATTGTCACTGACACGAATAGAATATAAGGCAGTGGTAAAATCCTTTTTCACTAACCTGCTAATATTCTTTAGAAAGTTAGCAAAGTGAGGCAAAACAAAGGGCAATGGATGAACTGCGTTTTTTTTTAAAAGTAAAAAAAGTTTTTGACAGTACCGAAAAGAGAGACTGGGAAGAAATCTAAAGAATCATGCAGGAATAACAGAGAAGGCAGAAAACGGAATGCCTGACAGGTAGAAAACAGAGTAATTCTCTGGAAAGAGGTGCCAGAGTGAGCAAGAATGACACGTGAGGCTCCACGAGGATCAGTTCTAAGACCTATACAATACTCATGAAATACGTGGATATGAATTAAGAAATAGAGACAGGTGTATCCTTATTTGCCGATAATGTGGAACTATTAATGAAAATAAACACAGGAGAGATGTAGGAAATTCTACAGTCAGACCAGGATAGGTCTTGCAAGTGGCTACTGGAATTCATCCCAATGAAACACAAGGTTATGAAAATTTGAGAAGGGCAAAGAAAACCAGAAAAACAGTAAAGGCTCAAGGAACAAATGTTATGATCCTCAAAGAGGAGTTACGAGTGAACGTTGTAAAATATATACAATATATGCGACTTATGTCAAGCCCATCATGGAGTACGAATCATCAGTATGGAACCAACACCTGATCAAGCATGTCAAGAAACTGGAAAAAGTGTAGAGATCTGCAGTGAGCTCAGTTCCAGAGGTAAATGGCATGAGCTAAAAGGAAAGACTAAAGAAGGACCAGGAGAGACGTGATAGCGACATAGAAAGTGGTGGGTGGAATTGATTAGGTGAACAAAAATGGAATTTTCAAGAGGTTAAAATCAGAAGGAAATTAAAAAATAGAAATGAGTCACAAGCATATTAGGAGATATTTCTACAGTTTCAGAGAGGTCAGAAAATGGAACGTTACAAACAGTGATCTTGTAGAGGAAGGATTCCTGCAAAGCTTTAGGAACAGATAAAAAAGGGTGCGCAAAATCAGTAGTGATCCCAGTAATGGCCAGTTGAAAGGTGAGGTTCGACCAATGGAACCACAAATAGGTGAGTACAAATGAGTGCACACACACACACACACACACACACACACACACACACACACACACACAGCAGAGCTACAAGTGTAGGGGAAAGCAGGAAGGCCAGGACGAATGAAACCAAACTACAAGAAAGGGGACTACACGGGAATGAGGAACTTCCTGAACGGGGTTCAGTGGGACAGAGAACTGGCAGGGAAGCCAGTTAATGAGATGATGGAATATGTAGCAACAATGTGCAAGGAGGCCGAGGAGAGGTTTGTACCCAAGGGTAACAGGAATAATGACAAAGCCAGGATGAGCCCAAGGTTCACCCAAAGGTGCAGGGAGGCAAAAACCAAGTGTGCTAGGGAATGAAAGAAATATAGAAGGCAAAGAACCCAGGAGAATAAGGAGAGCAGTCGTAGAGCCAGAAATGAATATGCACAGATAAGAAGGGAGGCCCAAAGACAATATGAAAACGACATAGCAGCGAAAGCCAAATCTGACCCAAAACTGTTATACAGCCCCATCAGAAGGAAAACAACAGTCAAGGACCAGGTAATCAGGCTAAGGAAGGAAGGAGGAGAGACAACAAGAAATGACCGTGAAGTATGTGAGGAACTCAACAAGAGATTCAAAGAAGTGTTCACAGAGGAGACAGAAGGGGCTCCAGAAAGACGGAGAGGTGGGGTACACCACCAAGTGCTGGACACAATACATACAACCGAGGAAGAAGTAAAGAGGCTTCTGAGTGAGCTAGATACCTCAAAGGCAATGGGGCCGGATAACATCTCTCCATGGGTCCTGAGAGAGGGAGCAGAGGCGCTATGTGCACCCCTAACAACAATATTCAATACATCTATCGAAACAGGGAGATTGCCTGAGGCATGGAAGACAGCAAATGTAGTCTCAATCTTTAAAAAAGGAGACAGACATGAAGCATTAAACTACAGACCAGTGTCACTGACATGTATAGTATGCAAAGTCATGGAGAAGATTATCAGGAGAAAAGTGGTGGAACACCTAGAAAGGAATGATCTCATCAACAGCAGCCAACATGGTTTCAGGGACGGGTAATCCTGTCACAAACCAACTGGAGTTAAATGACATGGTGACACCAGTAAGACAAGAGAGAGAGGGGTGAGTGGATTGCATATTCTTGGACTGCAAGAAGGCGTTTGACACAGTTCCACACAAGAGATTAGTGCAAAAACTGGAGGACCAAGCAGGGATAACAGGGAAGGCACTACAATGAATCAGGGAATACTTGTCAGGAAGACAACAGCGAGTCATGGTACGTGGCGAGGTGTCAGAGTGGGTACCTGTGACCAGCGGGGTCTCACAGGAGTCAGTCCTAGGACCAGTGCTGTTTCTGGTATTTGCGAACGACATGACGGAAGGAATAGACTCTGAGGTGTCCCTGTTTGCAGATGACGTGAAGTTGATGAGAAAAATTCACTCGATCAAAGACCAGGCAGAACTACAAAGGAATCTGGACAGGCTGCAGACCTGGTCCTGCAATTGGCTCCTGGAGTTCAATCCCACAAAGTGCAAAGTCATGAAGATTGGGGTAGGGCAAAGAAGACTGCAGACGGAGTACAGTCTAGGGGGCCAGAGACTACAAACCTCACTCAAGGAAAAAGACCTTGGGGTGAGTATAACACCAGGCACATCTCCTGAAGCGCACATCAACCAAATAACGGCTGCAGCATATGGGCGCCTAGCAAACCTCAGAACAGCATTCCGACACCTTAATAAGAAATCGTTCAGGACCCTGTACACCGTGTACGTTAGGCCCATATTGGAGTATGCGGCACCAGTTTGGAACCCACACCTAGCTAAGCACGTAAAGAAACTGGAGAAAGTGCAAAGGTTTGCAGCAAGACTAGTCCCAGAACCAAGAGGTATGTCCTACGAGGAGAGGTTAAGGGAAATCAACTTGACGACACTGGAGGACAGGAGAGATAGGGGGTACATGATAACGATATACAAAATACTGAGAGGAATTGACAAGGTGGACAAAAATAGGATGTTCCAGAGATTGGACACAGTAACAAGGGGACACAGTTGGAAGTTGAAGACACAGATGAATCACAGGGATGTTAGGAAGTATTTCTTCAGCCACAGAGTAGTCAGGAAGTGGAATAGTTCGGGAAGCGATGTAGTGGAGGCAGGATCCATACATTGCTTTAAGCAGAGGTATGATAAAGCTCACAATTAAGGGAGAGTGACCTAGTAGTGATCAGTGAAGAGGCGGGGCCAGGAGCTCGGACTCGACCCCTGCAACCTCAACTAGGTGAGAACTAGGTGAGTACACACACACACACACACACACACACACACACACACACACACACACACACACAGGATGGAGAACCAGGGGACTGGTGGATGAACCTGGGAGGAAAGAATGGGTGGCAGAGCTCATTAAAATGGAGGAGTGGGGAAGGAAGCTAGTAGTGCTTAGCAAAAAAGTGGAGGAAAGGATAGCTACAGAGAGCAGGAAATGGGAGCTACAAGCCATAGCAGAAGAAACTATGATACAGAGCTTAGAAGAGGAACTAAAAAATCTGAAACTGTTTAAAGAATCGAAGAGCAGTACAGGCACGACATCAGTCACAGACAAGGGGGATGTATGTGGCGGCCCTAACAGACCACCATAGGCCCGGGAAAAGACAAGGAGCTCACCAGGAAGAAATGAGAGGACTGAAGAAAATGAAGAAGCTAAGCTATTTGCAGAGGCCCTAATAGACCACAGCAGTGCCCAGGAAAAGTTGAGAAAGAATAATGACAGACCACTGACCACAAGGACTTCAGCTAGAGAAGAGATTGAAGGAAGCAATGCTGCAATGGAGGCAACTAAATTGTCTCAGGGGATACAAAGGGAAATGCAGTGGTGAACGAAAGGAAGAGGTCAGTTTTTGTTTATGAGCTCCAGGAAATTGAAGGGGAAACTTATAAAGCAAGAAGACAAGAGAAAAAAGTGATTGAATAATCAAGAAAGCAATTGGACAGGACACGATCCAGTCGACAAATTTTCTGAGAATTAGGTGGTATGCAAAAAGGAAAAAACCGGTCAGTCAAAGTGATTTTCAAGGCAGAATCAGCTCAAAATAGGATTTTGCAGGAGAAAGCATGACTAAGGTACATACCAAAGTAACAGAGGGTATACCTCGACCATGCTATAACACAAGAAGGCAGAAATTGAAAGAGAAAAGAGAGGGTACAAAGATGCAAAGAGGATCGAGAGGCAAAGATGGAGATGAGCAGGAGAATCCAGATTCAGGGGGAAGAGCAAATTCAATCTCCCTCAGACCCACACACAGAAGGACCTCAACCATGACAACCCAAATGCAACCAAACAATCTAACACAAAACCCACACACTGTACCCTCTGCCTCCATCCCTCTCATCACAAACTTGACCCCCACAGCAAGCCCCCATAGTTCCCCGCCTGGTCTCATGCACCCCTAACCCCAACGTTCTTCCTAGATCACAGTTTTAGAAAAGAAGTTGAAGGTTTGGTATACAATTGCAGATAGAATAACAAATGTGAGGAGCGGCATGAAAGAATCATCATACCAGTCACAGAAACTAAACTCACCGGGATGATAACAAACGCAATCTTCTCACCTGGATATCAGATCCTGAGGAAAGATAGAGAGAGCAGAGGGGGAGGAGGAGTTGCACTACTTATTAAAAACCGATGGGGATTTGAGGAAATGGAAGGAATGGACAAAATGGGCAAAAGGAACTACATAAGGTAGTCATTGCAGTGATATATACAACCACCACAGAACTGCAGGAGTCCAAGAGAAGAATAAGAACAGAGCAACAAAGCAATGGTGGACACAATAGCTGAGGTGGCCAGAAGAGCTCACACGGGTAGAGCAAAGTTACTAGTTAAGGGAGATTTCAATCAGAAGGAGATTGATTTGGAAAACCTGGAGCCACATGGGGGTTCTGAAACATGGAGAGAGAAGATGATGGATGTGGTACGGGAAAACCTCATGCATCAGTATGTTAGGGACACTACCAGAGAGAGAGAGAGAGGGGAGAATGGCCCAGCAAGATTTGACCTCATGTTCACCCAGAGTAGCTCGGACATTGGAAACATTACATATGAAAGGCCCCTTGGAAATAGTGATCACGTGGTTCTGAGCTTCGAATATGCAGATGAATTACAAGTGGAGAGGGTAACAAGAGTAGGATTGGTAAAGCCAACTACAAAAGGGGGGGAGGGTACAGAGGTATGAGGAACTTCCTGCAGGAGGTTCAATGGGAAAGAGAATTGGTAGGAAAGACAGTAAATGAAGCAATAGACTATGTAACAACAAAATGCAAGGAGGCAGAGAAAAGGTTTGTTCCCAAGGGCAACAGAAATAATGGGAAGACCAAAACGAACCCTTCCTTGGTTTACCTAAAGGTGTAGGGAGGCAAAAACTAAGTGCACTAGAGAATGAAAAAACTACAGAAGACAAAAGACCAGGAAAATAAAGGGAATAGTTGAAGAGCTAGAAACGAATATGCACAGATAACGAGGGAAGCCCACAGACAGTACAAAAACGACATAGCATCAAAAGTCAAGTTTGATCTGAAACTGTTGTATAGCCACATCAGGAGGAAGACAACAGACAAGGACCAGATAATCAGGCTGGGAGAAAAAGGTGGGGAGCTCACAAGAAACGACCAAGAAGTATGTGAGGAGCTCAACATGAGATTTAAGGAAGTATTTACAGAGGAGACGGAAAGAACTCTTGGAAGTTGGAACACGGGGTACACCAACAAGGGATATACCAATAAGAGTTGGAATTAGCATGGAGTATTACTGAGCACCATGGCTTGCTGTAGTGTTTTAGAATCTGAGGTTAAAGTTTTGAAGAGGGAGGTTCACTTCTTCAGGAGGAAAATAGGAAGCTGAAGCCTCGCCAAGATGGGCTTGGGAGTGAGTGTGAGATGGTGGGAGCTGGTGAGGAAAAGGATACCAGCAGTGAGCTAAAGAGTTGCAGCCACTTTAAGTGGCAAGTGGTTCACAATTCAGGAAGAAGGAAGATAAGGAAGGTTAATAGAGAAGATGTGAAGGTAGGAAATAGATTCTCTGTTCTCCAGGACGAGTGTACTTCAGTGGTTAGTGAGGTTAAAGGTACCACTGACTCACCTGCTAATCAAAGTGTTACACTCCAAGGGTTGTAACTACTCAATTTCTTTCTGGTTAGAGCATAACAACTTAGGACAGAGAGGTTGGGGTAATAAAAGTAATCCTCCAGAAATCTAATTTTAATGTTGTATATTTGATACAACAAAAAGTCAAAAATAATATTATACGAATTATCGTATATAAGTTAAGAATGTTTGTTTGTTCTATATAGTCCAAAATATATAAGGCTTTTATAACACATGATTAGGAGGAGATCCTAGATATAACATATATGTACAGAGATTACTTTAGTGACTAAAGTCTTATTTCGCAATTGGAAGCAGTCAGAATAAAACAGAATATGTCCAGGCCGGATAATCAACATTGGCCAGTTACCAGAGACGAGCAGGAGTGTTCTCGTTGGCTGCTACTTCTTCACTGCTCGTCCCTCAACCTTGAGTATACAGGTAAAGTGGGTCACGTGACTCACCAACACTCAGCAGAGTAGTTGACCAAAAAAGGGGGGAAAGGGGGGTGTAACCACTGAACATCACAGATTAACCATACACCAGTACACCGGGAGGAAGGCATGTTACTATACCTTCAATTAAACCTATCATGGCCATGTTACATAAATAATTATAATAATTGATAATAAGAATAAGCCTTAATAATACAAGGACGTTCATTTCCAATGTAGCTATTAAAGGAAATAACGGCAATGTAATATTAAAGAAAGGTTAACAATAGGGGCATGACACAAGGTAAGAATATTCTAATTGTAGGAGATTCTCAGGTAAACTATGGACCATGCATTTTGTAAGAGATACGAAGGTCAGACAGAGGGTGTGCCTCCCAGGAGCTGGTGTTGGTGACGTAGTCAGCAGGTTGGATAATATTATGTCAGGTAATGGGAACAAGTCCATTAGTGCTGGTTGGAATGACATCAGGAAGGGCAGGAGAGAGGAAATGCTGGATAAGTACAGGTCATCCATAAAAGTTGTCAGGTCTAAGGGAGGGATCCCAATCATATGTAGCATCTTGCCTAGAAAGGGAGTGGGCAATGAATGGATGTCTAGGGCAATTAGTACAAATTTCTGGCTAGACAGGTACTTCAAGGAACTTGCACTCCCATTCATTAATAAGTGGGAAAATTCTATGGCAAGCATGATATGTATGCAAGGGATGGGGTTCATCTCTCTGGGGTTGGAGTGGTTGCATTAGCCAATTCGATTGAAGGGGTCATTGATCACTTGTCTAGGAATTTAAACTGATAGATTATAGAGGTATGGGTGTTTGTGGGAAACAATCAGGCTGCAGTATTAGGGATGAAAACATCAGATATTAGCAGGATACCTCACGGATATGTTTAAAAGACAATTGATCAACAAACAAAGAGAGATAGTAGAGGGCAACGAGTGACTAGCTCCCTTAAGGTTTACTATACAAATAGCATGAGTCTGAGAAATAAGATAGATGAGCAAAGATTATATGCAAGTGCAGGTAATATAGATATTATTGGTATAACAGAGACCTGGTTCAACCAGAAAGATAGAGAAATGCCTTCTGAATGCAACATACAGGGTTATAAATTATTCCATACTGATAGGGTCAACAGGAAGGGTGGTGGAGTGGCGATGCATGTCAAGACATAATTTAAATTATTGAGTTAGACAAGATGTAAGATTAGAAACATAAGACACAGAATCTGTTTGGCTACTGTTTCTCGAAGGTCGTGAAAAATTAATTTTGGGTGTGATTTTTAGGCCCCCAAACCTTGATAGGGAGTGTG
Organism: Cherax quadricarinatus; assembly: GCF_038502225.1. NCBI lineage: Eukaryota > Metazoa > Arthropoda > Malacostraca > Decapoda > Parastacidae > Cherax > Cherax quadricarinatus. The sequence continues at coordinate 30,858,365 of NC_091326.1, forward strand.
GTAGGCTGCTATGGGACGAAATTCGTAAGGCACCTAGATATGAAAATGTTGTGTTAATGGGAGATTTTAACGTTAGACAAATTGATTGGAACAATGTGACAGGAAATCTAGTGACTTTCTTGATACGGTTCAAGATTGCTTTTTAAAACAGTCTGTGACAGAACCAACTAGAAGAAACAATCTGCTTGACTTGGTTCTTGCCAACAAAGAATCACTAGTTAATAATCTTGAGGTTAGTGATGAGCTTGGGGAAAGTGATCACAAATCACTTAGTTTCAATATATCATGGAATTACCCAGATAACTGCAATCAAGTCACTGTCCCAGATTTTCGCTTGGCTAACTTCATGGGTATGAGAAATTACCTGGGTGGGCTAAATTGGGACCTTACATTGTGTCAGGTAGGTAGAGTTGGTTGTGAATATGACGTATTTCAGAGCATAGTGCTGGCTACCCAGACGATTTTTGTCCCGAGTAGGGATAAACAATAGATTAAAACATCTCATTGGTCAAAAGAGAGCCATAAATAGGCGCATTAAAAGAGGGGAAGTGCAGCTAAGAAATCAATACATTCAATTGAAGAGAGAAATAAAAAAGGAATAAGAAAAGCAAAAAGGGATTATGAGGCTAAGGTCGCAAGTGATTCAAAGACTAACCCAAAAGAGTTCTTTCAGGTATACAGAAGTAAGATTAGGGACAAGATTGGCCCACTTAAGAGTAACTCAGGTCAGATCACTGACAGTGATAAGGAAATGTATGAACTTTTCAATACCTACTTCCTCTCAGTTTTTACTCAGGAAGATACTAGCGAAATTCCAGAAATAATAAATTATGTAGAACAGGACGATAATAAACTATGCACGATTAGGGTAACTAGTGACATGGTCCTCAGACAAATAGAGAAATTAAAATCTAACAAATCCCCAGGTCCTGATGAACTGTTTGCGAGGGCTTTAAAGGAATGTAAAGAGGAACTTAGCATACCTTTGGCTAATCTTTTTAATATATCACTACAAACTGTCACAGTGCCAGATAAGTGGAAAAAGGCAAATGTAATACCTTTTTACAAGGCAGGTGACAGGTCCTTAGCTTCGAACTATAGACCAATAAGCCTTACCTCCATAGTGGGAAAATTTATGGAATCAATAATTGCCAAAGCAATTCGTAGCCATCTTGAAAGGCATAAATTGATTAATGAATCTCAACACGATTATACAAAGGGACGTTCCTGTCTTATGAATTTACTTACTTTTTTCACTAAGGTGTTTGAGGAGGTAGATCATGGTAATGAATATGATATTGTGTATATGGACTTCAGTAAGGCTTTCGATAGAGTTCCACACCAGAGGCTACTGAGGAAACTTAAGGCACACGGAATAGGAGGAGAAATTTTTTCCTGGATAGAGGCATGGTTGACAAATAGGCAGCAAAGAGTTTGCATAAATGGGGAGAAATCAGAATGGGGGCACGCCACAAGCGGTATTCCACAGGAGTCAGTGTTGGGCCCCTTGGTTTTCACAATCTACATAAACGACATAGATGAGGGAATTAATAGCGACATAAGCAAATTTGCTGATGACACCAAAATGGCCCATCCAATTCATTCTAATGAGGACATTAGAACACTCCAGGATGATTTGAATAGACTGTTGAAATGGTCGGAGAAGTGGCAGATGCAGTTTAATGTAGACAATTGCAAACTTCTAAATGTTGGACAGGAAAATAACCATGCCACTTATAAACTAAATAATGTAGATCTTTATATTATAGATTGTGAACGAGATTTAGGAGTTCTAGTTAGCAGTAATCTGAAACCAAGACAACAGTGCATAAGTGTCTGCAATAAAGCTAACGGAATTCTTGGCTTCATAGCAAGATGTATAAATAATAGAAGTCCTCAGGTTGTTCTTCAACTCTATATATCCTTGGTTAGGCCTCATTTAGATTATGCTGTCGCAGTTCTGGTCACCGTATTACAGAATGGATATAAATGCTCTGGAAAACGTGCAAAGGAGGATGACAAAATTTATCCCATGTATCAGAAATCTTCCCTATGAGGATAGACTGAGGCCCTGAATCTGCATTCTCTAGAAAGGCGTAGAATTAGGGGAGATATGATCGAGGTGTATAAATGGAAAACAGGAATTAATAAAGGGGATGTAAATAGTGTGCTAAAAATATTTAGCATAGACAGGACTCGCAGGAATGGCTTTAAATTGCAAAATTCAGTTTCAGGAATGATATAGGAAAGCACTAGTTTGGTAATTGGGTTGTGGATGAGTGGAACAAACTCCCGAGTGCCGTCATAGAAGCTAAGACGTTAGGTAGTTTTAAAAATAGGTTGGATAAATACATGAGTGGGTGTGGGTGGGTGTGAATTGGACCCAACTAGCTTGTGCTACTAGGTCGGATGTTGTGCTCCTCCTTTAAGTGACATGTCTGACCTCACTAGGTCAATGAGGTCAGACAGTCAGTGAGCTTAAGCTGGTAGGAGAATTGCACCTGCCTCACATAGGCCAGTAGGCCTGTTGCAGTGTTCTTTCTTATGTTCTTATGTTCTTAAGGCAGTTGGACTGGATACCTCTGCTTGGGTTCTTAGAGAGGAAGCAGAGATGCTGTGTGTGCCACTAGCAACAATTTTCGACATATCCATTGAAACTAGGCAACTATCTGAGGTATGGAAGATGGCAAATATAGTCTGCATTTTTAAGAGGCACATAACTTACTAAAATATAGACCAGTGTCACTGATGTGTATAATATGCAAAGTCATGGAGAAGATTATCAGGAGAGTGGTGGAGTACCTAGAAAGGAGCAGGCTTATAAACTACAACCAGCACAGATTCATGGAAGGCAAATCCTGTGTCACAAACCTACTGGAGTTTAATGATAAGGTAATGAAAGTAAGACAAGTGTCATACTTCCAGATAGATTGGGTAGCTTCCAGTTTCTTGGACTGCAAGAAGGCCTTCGACACATTCCTCACAAGAGATTAGTGCAAAAGCTAGATCACGCACATATAACAGGAAGGACACTAAAATGGATCAGAGAATATCTGACAGAGTCATGGTACGTGACGAGGTTTCAGAGTGGGCACCTGTGATAAGTGGGGTTCCACAGGGGTCAGTCATAAGATCAGTGCTATTTTTGGTAAATGTGAATGACATGACAGAAGGGATAGACTCAGAAGTGCTCTTGTTTGCAGATGAAGTGAAGCTAATGAGGAAAATTAAGTCGGATGAGGATCAGGCAGCGCTACAAAGGGACGTGGACAGGTTGGAAGCTTGGCCCAGTAACTGGCTTCTCGGATTTAACCCCTCGAAATGCAAAGTCATGAAGATCAGGGAAGGGCAAAGAAAATCGCAGACAGAGTATAGGTTAGGTAGCCAAAGACTGCAAACCTTACTCAAGGAAAATGATGTTGGGGTGAGTATAATTCCGAGCACATCCCCGTGAGGCTCACATCAGCCCGGTAACTGCTGCAGCATATGGGCGACTGGCAAACCTGAGAATAGTGCTCCGATAGCTCAGTATGGAATCGTTCTAGACTCTGTACACCGTGTACGTCAGGCCCATACTGAAGTATGCAACACCAGTTTGGAACCCACACCTGGTCAAGCACTTCAAGAAATTAGAGAAGATGCAAAGGTTTGCAACAAGGCTAGTTCCAGAACTAAGGAAAAAATCCAACGAAGAAAGGTTAAGGGAATCGGCCTGACGAAGCTGGAGGACAGGAGGGTTAGGGAAGACATGATAACGACATGCAAAATTGACAAAGTGGACAGAGACAGGATGTTCCAGAGATGGGGCACAGAAAAAAGGAATCACAATTGGAAGTTGAAGACTCAGATGAGTGAAAGATGTTAAGAAGTATTTCTTTAGTCACAGAGTTGTCAAGAAGTGGAACAGTCTGGCAAGTGACTTAGTGGAAGCAGGAACAGTACATAGTTTTAAGACGAGGTATGACAAAGCTCATGTAGCCTGGAGAGTGAGAGAGAGAGAGAGAGAGGACCTAGAAGCGATAAGTAAAGAGGCAGAGCCAGGAGCTATGTCTTTACCCCTGCAAACATAAATAGATGATTACAAATAGCTGAGTACACACACAGGCAGGGCGTAGCCAGGAGCTATTAATCGTCCCCTGCAACCACAAATAGGTGAGTACACACACACATAGTGGCTGGTATACATACACATGACCTATAGAGTATTGACTGACATCAGAATATCCAACCCCTTCCCATGTCCCCTGAGAACACACACACACACACACACACACACACACACACACACACACACACACACACACACACACACATACACACACACACTAGAAAGTAACGTAGTGGAGGCAGGAATCATACATAGTTTTAAGACGAGGTTTGATAAAGCTCATATAGCAAGGAGAGAGAGGACCTAGTAGCAATCAGTGAAGAGGCGGGGTCAGGAGCTATGACTCGACCCCTGCAACCACAAAGAGGTGACTATAAAGAGATGAGTACACAAACAAACACCTGTGCTGAGAGGACAACTTAGTGTGAAGTGTTGGAGTCAGTGTCAGACAGTGACAACAACTGAGTGACTCTGGCATCAGTTTGCCTACTTGCTGAGTTAGGTTCATGTGTCAACACAGTCTAACGCCATTTGCTTCTTGCTGTGTGTGTGTGTGTGTGTGTGTGTGTGTGTGTGTGTGTGTGTGTGTGTGTGTGTGTGTGTGTGTGTGTGTGTGTGTGTGTGTGTGTGTGTGTGTGTGTGTGTACTCACCTAGTTGTACTCACCTAGTTGTACTCACCTAGTTGAGGTTGCAGGGGTCGACTCCGAGCTCCTGGCCCCGCCTCTTCACTGATCGCTACTAGGTCACTCTCCCTGAACCGTGAGCATTATCATACCTCTGCTTAAAGCTATGTATGGATCCTGCCTCCACTACATCGCTTTCCAAACTATTCCGCTTCCTGACTACTCTGTGGCTGAAGAAATACTTCCTAACATCCCTGTGATTCATCTGTGTTTTCAACTTCTAACTGTGTCCCCTTGTTACTGTGTCCCATCTCTGGAACATCCTGCTTTGTCCACCTTGTCAATTACTCTCAGTATTTTGAATGTCGTTATCATCTTTCCCCTATCTCTCCTGTCCTCCAGTGTCGTCAGGTTGATTTCCCTTAACCTCTCCTCGTAGGACATACCTTTTAGCTCTGGGACTAGTCTTGTTACAAACCTTTGCACTTTCTCCAGTTTCTTTACGTGCTTAGCTAGATGTGGGCTCCAAACTGGTGCCGCATACTCCAATATGGGCCTAACGTACAAGGTGTACAGGGTCCTGAACGATTCCTTATTAAGATGTCGGAATGCTGTTCTGAGGTTTGCTAGGCGCCCATATGCTGCAGCAGCTATTTGGTTGATGTGCGCTTCAGGAGATGTGCCTGGTGTTATACTCACCCCAAGATCTTTTTCCTTGAGTGAGGTTTGTAGTCTCTGGCCCCCTAGACTGTACTCTGTCTGCGGTCTTCTTTGCCCTTCCCCAATCTTCATGACTTTGCACTTGGTGGGGTTGAACTCCAGGAGCCAATGGCTGGACCAGGTCTGCAGCCTGTCCAGATCCCTTTGTAGTTCTGCCTGGTATTCAATCGAATGAATTTTTCTCATCGACTTCACGTCATCTGCAAACAGAGACACTTCGGAGCCTATTCATTCCGTCATGTCATTCACAAATACCAGAAACAGCACTGGTCCTACGACTGACCCCTGTGGGACCCCGCTGGTCACAGGCGCCCACTCTGACACCTCACCACGTACCATGACTCGCTGCTGTCTTCCTGACAAGTATTCCCTGATTCATTGTAGTGCCTTCCCTGTTATCCCTGTTTGGTCCTCAAGTTCTTGCAAAAATCTCTTGTGTAGAACTGTGTCAAACGCCTTCTTGCAGTCCAAGAAAATGCAATCCACCCACCCCTCTCCCTCTTGTCTTACTGCTGTCACCCTTTCATAGAACTCCAGTTGGTTTGTGACACAGGATTTCCTGTCCCTGAAACCATGTTGGCTGCTGTGGATGAGATCATTCCTTTCTAGGCGTTCCACCACTTTTCTCCTGATAATCTTCTCCATGACTTTGTATACTATACATGTCAGTGACACTGGTCTATAGTTTAGTGCTTCGTGTCTGTCTCCTTTTTTAAAGATTGGGACCACATTTGCTGTCTTCCATACCTCAGGCAATCTCCCTGTTTTGATAGATGTATTGAATATTGCTGTTAGGGGTACACATAGCGCCTCTGCTCCCTCTCTCAGGACCCATGGAGAGATGTTATTCGGCCTCATTGCCTTTGAGGTATCTAGCTTACTCAGAAGCCTCTTCACTTCCTCGGTTGTGTGTCCAGCACTTGGTGGTGTACCCCACCTCTCCGTCTTTCTGGAGCCCCTTCTGTCTCCTCTGTGAACACTACTTTGAATCTCTTGTTGAGTTCCTCACATACTTCACGGTCATTTCTTGTTGTCTCTCCTCCTTCCTTCCTTAGCCTGATTACCTGGTCCTTGACTGTTGTTTTCCTCCTAATGTGGCTGTATAACAGTTTCGTGCAAACCTTTGCACTTTCTCCAGTTTCTTTACGTGCTTAGCTAGGTGTGGGCTCCAAACTGGTGCCGCATACTCCAATATGGGCCTAACGCACACGGTGTACAGGGTCTTGAATGATTCCTTATTAAGATGTCAGAATGCTGTTCTGAGGTTTGCTAGGCGCCCATATGCTGCAGCAGCTATTTGGTTGAGGTGCGCTTCAGGAGATGTGCCTGGTGTTATACTCACCCCAAGATCTTTTTCCTTGAGTGAGGTTTGTAGTCTCTGGCCCCCTAGACTGTACTCTGTCTGCAGTCTTCTTTGCCCTTCCCCAATCTTCATGACTTTGCACTTGGTGGGGTTGAACTCCAGGAGCCAATGGCTGGACCAGGTCTGCAGCCTGTCCAGATCCCTTTGTAGTTCTGCCTGGTATTCAATCGAATGAATTTTTCTCATCAACTTCACGTCATCTGCAAACAGAGACACGTCATGTCTTTCACAAATACCAGAAACAGCACTGGTCCTACGACTGACCCCTGTGGGACCCCGCTGGTCACAGGCGCCCACTCTGACACCTCACCACGTACCATGACTGTATAACAGTTTCGGGTCAGATTTGGCTTTCGCTGCTATGTTATTTTCATATTGTCGTTGGGCCTCCCTTCTTATCTGTGCATATTCATTTCTGGCTCTACGATGGCTCTCCTTATTCTCCTGGGTCCTTTGCCTTCTATATTTCTTTCATTCCTTAGCACACTTGGTTTTTGCCTCCCTGCACCTTTGGGTGAACCATGGGCTCATCCTGGCTTTTTCATTATACCTGTTACCCTTGGGTACAAACCTCTCCTTAGCCTCCTTGCACATTGTTGTTACATATTCCATCATCTCATTAACTGGCTTCCCTGCCAGTTCTCTGTCCCACTGAACCCCTTTCAGGAAGTTCCTCATTCCCATGTAGTCCACTTTCTTGCAGTTTGGCTTAATTCGCCCTGCCCTTCCTGCTTCCCCCTCCACTTGTAGCTCCACTGTGTATTCGAAGCTTAAACCACATGATCGCTGGCCCCAAGGGATCTTTGATATTTGATGTCCTCAATATCTGCACTACTCAAGGTGAATACTAGGTCCAGTCTTGCTGGTTCATCCACTCCTCTCTCTCTTGTAGTGCCCCTTACGTGTTGGTACATGAAATGTTCCAGTACCACCTCCAGCATCTTAGCCCTCCATGTATCTTGGCCCCCATGTGGCTCCAAGTTCTCCCAGTCGATTTCCTTGTGGTTAAAGTCACCCATGATCAGGAGCTTTGCCCTGCATGCATGAGCGCTTCTGGCCACTGCAGTCAGTGTGTCAACCATCACTCTATTGCTCTCATCATACTCTTGCCTTGGCCTCCTGCTGTTCTGTGGTGGGTTATACATCACTGCAATTGCAACTTTGGGACCTCCAGAGCGAAGTGTTCCGGCTATGTAATCGCTTGCTTCTCTGCTGTCTCCTCTTTCCAGCTCATCAAAATTCCATCGGTTTATGATCAGCAGTGCCACTCCTCCCCCCTCCCCTGTTCCCTCTGTCTTTCCTCAGGATCTGGTATCCCATTTGAAAGTTGGCATCTGTTATCATACCTGCAAGCTTGGTTTCTGTGAGAGCTATGATGTCTGGTGATGCCTCTTTGACTCTTTCTTGCCACTCCTCACACTTATTTGTTATTCCATCAGCATTTGTGTACCATACCTTCAGTTTCCTCTCCAACACTGTGGTTTGGGGGCATGTGAGGGTGGGAGACCTGGTAGCGTACTGTGGGATTCTATAGCTGGGTGTTGGGTGGAAGCTGTGAGTGTGGATTGTAGTTTGTGTTGGGATGGTGTGATAGGATGTGGGGTTCTGAGGATGGTTCTGCTGTGCTTGCCCTTGCTGCTCTGTCCTGCTCTGATTGACATCTGTTGGTTCTGTCCTTGTCTCCTTTCCTTTCTCCTTTCACTTTTTTGTCCTCTCCCTCAACTGCTGTCATTCTGTTTGTGTTCTGTCTCTGTCTAGGAACACCCTCTTGTACTCTGCTGAGTACTTCAACTGTGGTTTCTCTTGGAGGATCCTGTTCCACACTGTTTCTGTCCTGAGAATCAGCTTGATCAGTAGTTTTCTCCCCTTCAAGTACCCCCCTATTCTCTGAAAATTTACAGTCTCGTCCATGCCTTCATCACCTATTTCTGTGATGATGTTCTCAATCTCCTTTCTTTCTGCCTGCCATCTTTCAGTGTGTGTCCTTTCCTTTCTCTCCTGAAACCCATGGATAAACACTGATTTTGCTCTTCCCTCCTCCCACTGCCTCTCTCTCTGTGACTCTGGTTCATTTCTCCCTTGTTTTTTTCAGTAGCTGTTGGTAGCATGGTTGTGCCTCTGCATTTGACCTATCACTCTCTCCATCTGCACCCAGCTGCTCTCCCCTTACACTCTTTGGCCCTTCTGAGCAGGCTGATATGACCTTACCATAACTCATATCTCCTTCCTTCCTGTTCGGCTTCTCTGCTTCATATGCTGTGTCTTCTCTGGTCAATGCCCCTGTAACTCGCTTCAGCCTCTTTACGTCATCTTCTAGGACCCTTATCCTGGCTCCTGCAGTTTCGACTTGTGCCTCCCATTTCTTCTTCTCCTTCTCCAACTTCTTTTCCAATTTCACAGAAAGCTCTGTCTCCATTTTTTCAGAAAGCTCTCCTAATTTTCTCTCCCACTCTAGTTCCATCTTTTTCCACTGCAACTCCATTCACTCCCCCATACCAGAACCATTCTCATCTAATCCCTGGTTCCTGCAAGTCCCCACCATTTTTTCTTTTTTTTCTTTCTTCCTTCTTTTTTCCCTTTTCTTCCCTTTGTGTGTGTGTGCGTATGTGTGTGTGTGTGCGTGTGTGTGTGTGTGTGTGTGTGTGTGTGTGTGTGTGTGTGTGTGTGTGTGTGGTGTGTGTGTGTGTGTGTGTGTGTGTGTGTGTGTGTGTGTGTGTGTGTGTGTGTGTGTGTGTGTGTGTGTCAGTGTACTCACCTAGTTGTGGTTGCAGAGGTCGATTCACAGCTCCTGGCCCCGCCTCTTCACTGGTCGCTACTAGGTCATTCTTCCTGCTCAATGAGCTTTATCATACATCTTCTTAAAGCCATGTATGGATCCCAGATTATTCCACTTCCTGACAACTCTATGACTGAAGAAATAACTCTTAACATCCCTGTGATTCTTCAACTTCCAACTGTGACCCCATGTTGCTGTGTCCCATCTATGGAACATCCTATCTCTGTCCACCTTGTCAGTTCCTCTCAGTATTTTGTAAGTCGTTATCATATCCCCCTCCTGTCTTCCAGTGTTGTTAGGTCGATTTCCCTTAACCTCTCCTCTTAGGACATACCCGTTAGCTCCGGGACTAGTCTTGTTGCGAACCTTTGCACTTTCTCTAGTTTCCTTATGTGATTGGCTAGGTGCGGGTTCCAAACTGATGTGCTGCTGCATACTCCAATATGGGCCTAATGTACACAGTGTACAGGGTCCTGAACGATTCCTTATTAAGATGTCGATATGCTGGTCTTAGGTTTGCTAGGCGCCCATATGCTGCAGCAGTTATTTGGTTGATGTGTGCCTCAGGAGATGTGCCTGGTGTTATATTCACCCCAAGATCCTTTTCCTTGAGCGAGGTTTGTAGTCTCTGGGCCCCTAGACTGCACTCCATCTGTGGTCTTCTTTGCCCTTCCCCAATCTTCATGACTTTGCACTTGGTGGGATTGAACTCCAGGAGCCAGTTGCTGGACCAGGTCTGCAGCCTGTCCAGATCCCTTTGTAGTTCTGCCTGGCCCTCCTCTGATTGAATTCTTCTCATCAACATCACACCATCTACAAAACAGGGACATCTATCCTTTCAATCATGTCATTTACATATACCAAAAATAGCACTGGTCCTAGGACTGACCCCTGTGGGACCCTGCTTGTCACAGGCTTCCACTGTGATACCTCATCACGTACCATGACTCGTTGTTGCCTCCCTGTCAGGTATTCTCTGATCCATAGCAGTGCCCTTCCTGTTATACCTGCCTGATCCTCTAGCTTCTGCACTAATCTCTTGTGAGGAACTGTGTCGAAGGCCTTCTTGCAGTCTTCTTGTGTGTGTGTGTGTGTGTGTGTGTGTGTGTGTGAGTGTACTCACCTAGTTGAGGTTGCAAGGGTCGAGTCTTAGCTCCTGGCCCCGCCTCTTCACTGGTCGCTACTAGGTCACTCTCCCAGAACCGTGAGCTTTATCATACCTCTGCTTAGTGTATGTGTATGTGTGTGTATATGTGTGTGTGTGTGTTTGTTAGTAACCATTTTGTCCTAGGCACATGTCGATTAGACACAAGGCCTATTGTATATGCACGCTCGCGTTCGTATGTGTCTACTCACCTATTTGTGGTTGAGGGGGTCGATTCACAGCTCCTGGCCCCGCCTCTTTACCTGGCCGCTACCCGGTCACTCTTCCCGCTCTGTGAGCTTTATCATACCTCTTCTTAAAGTTATGTATGGATCCTGCCTCCACTACATCACTACCCAGGCTGTTCCATTTTTTGACAACTACGTGACTGAAGAAATACTTCCTAACATCCCTGTGGTTCATCTGAGTCTTCAGCTTCCAACTGTGACCACTCGTTATTGTTTCCCATCTCTGGAACATCCTGTCTCTGTCCACCTTGTCTATACCTCTCAGCATTTTATATGTCGTTATCATATCCCCCCTAACTCTCCTGTCTTCCAGTGTCGTCAGGTCGATTTCTCTTAACCTCTCCTCGTAGGACATACCCCTAAGCTCCGGGACTAGTCTTGTTGCAAACCTTTGTATGTTCTCTAGTTTCCTTACATGCTTGGCTAGGTGAGGGTTCCATACTGGCGCTGCATATTCCAATACGGGCCTAACGTACACAGTGACAGGGTCCTGAATGGCTCCTTATGTAGATGTCGGAAAGCTGATCTTAGGTTTGCCAGGCGCCCATATACTGCCGCAGTTATTTGGTTGATGTGCGCCTCAGGAGATGTGCCTGGTGTTATATTCACACCAAGATTCTTTTCCTTGAATGAGGTTTGTAGGCTCTGGCTCCCTAGACTGTACTCCGTCCACTAACATCTTTGCCCTTCCCCAATCTTCATGACACTGCACTTAGTGGGGTTGAACTCCAGAAGCCAATGGCTGGACCAGGTCTGCAGCCTGTCCAGATCCCTTTGTAGTTCTGCCTGGTCTTCGAATGATTGAATTCTTCTCATCAACTTCACATCATCTGCAAACAGGGACACTTCAGAGTCTATTCCTTCCGTCATGTCGTTCACAAATACAAGAAACAGCACCTGTCCTAGGACTGTTCCCTGTGGCACCCCGCTCATTACCGGCGCCCATTCTGGTACCTCGCCACGTAGCATGACTCGCTGTTGTCTTCCTGACAGGTATGCCCTGATCCACTGTAGTGCCTTTTCTGTTATTCCTGCTTGGTCCTCCAGCTTCCGCACTAATCTCTCGTGTGGAACTGTGTCAGGCGCCTTCTTACAGTCCAAGAAAATGCAATCTACCCACCCCTCTCTCTCTTGTCTTACTGCCGTTACCCTGTCATAATTCTAGTAGTCGTCCTGTTTCCATAGATGTGTTGAAGATAGTTGTCAGTGGTACACAAAGCGTCTCTGCTCCCTCTCTCAGGGTCCATGGAGTGATGTTATCCGGCTCCATCGTCTTTGAGGTGTCTAGCTTGCTTAGGGACAATATTGGAGTCCAGGACCAAAAGGTCATTGACCTGGGATAATCTAACAGGCTCTGAAACCAGACCTGCTCACCCAATAACTACAAACAGTCTGTAAAGTAAAAGGACACAAGTGCAACTAATGCGGCATTTTATTTTGGCAACGTTTCGCTCTCCAGGAGCTTTGTCAAGCCGGCTTGACAAAGCTCCTGGAGACCGAAACGTTGTCACATTAAAATGTCACATTAGTTGCACTTGTGTCCTTTTACTTTACATATTGTCGGTAATTCTACCAACATTATTACAACTACAAACAGTCACACTGGGATGGCCCGATAGTGGAGAAAACAGCTTTCAACAATGCTTCAGAGTGTGTCAGGGAATGATAGAGCCCGCCTCCTGGCAGTGAGAGCTCCCCATGCAGGGGACTTTCTGTTGGCTGTTCCCAACTCCAGCCTTGGCACATGCTTCGACCCACAGACCATCCGCACTGGTGTTGCCCTTCGACTTGCCGCCCCTGTTCTCGCAGAACACAGGTATATATGTGGCAGTGAAGCAACAGACCAATTCGGGTACTATGGTTTTGTGTGCCATAAATCCAAGGGAAAGATTGCAAGACATGAGGAGGTTAATAACAGTATCAAGAGAAGCCTTACAACAGCCGGATGCCCAGCAGTAAGGGAGCCACCTTAACTATGCAGATCTGATGGCAGCCAGAAGCATCCAGATGGTATCACACTTCAAGCCTGGACAGACGGCAAGCAGGTGGTGTGGGACTACATATGTGCATCTACCTTGGCTGATACCTATCTCCAATACACCAGGGAGGAAGGAGGGGCAGCTGCCAGCTGCAGGGAGTCCCAAAAGTCTAGAAAATATGGAGAACTTGCCTATCATTATAGGTTTGTTCCCAAGGCTCAGAGACCCTTGGCTCATGGGGAAAGAGTTCATCTAAGTTCCTTAAGGAGCTAGGCAAAAGACTCATCAGGGTAACTAGGGATCCCAGGGCAGTTAGTTTTCTGTTCCAGCGACTCAGCGCTGCTGTTCAGAGAGGGGTAATGCCTGCTGTATTTTGGACACGCGCCCCAGCTCTGAGGAGCTGGATGAGATTTTCGCCTTATAATCAGTAACAAACACGTAACAATATGTACTAGACATGTATCTCTCACATCTCATGTACTGTATATGTCATCTTTATGTCAACAATGTATCTCTTAAACCTTTTGTACCATATTATGTAATAAAATATACCTATTGGTAAAAAAATGAAAAGATGGGGTGGTAGAGGAAGTGGAATATTCAAACGGCTTCAGGAAGAAATCCAAATATCCATCCTTGAAGCTTTTTTAATATATATATATATATATATATATATATATATATATATATATATATATATATATATATATATATATATATATATATATATATATATATATATATATATATATATATAGTAGCTTATTTTAATTTTTATAAATTATTGATTTTGTATTTTCATTAACATAGCGCCCTTATAATGTGGTAAAAATTCATTTAATGAAACCCAAACTCCACTATTTAATTTCCATAAAAATGTCGAACATGGGTGAAAAGTAGCATTGTTAGAAGTGTCTTTCTAGCGCTAACTCTCATAATGGAGGGGAAGAGTAGAGTGCAATGTGGAGGGACTTTGTGGGAGTAATTATTGGTGGAATGACGAAGATAATCAATATGGGGTGGAACTGCATTTAGATAATGAAGGGGAAAGTGAGGGTGAAATATATCCAGGATCTAATTAGTTTATTATTTTGTGGGATGCAGTGTGTAATGCCAGGTCAGGGACTGGGCCGCGGGGGTGTTGACACCTGGAAGAAACTCTGGGTATGTAAGCAGGGTAGTCACGCTGGGTGGTGAAGCGGGAGAGGGTTCGACTGGGGGTACAGTAAAAGTGGCCAGATTTTGGGTCGGGACGTGGGATAAAGAGGATTTTAACTCACCGGAGGCTTGGAAAGACTTAATTTTGTTGAGGACTCAAGAGAGTGGTATCAAGGTGACTGGTGCTACCACTTTATATAGTATCAAGGTGACTGGTGCTACCACATTATATAGTATCAAGGTGACTGGTGCTACCACTTTATATAGTATCAAGGTGACTGGTGCTACCACATTATATAGTATCAAGGTGACTGGTGCTACCACTTTATATAGTATCAAGGTGACTGGTGCTACCACTTTATATAGTATCAAGGTGACTGGTGCTACCACATTATATAGTATCAAGGTGACTGGTGCTACCACTTTATATAGTATCAAGGTGACTGGTGCTACCACATTATATAGTATCAAGGTGACTGGTGCTACCACTTTATATAGTATCAAGGTGACTGGTGCTACCACATTATATAGTATCAAGGTGACTGGTGCTACCACTTTATATAGTATCAAGGTGACTGGTGCTATCACTTTATATAGTATCAAGGTGACTGGTGCTACCACTTTATATAGTATCAAGGTGACTGGTGCTACCACATTATATAGTATCAAGATGACTGGTGCTACCACATTATATAGTATCAAGGTGACTGGTGCTACCACTTTATATAGTATCAAGGTGACTGGTGCTACCACTTTATATAGTATCAAGGTGACTGGTGCTACCACTTTATATATTATCAAGGTGACTGGTGCTACCACATTATATAGTATCAAGGCGACTGGTGCTACCACATTATATAGTATCAAGGTGACTGGTGCTACCACATTATGTAGTATCAAGGTGACTGGTGCTACCACTTTATATAGTATCAAGGTGACTCGTGCTACCACATTATGTAGTATCAAGGTGACTGGTGCTATCACTTTATATAGTATCAAGGTGACTGGTGCTATCACTTTATATAGTATCAAGGTGACTGGTGCTACCACTTTATATAGTATCAAGGTGACTGGTGCTACCACTTTATATAGTATCAAGGTGACTGGTGCTACCACATTATATAGTATCAAGGTGACTGGTGCTACCACTTTATATAGTATCAAGGTGACTGGTGCTACCACATTATATAGTATCAAGGTGACTGGTGCTACCACTTTATATAGTATCAAGGTGACTGGTGCTATCACTTTATATAGTATCAAGGTGACTGGTGCTACCACTTTATATAGTATCAAGGTGACTGGTGCTACCACTTTATATAGTATCAAGGTGACTGGTGCTATCACTTTATATAGTATCAAGGTGACTGGTGCTACCACTTTATATAGTATCAAGGTGACTGGTGCTACCACATTATATAGTATCAAGGTGACTGGTGCTACCACATTATATAGTATCAAGGTGACTGGTGCTATCACTTTATATAGTATCAAGGTGACTGGTGCTACCACTTTATATAGTATCAAGGTGACTGGTGCTACCACATTATATAGTATCAAGGTGACTGGTGCTACCACTTTATATAGTATCAAGGTGACTGGTGCTATCACTTTATATAGTATCAAGGTGACTGGTGCTACCACTTTATATAGTATCAAGGTGACTGGTGCTACCACATTATATAGTATCAAGGTGACTGGTGCTACCACTTTATATAGTATCAAGGTGACTGGTGCTATCACTTTATATAGTATCAAGGTGACTGGTGCTACCACTTTATATAGTATCAAGGTGACTGGTGCTACCACTTTATATAGTATCAAGATGACTGGTGCTACCACTTTATATAGTATCAAGGTGACTGGTGCTATCACTTTATATAGTATCAAGGTGACTGGTGCTACCACTTTATATAGTATCAAGGTGACTGGTGCTACCACTTTATATAGTATCAAGGTGACTGGTGCTACCACTTTATATAGTATCAAGGTGACTGGTGCTACCACATTATATAGTATCAAGGCGACTGGTGCTACCACTTTATATAGTATCAAGGTGACTGGTGCTACCACTTTATATAGTATCAAGGTGACTGGTGCTACCACTTTATATAGTATCAAGGTGACTGGTGCTACCACATTATATAGTATCAAGGCGACTGGTGCTACCACATTATATAGTATCAAGGTGACTGGTGCTACCACTTAATACAGTCTGTTGCTCTTCTTCCAGGGGATAGTGGATTTACTTCAGGTATCCCCTCTACCCTCTCACTACCTACACTCCTTTCCCCTTCTTTCCTATCTCTCTTCCCTTCCTGCCTCTGTTACTTTATTGCAGTTTTTGGTATATGCTTTATCGAACCTCTATGTTCCTCCTTTATTTGATTTCCTTCTATATATCGAGTTTCTACACCTGTCCCAACAAATCAAAATTTTAATGGCTGGTTCCTGCCTTTTTCAAATGCTCCAGTAGTCACAAAAGCTTGTTCCCTTCTTCACTTTCTTTGTCTTCATTTTTACCAGCTTATGTCTCACCCATTTCCCTTTTCTTTTTGCCGTCACTCGTTCTGCCTTCACCTCCAGCCGGCGGTTCTCTCATAGTTCCTTGTATCATGTTTACTCCGTGAGTTTTCTGGAGGTGGTGTGCATGCGCTTCCTGTGTGTCTATGCTCCCTTCCTCCCACTTCCTTACACATATCCTCCCTCTTATTTTTCGTCACCTGTTATCTTATTATTTTTGCTTTTCCTGCCTGGTAAATCTCAGCCCCACAGCCTCCTCAATACTTTCTCCTCATCTCCAGTAAGAGGATCTTCCTCCTCTTCCTCTGAGAGGATCTTCCTCCTCTTCCTCTGAGAGAATCTTCCTCCTCTTCCTCTGAGAGAATCTTCTTCCTCTTCCTCTGAGAGGATCTTCTTCCTCTTCCTCTGAGAGGATCTTCCTCCTCTTCCTCTGAGAGGATCTTCCGCCTTTTCCTCAGAGAATCTTCCTCCTCTTCCTCTTAGATGAACTTCTTCCTCTTCCTCTGAGAGGATCTTCTTCCTCTTCCTCTGAGAGGATCTTCTTCCTCTACCTTTGAGAGGATCTTCCTTCTCTTCCTCTGAGAGGATCTTCCTCCTCTTCCTCTGAGAGGATCTTAATCCTCTTCCTCTGAGAGGATCTTCCTCCTATTCCTCTGAGAGGATCTTCCTCCTCTTCCTCTGAGAGGATCCTCCTCCTCTTCCTTTGATATGATCTTCCTCCTCTTCCTCTGAGAGGATCTTCCTCTTCTTCTGAGATGATCTTCCTCCTCTTCCTCTGAGAGGATCTTCCTTCTCTTCCTCTGAGATGGTCTTCCTTCTCTTCCTCTGAGAGGATCTTCCTCCTCTTCCTCCGAAAGGATCTTCCTCCTCTTTCTCTGAGATGATCTTCCTCCTCTTCCTCCGAAAGGATCTTCCTCCTCTTCCTCCGAGAGGATCTTCCTCCTCTTCCTCTGAGATGATCTTCCTCCTCTTCCTCCGAAAGGATCTTCCTCCTCTTCCTCCGAGAGGATCTTCCTCCTCTTCCTCTGAGAGGATCTTCCTCCTCTTCCTCTGAGGGATTTTCCTCCTCTTCCTCTGAGAGGATCTTCCTCCTCTTCCTCTGAGAGGATCTTCCTCCTATTCCTCTGAGAGGATCTTCCTCCTCTTCCTCTGAGGGATTTTCCTCCTCTTCCTCTGAGAGGATCTTCCTCCTCTTCCTCTGAGAGGATCTTCCTCCTCTTCCTCTGAGAGGATCTTCCTCCTATTCCTCTGAGAGGATCTTCCTTCTCTTCCTCTGAGAGGATCTTCCTCCTCTTCTTCTGAGGGATTTTCCTCCTCTTCCTCTGAGAGGATCTTCCTCCTCTTCCTCTGAGGGATTTTCCTCCTCTTCCTCTGAGAGGATCTTCCTCCTCTTCCTCTGAGAGGATCTTCCTCCTCTTCCTCTGAGAGGATCTTCCTCCTCTTCCTCTGAGAGGATCTTCCTCCTATTCCTCTGAGAGGATCTTCCTCCTCTTCCTCTGAGAGGATCTTCCTCCTCTTCCTCTGAGAGGATCTTCCTCCTATTCCTCTGAGAGGATCTTCCTCCTATTCCTCTGAGATAATATTCCTCCTCTTCCTCTGACAGGATCTTCCTCCTCTTCCTCTGAGAGGATCTTCCTCCTCTTCCTCTGAGATGATCTTCCTTCTCTTCCTCTGAGAGGATCTTCTTTCTCTTCCTCTGAGAGGATCTTCCTCCTCTTCCTCTGAGAGGATCTTCCTCCTCTTCCTCTGAGATGATCTTCCTTCTCTTCCTCTGAGAGGATCTTGCTCCTCTTCCTCTGAGAGGATCTTCCTCCTCTTCCTCTGAGAGGATCTTCTTCCTCTTCCTCTGAGAGGATCTTCTTTCTCTTCGGGTATTCATTTCTGGTTATTCTGAATGTTTTCTGACTTTTCTGTCTCTTCCTCAATACCTTTTCTTTCATTTCTGCTAATATTTGTGTCCCAATAACACGACCCTGTCTCTTGTGCCATCGTGTTTACCTTGTGTGACTTTTGTTACTGACTTCACGTAATAATGTGCAGTTTGTGTCTCATATCTGTGTTCTATGATGATATTAACCAGGTCTCTCTCTCTCTCTCTCTCTCTCTCTCTCTCTCTCTCTCTCTTTCTCTCTCTCATGTTATACCTACTCACTTTGAGAGCAACATAAATAGACTAATCAATACGTTATACAGGTCTGCACCACAATCTATACTCTATGAGTTATGTCCGTCTCTGCTGGACTCTTAGTTCTGCCCCTTCTTCCACATTTAGTTATACCGCGGCACCTGCTGTTAGGTTTACTTCAACTGTTTATGGCACTAGTACTATTACTGCTACTACTACTGCAACTGTTATTTCTACTACAATTATTTTTAATAGTATACCATTGCTTCTTCTAATAAATCGCGAGAAACTTCCACTACTAGTGTTACTAGTAGTCTACAACGACTCTGTTGTATCCAGCGTCATGGTCTTGGACCAACACAGTGTAGGCAGTAATGTTATTCTGTACTTATTGACGTCACAGTGTCAAGGTATTACCAAAAATTATGGTTTACCCAGTGGTCTAAAAGTTATTGTCGTCCTCCAGAAAATTTTAGCGACAAACCAACTTAGTCCCTCAATGATCAAGTGGATAATCATTCGGAAAATATTGGATCGCTCAGAACACACTTCACGTGTGATCATTAATGTTTAACAGGGTGAACCGGTTAGCCAGCGGAAGGTCTCCGTCATACAGTCAAAATCTTCAGTTAACGGCCCATCATATGACTAAGGCCTGTGTCAGTACTCGCTGTTTCGTTAAGAATAATTCAATATCGCCACTGATATCGAATTTTACTATTCAGAGTGCAGCGCTGTACGACACTTGTGGATTTGCCGCTTAGTTTTGATTGCAATAATAATAATAATAATAATAATAATAATAATAATAATAATAATAATAATAATAATAATAATAATAAAAATAATAATAATAATAATAATAATAATAATAATAATAATGATGATGATAATAATAATAATAATAATAATAATAATAATAATAATAATAATAATAATAATAATAATAATAATAAAATCCACTTCAGGCCGTGTTTACCGTTTTCAAGAGTCACAGAATCCTTCTGTAGCACAGTGTCAGAAGTATCAGAGAAAGCAGGAGCCACACTGCCTGACCTCCTTATAAAAGGTCCCTAGACATATTTCTGATGCCGGTTAATATTATTCCTGCCTATTTCGTGCCGGTGGTGGCCGGAGGGGTGGATGATAGGAGAGATAACCTTATTTTCAGACTAACCTTGCATCATTTATCTGCAAATAGTAGATAGTCCTCCATTAATATTATAGACAGATAGATCTTAACAAGAATTATAGTAGCCAATCCTTCTTTGCAGATAGTCTCAGTTCAACTGTGAAGTTTTATGCTGTCTGCATTTCTTCTCGACACACACACACACACACACACACACACACACACACACACACACACACACACACACACACACACACACACACACACACACACACACACACACTCACACACACACACACACACACAAACACACAAAGAAACTCCCTTCAGCACGACATTAGCAAAAACCATAAACCAGCTCAGAGAGTCTGTTGCAATTAACTACACAGCTTTGTGCAGCAAATTTGACGTGCACTCTGACCAGCATAGAGTAATGCTCCAACCATATCCCCTGGGGCACCCCGAGTATGTCCAGCGTGCTCCCAAGATAGTCCTGGTAGAAGGCTACATTTGAGGCAAGAAAGCGTAATTTTGCTGTGAATAATTTTGATAGGTTTACGTTTTAAAAGATCTGAAGAAAGTCCTCATGTATTTAAAACCCTTATAAAAACAACAAAACAATTGTAATTACAGAATTACTGACAAAGTATAATGCAGATAACGCTTACAAACTCAGTAAAACCATCGCCAAAAAAGACTTACAGATTTGTGTAAAAAGAACGACTTTCTAGGCTATACAGAACTATTGGACCACGCAAGAGATGAAATTCATTTGGACGACGTGGGTAGTACAAGACTGAGGCGACTTTCACGTGTACCTGGAGGTTACCTGGAGGTTATTCCGGGGATCAACGCCCCCGCGGCCCGGTCCATGACCAGGCCTCCCGATGGATCAGGGCCTGATCAACTAGGCTGTTACTGCTGGCCGCACGCAGTCCAACGTACGAGCCACAGCCCGGCTGATCCGGCACTGACTTTAGGTATCTGTCCAGCTCTCTCTTGAAGGCAGCCAGGGGTTTATTGGCAATTCCCCTAATGCTTGATGGGAGGCTGTTGAACAGTCTTGGGCCCCGGACACTTATGGTGTTTTCTCTTAGTGTACCAATGGTACTCGACTGGAAATCCCAGGGAAGAAGAGTGGAAAACATTACATTCGATGTAGTACATTGTCCATCCTAACGTAGCAAAGAGAACAACACCATTTTTCCAGGACGAAGTTAAAGCAAGAAGCAGGAACAAAAATGCAGCATTAATTGTCGACTTCAGTGCTACAGACTTAAATATTGTTTCAGGGGAGAAAAGTAACCACATGACTTGTCACCAAGACTGAAGACCAGTTTCTAACATATGGTAACACCACACACAGTACAAGGTGACACTACACACAGTATAAGGTGACACTACACACAGTACAAGGTGACACTACACACAGTACAAGGTGACACTACACACAGTATAAGGTGACACTACACACAGTACAAGGTGACACTACACACAGTATAAGGTGACACTACACACAGTATAAGGTGACACTACACACAGTACAAGGTGACACTACACACAGTATAAGGTGACACTACACACAGTATAAGGTGACACTACACACAGTATAAGGTGACACTACACACAATACAAGGTGACACTACACACAGTACAAGGTGACACTACACACAGTATAAGGTGACACTACACACAGTACAAGGTGACACTACACACAGTATAAGGTGACACTACACACAGTACAAGGTGACACTACACACAGTATAAGGTGACACTACACACAGTACAAGGTGGCACTACACACAGTATAAGGTGACACTACACACAGTACAAGGTGACACTACACACAGTATAAGGTGACACTACACACAGTACAAGGTGACACTACACACAGTACAAGGTGGCACTACACACAGTACAAGGTGGCACTACACACAGTACAAGGTGACACTACACACAATATAAGGTGGCACTACACACAATACAAGGTGACACTACACACAATACAAGGTGACACCGCACACAATACAAGGTGACACTACACACAGTACAAGGTGGCACTACACACAATACAAGGTGACACTACACACAATACAAGGTGACACCACACACAGTACAAGGTGACACTACACACAGTATAAGGTGACACTACACACAGTACAAGGTGACACTACACACAGTACAAGGTGGCACTACACACAGTATAAGGTGACACTACACACAGTACAAGGTGGCACTACACACAGTATAAGGTGACACTACACACAGTACAAGGTGACACTACACACAGTACAAGGTGGCACTACACACAATACAAGGTGACACTACACACAATACAAGGTGACACTACACACAGTATAAGGTGACACTACACACAGTACAAGGTGACACTACACACAGTACAAGGTGGCACTACACACAATACAAGGTGACACTACACACAATACAAGGTGGCACTACACACAGTACAAAATGGCACTACACACAATACAAGGAGACACTACACACAGTACAAGGTGGCACTACACACAATACAAGGTGACACTACACACAATACAAGGTGACACTACACACAGTACAAGGTGACACTACACACAGTACAAGGTGACACTACACACAATACAAGGTGACACTACACACAATACAAGGTGACACTACACACAGTACAAGGTGGCACTACACACAGTACAAGGTGGCACTACACACAATATAAGGTGGCACTACACACAATACAAGGTGACACTACACACAATACAAGGTGACACCGCACACAATACAAGGTGACACTACAAACAGTACAAGGTGGCACTACACACAATACAAGGTGGCACTACACACAATACAAGGTGACACTACACACAATACAAGGTGACACTACACACAATACAAGGTGACACTACACACAATACAAGGTGACACTACACACAATACAAGGTGACACTACACACAATACAAGGTGGCACTACACACAATACAAGGTAACACTACACACAACACAAGGTAACACTACACACAACACAAGTTAACACTACAGACAACACAAGGTAACACTACTCACAACACAAGGTAACACTACACACAACAGAAGGTAACACTACACACAACATAAGGTGACACTACACACAACACAAGGTAACACTACACACAACACAAGGTGACAGTACACACAACACAAGGTAACACTACACATAACACTAGGTAACACTACACACAACTCAAGGTGACAGTACACACAACACAAGGTAACACTACACACAACACAAGGTGACAGTACACACAACACAAAGTAACACTACACACAACACAAGGTGACAGTACACACAACACAAGGTGACAGTACACACAACATAAGGTAACACTACACACAACACATGATAACACTACACAGAGCACAAGGTAACACTAAACACAACACAAGGTAATACTATACACAACACAAGGTAATACTATACACAACACAAGGTGACAGTACACACAACACAAGGTAACACTACACACAACACAAGGTGACAGTACACACAACATAAGGTAACACTACACACAGTACAAGGTGACAGTACACACAACACAACGTAACACTACATACAACACAAGGTAACACTTCACACAACACAAGGTGACAGTACACACAACACAAGGTAACACTACACACAACACAAGGTAACACTACACACAACACAAGGTAACACTACACACAACACAAGGTAACACTACAGACAACACAAGGTAACACTACTCACAACACAAGGTAACACTACACACAACACAAGATAACACTACACACAACACAAGGTGACACTACACACAACACAAGGTGACACTACAAACAACACAAGGTAACACTACACACAACACAAGGTGACAGTACAGACAACACAAGGTAACACTACACACAACACAAGGTGACAGTACAGACAACACAAGGTGACAGTACAAACAACACAAGGTGACAATACACACAACACAAGGTAACACTACACACAACACAAGGTAACACCACACACAACACAAGGTAACACTACACACAACACAAGGTAACACCACACACAATACAAAGTGACATTACACACAATACAAGGTGACATTACACACAATACAAGGTGACACTACACACAATACAAGGTGACACTACACACAATACAAGGTGACCTACACATAATACAAGGTGACACTACACACAATACAAGGTGACCTACACATAATACAAGGTGACACTACACACAATACAAGGTGACACTACACACAATACAAGGTGACACTACACACAATACAAGGTGACACTACACACAATACAAGGTGACCTACACACAATACAAGGTGACACTACACACAATACAAGGTGACCTACACACAATACAAGGTAACACTACACACAATACAAGGTGACCTACACACAATACAAGGTGACCTACACATAATACAAGGTGACACTACACACAAGACGAGACGCTACACACAATACAAGGTGACACTACACACAATACAAGGTAACACCACACACAATACAAGGTGACACTACACACAATACAAGGAGACACCACACACAATACAAGGTGACCTACACACAATACAAGGTGACACTACACACAATACAAGGTGACACTACACACAATACAAGGTGACACTACACACAATACAAGGTGACACTACACACAACACAAGGTAACACTACACACAATACAAGGTGACCTACACACAATACAAGATGACACTACACACAATACAAGGTGACACTACACACAATACAAGGTGACACTACACACAATACAAGGAGACACCACACACAATACAAGGTGACCTACACACAATACAAGGTGACACTACACACAATACAAGGAGACACCACACACAATACAAGGTGACCTACACACAATACAAGGTGACACTACACACAATACAAGGTGACACTACACACAATACAAGGAGACACCACACACAATACAAGGTGACCTACACACAATACAAGGTGACACTACACACAATACAAGGTGACACTACACACAATACAAGGTGACCTACACACAATACAACACCTACACACAATACAAGGTGACACTACACACAATACAAGGTGACACTACACACAATACACTACACACAATACAAGGTGGCACTACACACAATACAAGGTGACACTACACACAATACAAGGTGACACTACACACAATACAAGGTGACACTACACACAATACAAGGTGACACTACACACAATACAAGGTGACACTACACACAATACAAGGTGACACTACACACAATACAAGGTGACACTACACACAATACAAGGTGACACTACACACAATACAAGGTGACACTACACACAATACAAGGTGACACTACACACAATACAAGGTGACACTACACACAATACAAGGTGACACTACACACAATACAAGGTGACACTACACACAATACAAGGTGACACTACACACAATACAAGGTAACACCACACACAATACAAGGTGACACTACACACAATACAAGGTGACACTACACACAATACAAGGTGACACTACACACAATACAAGGTGACACTACACACAATACAAGGTGACACCACACACAATACAAGGTGACACTACACACAATACAAGGTGACACTACACACAATACAAGGTGACACCACACACAATACAAGGTGACACTACACACAATACAAGGTGACACTACACACAATACAAGGTGACACTACACACAATACAAGGTGACACTACACACAACACAAGGTAACACTACACACAACACAAGGTAACACTACACACAACACAAGGTAACACTACACACAACACAAGGTAACACTACTCACAACACAAGGTGACACTACACACAACACAAGGTAACACTACTCACAACACACGGTGACACTACACACAACACAAGGTAACACTACACACAACACAAGGTAACACTACTCACAACACAAGGTGACACTACACACAACACAAGGTAACACTACACACAACACAAGGTAACACTACACACAACACTAAATAACACTACACACAACAGAAGGTGACAGTACAGACAACACAAGGTAACACTACACGCAACACAAGGTAACACTACAGACAACACAAGGTAACACTACACACAACACTAGGTAACACTACACACAACAGAAGGTGACAGTACAGACAACACAAGGTAACACTACACACAACACAAGGTAACACTACACACAACACAAGGTAACACTACACACAACACAAGGTAACACTACACACAACACAAGGTAACACTACTCACAACACACGGTGACACTACACACAACACAAGGTAACACTACACACAACACAAGGTAACACTACTCACAACACAAGGTGACACTACACACAACACAAGGTGACAGTACACACAACACAAGGTGACACTACACACAACACAAGGTGACAGTACACACAACACTAGGTAACACTACACACAACACAAGGTGACAGTACACACAACACAAGGTGACAGTACACACAACACAAGGTGACAGTACTCACAACACAAGGTAACACTACACACAACACAAGGTGACAGTACACACAACACAAGGTGACAGTACACACAACACAAGGTGACAGTACACACAACACAAGGCAACACTACACACAACACCAGGTGACAGTACTCACAACACAAGGCAACACTACACAGAGCACAAGGTAACACTACACACAACACAAGGTAACACTACACACAACACATGATAACACTACACACAACACATGATAACACTACACACAACACAAGGTGACACTACACACAACACAAGGTAACACTACACACAACGCAAGGTGACACTACAAACAACACAAGGTAACACTACACACAACACATGATAACACTACACACAACACATGATAACACTACACACAACACAAGGCAACACTACACACAACACAAGGTGACACTACAAACAACACAAGGTAACACTACACACAACACAAGGTGACACTACAAACAACACAAGGTAACACTACACACAACACAAGGTAACACTACACACAACACAAGGTAACACTACACACAACACAAGGCAACACTACACACAACGCAAGGTGACACTACACACAACACAAGGTAACACTACACACAACACAAGGTAACACTACACACAACACAAGGTAACACAACACAAGGCAAGGTAACACTACACACAACACAAGGTAACACTACACACAACACAAGGTAACACTACACACAACACAAGGTAACACTACACACAACACAAGGTAACACTACACACAACACAAGGTAACACTACACACAACACAAGGTACCACTACACACAACACAAGGTGACAGTACACACAACACAAGGTAACACTACACACAACACAAGGTGACAGTACACACAACACAAAGTAACACTACACACAACACAAGGTGACAGTACACACAACACAAGGTGAGAGTACACACAACACAAGGCAACACTACACACAACACAAGGTGAGAGTACACACAACACAAGGTAACACTACACACAACACATGATAACACTACACAGAGCACAAGGTAACACTAAACACAACACAAGGTAATACTATACACAACACTAGGTGACAGTACACACAACACAAGGTAACACTACACACAACACATGGTAACACTATGCACAACACTAGGTAACACTACACAAGGTAACACTACACACAACACAAGGTAACACTACACACAACACGAGGTAACACTACACAAAGTAACACTACACACAACACAAGGTAACACTACGCACAACACGAGGTAACACTACACAAAGTAACACTACACACAACACGAGGTAACACTACACACAACACGAGCTAACACTACACAAGGTAACACTACACACAACACAAGGTAACACTACGCACAACACGAGGTAACACTACACAAAGTAACACTACACACAACACAAGGTAACACTACACACTACACAAGGTAACACTACACACAACACGAGGTAACACTACACACAACACGAGGTAACACTACACAAGGTAACACTACACACAACACAAGGTAACATTACACATAAGGTAACACTACACACAACACAAGGTAACACTACACACAACACAAGGTAACACTACACACAACACAAGGTACCACTACACACAACACGAGGTAACACTACACAAGGTAACACTACACACAACACAAGGTACCACTACACACAACACGAGGTAACACTACACAAGGTAACACTACACACAACACAAGGTAACACTACACACAACACAAGGTAACACTACACACAACACAAGGTACCACTACACACAACACGAGGTAACACTACACAAGGTAACACTACACACAACACAAGGTAACACTACACACAACACAAGGTACCACTACACACAACACGAGGTAACACTACACAAGGTAACACTACACACAACACAAGGTACCACTACACACAACACGAGGTAACACTACACAAGCTGACAGTACACACAACACAAGGTAACACTACACACAACACAAGGTAACACTACACACAACACAAGGTACCACTACACACAACACTAGGTAACACTACACAAGGTAACACTACACACAACACAAGGTAACACTACACACAACACTAGGTAACACTACACAAGGTGACAGTACACACAACACAATGTAACACTACACACAAGGTAACACAATACACTGGGTGTGACTCAGTCACAGGATGACATTAATCAGTCATGTGAGGCAGGAGAGAAACTGAACGATAAAGAAAGCGGCAGTAACATTTTTGATTGAAAATGAAATCAAACAGTGAGGCGTAAATTATTATTATATTGTTATAATGGTTCAAAATATAGTTATAATGGTTCAAAATATTGTTATAATGGTTCAAAATATTGTTATAATGGTTCAAAATATTGTTATAATGGTTCAAAATATAGTTATAATGGTTCAAAATATTGTTATAATGGTTCAAAATATTGTTATAATGGTTCAAAATATTGTTATAATGGTTCAAAATATTGTTATAATGGTTCAAAATATTGTTATAATGGTTCAAAATATTGTTATAATGGTTCAAAATATTGTTATAATGGTTCAAAATATTGTTATAATGGTTCAAAATATTATTATAATGGTTCAAAATATTATTATAATGGTTCAAAATATTATTATAATGGTTCAAAATATTGTTATAATGGTTCAAAATATTATTATAATGGTTCAAAATATTGTTATAATGGTTCAAAATATAGTTATAATGGTTCAAAATATTGTTATAATGGTTCAAAATATTGTTATAATGGTTCAAAATATAGTTATAATGGTTCAAAATATTATTATAATGGTTCAAAATATTGTTATAATGGTTCAAAATATTATTATAATGGTTCAAAATATTATTATAATGGTTCAAAATATTATTATAATGGTTCAAAATATTGTTATAATGGTTCAAAATATTATTATAATGGTTCAAAATATTGTTATAATGGTTCAAAATATTGTTATAATGGTTCAAAATATAGTTATAATGGTTCAAAATATTGTTATAATGGTTCAAAATATTGTTATAATGGTTCAAAATATAGTTATAATGGTTCAAAATATTATTATAATGGTTCAAAATATTGTTATAATGGTTCAAAATATTATTATAATGGTTCAAAATATTATTATAATGGTTCAAAATATTATTATAATGGTTCAAAATATTATTATAATGGTTCAAAATATTATTATAATGGTTCAAAATATTATTATAATGGTTCAAAATATTATTATAATGGTTCAAAACAGATAAAGAGCTGATAATAGGCGAGATAATATGAGATACACAGGTGTACGTCAGGATTTACTCTCTTACAGGAGTCACTCCAAGATTTTATAAAAAGCTGTTTGTCTGACGACACTTTTGTTTTCCCCCTGACTTAAAAACACGAAAATATATGCCTAGGAACTGATGACATACCTAGGGGCATTATTTTCATAAATCCGCATCTCAGACTTAAGAAATCAGCTCGATTTGGTTGTGTTAAGCTGCGAGAGCTGGTCTAATGTCTGTAGACCTTAGGTCAGTAGAAAGCGTCCACAAAAGAGGTGTGGTAAACTCCAGATGGGAGAATGCAATTTGGTTTCGGGGAGTGAACGAGTGACAAGAAGACCGGGTGATGATATAGCCGGGTGTTGCCCTATCCGGTCACTTGACGTAGAAACATTCGTGGCTAATTTTGAATGTGTGTTTCCCATGTCGTGCATTGACAGTCTCCAGGAAAAATAAATATTCTTCCTTTCGTGAAAAAGAATAGAGCGGGTCACTGTGTGGGATTTGGGGTTAAATGTATATATAAGAAATTATTATAACTAAGTAACCACTAATTGGATTAATAACTCATCTTTGTTGATGACAGCTGTAGACCCCCGAAGCCTCCCCCAGGGGTTTCACCTGTGTCAACTGTCTACAGACCCACCAGGGTGGTGTGGAAGATGATCACAAATACGGTTAATGCATGTCCTGTTGACATCTAATTCCAGCATGTCAGGTAGATCAGCTGTAAGTCGTGGGCGGCCCTTACCTGTGTTTCTGGGCTTAGCCCGCCCATCACGGCATTGAGTTGGTTAGTCTTATCAGCCCCATTTATATACCCTTCTGCTGCAGCGGAATGGGGAAACAAAGGGGTTGATGAAGATTTACGTGGGTGTTTGTAGCGTACACACGAATATAACACCGAAAGCGTTGACCTGGCTGAAGAGATGACGTTGGATGCCTCCACTTTTGTCGTCTGCTTGACACACATCGCTGGCGACTAGAACGAGCAACACGGAGAATATTTCTGCAGCGGTATATTCACTCGTCAATATGTCTGTAGTTATTCACGGCAGGATGAATGTCTATTTGTCCTGGAGATCTTCAATGATCGACGACACGGGAAACACGCACACGAAATTAGCCACGAATGTTACTACGTCGGGTGGCCGTATAGGGCAGCACCCGGCCACCACATCACCCGGTACCTCTTCACCCAGTCATTTCGTCACACGTTCACTCCTCGAACCCAAATTGCAATCTCCCATCTGTTTTTTTCCACACCTCTTTTATGGACGGCTTCTCCTGACCTAAGGTCCACAGAAGTTAGAACAGTTCTCGCAGCTTATCACAACTGAATCGAGTTGATTCCTTCAGTCTGAGACGCGGATTTATGAAAGTAATGCCCCTGGGTATATCACTTCCTAGGCATATATTTTCGGATTTTTAAGTCAGGGAAAACAGAAGTGTCGTCAGACAAACAGCTTTTTATGAAATCTTGCAGTGACTCCCGTAAGAGAATAAATCCTGATTGACACTCTGGAATGGGCTGATTGAAGCTTCGTAGGAACACACATGACCTTCTTGGTCTGTTCTAGTGCAAAGGTACAGGTCATGACCACTTTCATCCTCACAGTGTGGGAAAGTGGAGAGAAGGATCTTAGCTCCCTCGAGGGGGCGCTGCCCCTTAGAGTGGTTGGAGAAAATTTTTCTCCACAAAATATTATTCTTCAAGATATTATAATGCTTCAAAAATATTATTATAATGCTTCAAAATATTATTATAATGCTTCAAAATATTATTATAATGCTTCAAAATATTATTATAATGCTTCAAAATACTGTTGTAATGCTTCAAAATATTATTATAATGCTTCAAAATACTGTTCTAATGCTTCAAAATATTATTATAATGCTTCAAAATATTATAATGCTTCAAAATATTATTATAATGCTTCAAAATATTATTATAATGCTTCAAAATATTGTTCTAATGCTTCAAAATATTGTTCTAATGCTTCAAAATATTGTTCTAATGCTTCAAAATATTGTTCTAATGCTTCAAAATATTGTTCTAATGCTTCAAAATTACATATCAGCTGACTTTGATAAGCTGCTCCGGGATATTAAGGTCAACTGGCTTCATCGATGAAATACACAAAATATAGAGGAAATGTGGATCAAATTTATCGAGATTCACAATGTACCATGACAAAGAAAACGTGATAAAAATCAAACAAAGCCAGACTTGATCACCAGACCAAAAGCACAAAACATAACACATATAACTACAATTACAAAACGCTGGTGATAAGTAAGACAGAAGCAATATTAGGAATCTCTATTGAGGAAAGGTTTCGCCTGCGCTGCAGGCTTCATCAGCCGCAAAAACTAAGTGCACTAGAGAATGGAAAAAGTACAGAAGACAGAGGACGCAGAAAAAGAGAGAGAGATTAGTCGAAGAGCGAGAAACGAGTATGCAGAGATAAGGAGGGAGGTCCAGCGACAATACGAAAATGACATAGCATCAAAAGTCAAGTTTCATACGAAGTTATTGTATAGCCACATCAGGAGGAAGACAACAGCCAAATACCAGGTAATAAGGCTGAAGAAAGAAGGTGGGAAGTTCACAAGAAACGACCAAGAAGTATGTGAAGCGCTCAACATGTGATATAAGGAAGCATTTGCAGTGGAGATAGAAAGGACTCTGGGAAGTCAGAACAGGGGGGTACACCAACAAGGGATATACCAACAAGTGTTAGATGGAATGCACACAACGAAGGAGGAGGTGAAAAAGCTGCTAAGTGACCTTGATACGTCAAAGGCAGTGGGACCGGACATCTCTCCGTGGGTCCTTAGGGACGGAGCAGAGACGTTGTACGTGCCACTAACAACACTTTTCAACACAACCACTGAAATTGGGCAACTGCCTCGGGTATGGAAGACGGCAAATGTAGTCCCCATTCTTAAGAAAGGAGACAGACACGAGGCACTTAACTATAGACCAGTGTCACTAACGTGTAAAGTATGCAAAGCCATGGAGAAGATTGTCAGAAGGAGAGTGGTGGAGCACCAAGAACGGAACAAGCTTATAAAAGACAACCAGCATGGATTCATGGAAGGCAAATCCTGTGTCACAAACCTACTGGAGTTTTATGACAAGGTAACGGAAGTAAGACACAAGAAAGAGGGGTGGGAAGATTGCATTTTCTTGGGCTGCAACAAGGCTTTCGACACAGTTCCTCACAAGAGATTATTGTAAAAGCTAAAGGATCAGGCACATTTAACAGGAAGGGCACTGCAATGGATCAGAGAATATCTGACGCGGTGGCAACGAGTCATGGTACGTGACGAGTTATCAGAGTAGGCGCCTGTGACAAGCGGGATTCCACAAGGGTCAGTCCTAGGACCATTGCTGTTTTTCGTATATGTGAATGACATGACGGAAGGGATAGACTCAGAAGTGTCCCTGTTTGCAGATGATGTGAATTTAATGAGGAGAATTAAATCGGATGTGTATCAGGTAGGACTACAAAGAGACCTG
Source organism: Cherax quadricarinatus (assembly GCF_038502225.1). Lineage (NCBI taxonomy): Eukaryota > Metazoa > Arthropoda > Malacostraca > Decapoda > Parastacidae > Cherax > Cherax quadricarinatus. The sequence goes on from NC_091326.1 coordinate 30,891,542, forward strand.
GACAGGCTGAAAGCTTGGTCCAGCAACTGGCTCCTCGAATTTAACTCCGCCAAATGCAGTCATGAAGATTGGGATAGGGCAAAGAAGAGCTCAGACAGAGAAGAGGCTAGGTTTCCAAAAACTGCAAACCTCACTCAAGGAAAAGGATCTTCGGGTGAGTATAATACCGAGCTTATCTCCTGAGGTGCACATCAACCAGATAACCGCTGCAGCATATGGGTGCCAGGTAAACATGAGAATAGCGTTCCCATACCTCAGCAAGGAATCGTTCAAGACACTGTACACCGTGTGCATCAGGCCCTTACTGGAGTATGCGACACCAATTTGGAACCCACACCTGGTCAAGCACGTTAAGAAATTAGAGAAAGTGCAAAGGTTTGCAACAAGGGCAGTTCCAGAGCTAAGGGTAATGTCCTTAGAAGAAAGGTTAAAGGAAATCCTCCTGACGACACTGGAGGACAGAGATGGGTCTCAGAAAGAAGGGGTCACAATTGGAAGTTGAAGACTCAGATGAGTCAGAGATGTTATGAAGTATTTCTTCAGTCATAGAGTTGTCAGGAAGCGGAATAGCCTGGCAAGTGACGTAGTAGAGGCAGGAACCATATATAGCTTTAAGACGAGGTATGATAAAGCTCATAGAGCAGGGAGAGAGAGGACCTAGTAGCGATTAGTGAAGAGGCGGGGCCAGGAGCTATGTCTCGACCCCTGCAACCATAAATAGGTAAATAAACAGGTGAACACTGCAGTCCGAACCACAGTCCTGGAGTCATCAGTGTTGGTGAAAGTCGAAGTAAACGAAGTGGAGAGGAAGTTTGATATTGTCAGTCCATCACAAGTCCATGACAAGTCTCTTAACCTGAAGTGGAAGCAGTTGGTCAGAGATTGTATATATAGAAAGTGAGGTGTAACAGTTTGAAGGTTGAGGTCACAGGTAAGCTGGGTCACTAGTGGAAGGTGGTCAGAATAACCAGCGGTTAGGAAGAGTTGCTGAAGACATCCCAGGTTTCAAGATACCATGGATGTTCCAGTATCAAACAGGTATCATTTAACAGTTTATATACCGATGATACATGTCGGTATTGTGTGTGTATGTGTATATATATATATATATATATATATATATATATATATATATATATATATATATATATATATATATATATATATATATATATATATATATATATATATATATATGCAATAAGATCACAGTAAACAGGTGATTTCAAAATATGCAAAACAACCACTCTGAAAGAATAGAGAAATTCCAAGCGCTTTTGTAGTCACGAAAGCGCTTGGAATTTCTCTATTCTTTCAGAGTGGTTGTTTTGCATATATATATATATATATATATATATATATATATATATATATATATATATATATATATATATATATATATATATATATATATATATATATATATATATATATATATATATATATATATATATATATATATATATATATATATCTTCTTTCTTCTTTCAACAAACCGGCCGTATCCCACCAAGGCAGGGTGGCCCAAAAAGAAAAACAAAAGTTTCTCTTTTCAAATTTAGTAATTTATACAGAAGAAGAGGTTACTAGCCCCTTGCTCCCGGCATTTTAGTCGCCTCTTACAACACGCATGGCTTACGGAGGAAGAACTCTGTTCCACTTCCCCATGGAGATAAGAGGAAATAAAAAAGAAATAGAAAGAAAATAGAAGAAAACCCATAGGGGTGTGTATATATACGCTTGTACATGTAAGTGTAGTGTGACCTAAGTGTGAGTAGAAGTAGCAAGACATACATGAAATCTTGCATGTTTATGAGACAGACAAAGGACACCAGCAATCCTACCATCATGTAAAACAATTACAGGTTACCGTTTTACACTCACTTGGCAGGACGGTATTACCTCCCTGGGTGGTTGCTGTCTACCAACCTACTACCTATATATATATATATATATATATATATATATATATATATATATATATATATATATATATATATACAAATATATATATATATTTATATATATATATATATATATATAAATATATATATATATATATATATACATATATATATATATATATATATATATATATATATATATATATATATATATATAAATATATATAAATATATATATATATATATATATATATATATATATATATATATATATATACATATATATATATATATATATATATATATATATATATATATATATATACATATATATATATATATATATATATATATATATATATATATATATATATATATACATATATATATATATATATATATATATATATATATATATATATATATATATATATATATATATATGTGTGTGTGTGTGTGTGTGTGTGTGTGTGTGTGTGTGTGTGTGTGTGCAATAACTCATAATAACTCATTGCCTTTTCTAGATGTTTTAATTATTAAGGGTAATAATGAATTCAAATTTAAAATTTACAGAAAACCTACAAATAACTGTTCCTATGTCCACTATTATTCCTCGCATCAAGATAGAGTCAAACTGTCTGTTTTCTCATCAATGTTTTCGAGAGCTTTACGAATTTGTAGTCCTGAGTTCATAGATGAGGAAATATCCAAAATTTATGAAATAGGTAATGATTTAAAATACCCAAGAAACGTAACTGATAAATCTTTTAAAGTTGCTAGAAATACTTTTTACAATCCAAAAAGGGACAACCAGCCTTATTCAACTATAAAATATGTTGGTTCTCCCTTACCATGAAAACTTGGTTGATATGCCTTCTCTTCTTAAGACTTTTAATATCAAAGTTGTATTTAAAAATCTTGATACAGAAAAAAAACTTTTGATAAAGAATTCCCCCCAAAATGCTGACGGATGTGTCTATAAGATTCCTTGTAAAATTTGCGATAAAGTTTATTACGGTCAAACTGGTAAAAATCTCGAACTAAGATTAAAACAACATAAATATAGCATTAGAACTGGACAAGATTCCAATGCTCTATTTATTCATGTAAGAGATTTTAACCATCCAATTGATTTTCAAAAAGTTGAGAAAGTAGTATCAAGCAAGTCCATGGTTGACAGAAATATAATTGAATCTTGTTTCATAAAAAGCAGTTTTGACAATAATATGAATATTTCCTTTGGTTTATATAAATTAGATCCATTTATAATTAATAGAAATTGGGAAGAATTTAATAATACATTGGAGAAATAATAAATTTTAAAATTCTTTATTCTTGGGTAGAATGGTTTGCTGGTGGATTGTGTGAAGGACCTGTCTAGTTGGGCCAGCGGGCCTGCTGCAGTGTTCCCCTTCTTACGAGTAGCGCGTCAGGTGTTGCCTTGTTGTGGGATGTGATAGTGAGGTGTGGGCTAGACCCTATATATGCCTTCCTTTGATGCATTACTTTCATTGTTCCTTGATAATGTGAGTAGTCACGAAAGCGCTTGGAATTTTTCTATTCTTTCACGGTGGTTGTTTTGCATATTCTGAAATCACCTGTTTACTGTGTGATCTTATTGCATATATATATATATATATATATATATATATATATACATATATATATATATATATATTTATATACATATATATATACATATATATACATTATATATATATAAATATGTATATATATATATGTATATATATGTATATAAATATATATATATATGTATATATATATATATGTGTATATATGTATATATATATATATATATATATATATACATATATATATATATATATATAATATATATATATATATATATATATATATATATATATATATATATATATATATATATATATATATATATATATATATATATATATATATATATATATATATATATATATATAAATGAATAAATATATATATATATATATATATATATATATATATATATATATATATATATATATATATATATATATATATATATATATATATATATATATATATATATATATATATATATATATATATATATATATATATATATATATATATATATGCAATAAGATCACAGTAAACAGGTGATTTCAAAATATGCAAAACAACCACTCTGAAAGAATAGAAAAATTCCAAGCGCTTTCGTGACTACTCACATTATCAAGGAACAATGAAAGTAATGCATCAATTATAATTATAATTAATAGAATTTGGGTAGAATTTAATAATACACTGGACAAATAAATAGCTTGGGGGTGAGTTTTGCAAAGGACCTGTCCAAGTTGGCTCGCCGCGCGTCACGTGTTTAACCGTTGTGGGATCTGATAGTGAGGTGCTGGCCGACCCCTTATATAGCTTCCTTGGATGCTTCACATTTCATAGTTCCTTGATAATGTGAGTAGTCACGAAAGCTAAGCTTGGAATTTTTCTATTCTTTCAGAGTGGTTGTTTTTGCATATATATATATATATATATATATATATATATATATATATATATATATATATATATATATATATATATATATATATATATATATATATATATATATATATATATATATTTATATATATACCTACTTTCTGAGATGCTTCTCAGCCTTCAGCAGCCCGAAACTCAAGGAATATGACTCTCTCCTTAAGACCATGCTAAAGAGTGTATTGAAACTATCCCTTGAAGATGGAAAGTAGTTGCAAGCCTCGCCTCCGGTCAGGCTGGGGCGGCTGGGAGTACGCAGATCCTCCCAGATTGTTCTACCAGCTTTCCTATCCACTCCCATATCATCAAACGAGTTAATAAGTCAAATTCTTCCTGATACCCTCAGTGAATCAGCAAGAATACAGAACCCTAGCCATGTCAGTGCCATCAGTGAATGGGAGACTCTTGCTGCTCCAGCACCAAACCCTAGTGCAGCACTGGCTCACAAACAGTCAAGCTGAGATGGCCCAATCGCTGAAAAGTTGCTTGCCAACATGCTCAGGGCTATAACATCAGACAGGGAGACTGCCCATCTCCAAGCTGTGAGTGCACATCACTCCCGGGACTTCCTCCAAACAGTTCCCATATCGGCAATGGGAACGCGACTCGACCCTAAGACCCTCCGTATTGCAGTGACTCTGCGCCTTGCTGCCCCAATTCACACAGAATATACGTGTATTTGCGGCGAAGCGCAAGCAGACCAATACGGTCTACATGGTCTTAACTGTTCCAAAACCAAGGGCTGGCATGCAAGACACAATGAGGTCAAAGACATCATTAAGAGAACCCTTGCTACAGCTGGATGCCCAGCCGAGAGGGAGCCCCGATCACTAGCAGCCAACAATACCCACAACCCAGCAAACCGCCCAGACGGGATCACCATCTATCCTTGAAAGAATGGCAAGCTCTTAGCATGGGACTATACCTGTGTGTCCACACTGGCTGACACCTATATCCATCACAGTGTGGAGCGACAGGGAGGAGCTGCTGACCACAGGGAGAAGTACAAGATCAGCAAGTACAGGGACATAAGCCAACAGTATCAATTTGTCCCAGTGGAATCAGAGACCTTGGGATTATGGGGAAAACATGCCACACGTTTCCTTGAAGAACGGGGTTCCAGACTCATCGACACCAGACAAGGGCAGCCACTTACATGTTCCAGTACCTCGGCGTTGTCATCCAGAGGGGAAATGCTTGCTGCATACTGGACTCGCGTCCGGCTTCAGTGGAGCTGGAGGAGATTCATAACCCTTTATATATTGTACCAATGTATACATGTTTGTGTTTTCTATCAATGTATTCTGTCTATGAATAAAGACATCATGTCATATTATACAGGGGGTGGTAGGAGAAGATAATATTCAAACAGCTCCGGGGAGAACCTTCAGTTTCCCCTGAGGTACGTTTATTGTCCCCTTTGAGGAAGAGGGTCACCACTCCAGTTCTATGTATATATATATATATATATATATATATATATATATATATATATATATATATATATATATATATATATATATATATATATATATATATATATATAATATATATATATATATATATATATATATAAATGTATATATATATATATATATATATATATATATATAAAAGAAATTGAGGAGAGACCTTTTTGCTTTACTATTATCTAAAAACAGCATACACAAATAACCCGCACATAAAAGACAGAAGCTTACGACGACGTTTCGGTCCGACTTGGACCAAGTCGGACCGAAACGTCGTCATGCTTCTGTCTTTTATGTGCGGGTTATTTGGGTATCGTTCCAGTCACGGTATTGTGCCTTTTTGTTATTTATTTAAAAACAGCATGATAGTCCATTTACTAGTTAGAGGTAGACAGTCTTTAGCATACAGCTTTGTATAGACATTAATATCTGTTATCTCTCTCTCTCTCTCTCTCTCTCTCTCTCTCTCTCTCTCTCTCTCTCTCTCTCTCTCTCTCTCTCTCTCTCTCTCTCTCTCTCTCTCTCTCTCTCTCTCTCTCTCTCTCTCTCTCTCTCTCTCTCTCTCTCTCTCTCTCTCTCTCTCTCTCTCTCTCTCTCTCTCTCTCTCTCTCTCTCTCTCTCTCTCTCTCTCTCTCTCTCTCTCTCTCTCTCTCTCTCTCTCTCTCTCTCTCTCTCTCTCTCTCTCTCTCTCTCTCTCTCTCTCTCTCTCTCTCTCTCTCTCTCTCTCCCTCTCTCTCTCTCTCTCTCTCTCTCTCTCCCTCTCTGTACTACTGGTAGTCGACACAGAATAAAATACCTTGGAGTGATAATTTAAAATGCTCTCGGCTATTCTATACAATATATAACTTAGGATAACCGAGCTAACAGAATTACATAGCAGCATATTTAAAGCCTCAAGCATAATAAACAAGGCCGTATATTACTTGTGTCAGACACCATCTTGCTACACTCTGCTACACTCTGCTACACTCTGCTACACTCTGCTACACTCTGCTACACTCCAGGTCGATAAGTTCACGTACTCTACACGTCTCATTACTAAGTTAATGTACTCAGTACTTTCTGTCAAGTTAATGTACTCTCCTCATCTGGTCACTAAGTTAGTGTGCTCCTGGTCATTAAGTTAGTGTGATCCTGGTCACTAAGTTAGTATACTCCTGGTCAAAAAGTTACTGTACTCCTGGTCACTAAGTTAGTGTACTCCTGGTCACTAAGTTAGTGTGCTCCAAGTCACTAAGTTAGTGTGTTCCTGGTCACTAAGTTAGTGTACTCCAGGTCACTAAGTTAGTGTCCTCCTGGTCACTAAGTTAGTGTGTTCCTGGTCACTAAGTTAGTGTGCTCCTGGTCACTAAGTTAGAGTGCTCCTGGTCACTTAGCTAGTGTGCTCCTGGTCACTAAGTTAGTGTACTCCTGGTCGCTTAGTATACTCCTGGTCACTAAGTTAGTGTGCTCCTGGTCACTTAGTTAGTGTGCTCCTGGTCACTAATTTAGTGTGCTCCTGGTCACTAATTTAGTGTGCTCCTGGTCACTTAGTTAGTGTGCTCCTGGTCACTAAGTTAGTGTGCTCCTGGTCACTAAGCTAATGTACTCCTGGTCACTAAATTAGTATACTCCTGGTCACTAAGTTAGTGTACTCCTGGTCACTAAGTTAGTGTACTCCTGGTCACTAAGTTAGTATGCTCCTGGTCACTAAGATAGTGTGCTACTGGTCACTAAGTTAGTGTGCTCCTGGTCACTAAGTTAGTGTACTCCTGGTCACTAAGTGTGTGTACTCCTGGTCACTAAGTTAGTGTACTCCTGGTCACTAAGTTAGTATACTCCTGGTCACTAAGTTAGTGTACTCCTGGGCACTAAGTTAGTATTCTCCTGGTCAATAAATTAGTATACTCCTGGTCACTAAGTTAGTGTGCTCCTGGTCACTAAGTTAGTGTGCTCCTGGTCACTAAGTTAGTATACTCCTGGTCACTAAGTTAGTGTACTCCTGGTCACTAAGTTAGTATACTCCTGGTTACTAAATTAGTATACTCCTGGTCACTAAGTTAGTGTACTCCTGGTCACTAAATTAGTATACTCCTGGTCACTAAGTTAGTGTGCTCCTGGTCACTAAGTTAGTATACTCCTAGTCACTAAGTTAGTGTGCTCCTGGTCACTAAGTTAGTGTGCTCCTGGTCACTAAGTTAGTGTGCTTCTGGTCACTAAGTTAGTGTGCTTCTGGTCACTAAGTTAGTGTTCTCCTGGTCACTAAGTTAGTATACTCCTGGTCACTAAGTTAGTGTACTCCTGGTCACTAAGTTAGTCTACTCCTGGTCACTAAGTTAGTATACTACTGGTCACTAAGTTAGTGTACTCCTGGGCACTAAGTTAGTATACTCCTGGTCACTAAGTTAGTATACTCCTGGTCACTAAGTTAGTGTGTTCCTGGTCACTAAGTTAGTGTGTTCTTGTTCACTAAGTTACTGTGCTCCTGGTCACCTCAACTGTTAAGTTATGACTCCATTAACCAGTCACTAAGTTAGTATGGCTACTGGTCCTACTAAGGTTAAGTTGTGCTCCTGGTCACTAAGTTAGTGGTGTTAGTGTGCTCCTGGTCACTTAAGGAATTAGGTAATTACTCCTGGTCACTAAGTTAGTAGTACTCCTGGTCACTAAGTTAAGTGTACTCCTGGTCACTAAGTAGTGGTGCTCCTGGTCACTGTTAAGTTGTGACTCCTAGTCACTAAGTTAAAAAGTTGTGAACTCCTGGTCACTAAGTTAGTGTGGCTGCCTGGTCACTAAGTTAGTGTGCTCCTGGTCACTAAGTTAGTGTGCTCCTGGTCACTAAGTTAGTGTGCTCCTGGACACTAAGTTAGTGTGCTCCTGATCACTAAGTTAGTGTACTCCTGGTCACTAAGGTAGTGTACTTCTGGTCACTAAGTTAGTGTGCTCCTGGTCACTAAGTTAGTGTGTTCCTGGTCACTAAGTTAGTGTGCTCCTGGTCACTAAGTTAGTGTGCTCCTGGACACTAAGTTAGTGTGCTCCTGGTCACTAAGTTAGTGTACTCCTGGTCACTAAGTTAGTGTGCTCCTGGTCACTAAGTTAGTGTGCTCCTGGTCACTAAGTTAGTGTGCTCCTGGTCACTAAGTTAGTGAACTCCTGGTCACTAAGTTAGTGTACTCCTGGTCACTAAGTTAGTGTACTCCTGGTCACTAAGTTAGTGTGCTCCTGGTCACTAAGTTAGTGTACTCCTGGTCACTAAGTTAGTGTGCTCCTGGTCACTAAGTTAGTGTGCTCCTGGTCACTAAGTTAGTGTGCTCCTGGTCACTAAGTTAGTGTGCTCCTGGTCACTAAGTTAGTGTGCTCCTGGTCACTAAGTTAGTGTGCTCCTGGTCACTAAGTTAGTGTGCTCCTGGTCACTAAGTTAGTGCACTCTTGGTCACTAAGTTAGTGTGCTCCTGGTCACTAAGTTAGTGTGCTCCTGGTCACTAAGTTAGTGTGCTCCTGGTCACTAAGTTAGTGTGCTCCTGGTCACTAAGTTAGTGTGCTCCTGGTCACTAAGTTAGTGTACTCCTGGTCACTAAGTTAGTGTGCTCCTGGTCACTAAGTTAGCGTGCTAAGCTCCTGGACAGCTAAGCTTAGTGAGCTCCTATCACTAAGTTACAGTGCGCTCTGGAAACAACCCACTAACGTTGGAGGCTAAATGCTCCCAGGTCACGAAGTTG